>NC_079371.1:20147500-20495000 GCF_021018895.1 Seriola aureovittata
TTACTAACATGTTTGGCCCCTCTAACTGTGATACGATTGAAATCACTTCACTTCGTTTCTATCATCCACACAACCAGAGGAAAGAAAAAAAAATATTAGCATCTGTTTGCAACTTGAACAACTTTTTCTTTGTCATTTGACGAAATATATTCTGTAAAAGCAACTTCTTAATCATTTGATATTATATATAATATCAATATAAAACACTTTCTTGACAAAATAAACGCAACTTCATTCACCTCTACTGGAAATACAAAATGTTTCGAATGTTGCTACAGATATTTAAACAAATATATACAAATGCCTAACGTGGCATTTTTAATATTTCTTTATCCAATAAATCACAGCTTTGTATTTCAATGTGCTATTCATACTGACCAAAGGTAGAAGGACGCCTGGACCTAATTATTAATAAACAAGCCGATAGAGGCTAAAAGCTGATGATGAATAAAACAAACATCTAAAAGCTGTTAACGCCACTTGCAAACAGATCAATATTAGGAGTTGATCGACGTATCAAAACATTAATATTGATGGGTGTTTAAAAAAATGAAATATGTTGACTGACAGCACCTGCAGGAATAGGCTACACGCTGTGCTGAACTGTCATAAAAAATAAGAGTCAGTATCATTAGTGGCAACTGGGTAAAAGTTTATTTTTATGCACATGATTTACACATGAGTGTAAACGAGTTTAAATTTGATTTAGAAGGTTTTGTAATTATGAAGAAAAGCAAAAATAATTTGAGGTGTGTAAGTCTTTCAGGAAACCACATGTAAAAATCACATCAGGGAAGCCTTCAGGACCACTGATCCCTGCTGAGTGCGTCTGGCCACTTTGTTAACACACGTCTGGTAATTTATCACTGTGACTTAACAGGCCAGAATAATGTGTCAGTCATCTGCCAATGCGCCGCTGCTATTTATACAATACAAGCTCATTTCTACCGTTTGATTATAAAGTGTCATAAGGTGAAGATATTTTTTTGGGGGAAAGGTACAAACTCACCTTTTCCTTCTCTACAAAGTCAACGAAGGTGGTTCTCTCTATTTCCACCGGCTGACCCTGTCTGTCGTATAAAGCCAGGACGAAGTGGAAGAAGTTGGACTTTCGGAGGTTGGAGGGCGGCTGCTTCTCGAAGTGTGCCCGAGCAAGACCCACTCCGCTGCGGACACAAGCACAAACCAGCAGCGCCCACAACGACAGCGATTAAAATAAATTAAATTCAATAAAAAAGATGCAAACATGAGAGAAAGACTTTTCTTTTAAAATCCAAGCTCGTTTATGTTACAACCACTGTCCATGATAAAATCCGCAACTACTCAGCCTATAATTTAATTAAAACCTTTCTCCTGCGCACAAACACACTTTACAGCTTAATCAGCAGCAATTATACAAATCTGATAAAATATTAAACTTTAGCCCTAAATCTGTTAAATATACTAATTTATAATGCAAGCATAAATTTGACAGATCAGTTCCTGTCACGGTGGTGGGCCTGCAGTCGATGAAAGTGTGATTATTTTCATTTTAAACCTCACCAACTTAATTAAAAGTCAATCTTTTTATTTTATTTTGTAAGAAAAAACTGCTTAATTCAACCTTGAATTAATATTTCCGCCTGCAGTCTTTGAAAACTAACCCAGTCTACTTGATCACAGCCATAAAAAAAAGAAGGAAAAAAAAAAGAGAAACAACCACCAAAGTGAGCTGAAAATCCCTAAACACAAACTCACGGCTCACTTTCCACACCAAAGTTAACCTGAGCTCACATTTAAACCCTGAAAGCCTAAAGGTGCTTTGACACAGCGGTGCTCTCCGTCCAGAATTGTGTTAACCCACTTTGTGCCTCATACAACATTCAATCATATTGTACTTTGAGCTAAAAACTTATAAAGCCAGCGGGAACAGAGGTTATCCAACAACTCTACGTCCTCTGGGAACGCATGCTGCCCCAAGTGATGCAGCTTTAGCTCCGTCTTTAACACCGCAGATCTTAACGTGCTCTACCCCCGGTCTCCACGCCCCGGTGTCAGCGCAGCGCCAAGGCCGCCTCAGGCTCACCTCTGGGCGGCTGTGTTGGCGTCCAGCACACCGGCGCCCTGCATCCATGTCCGAACTGCGTTCATCCCGGCCACCATGGGCTCTTCTTTCATACTACTCCCACTCCTCTGGATGCTCTCGTGGATGCCAAACATCAAAACGCACCTTCACACTGTCGCTATCTCTCTCTCACTCTCTCTCTCTCTCCTCTCTCTCTCTATCCTCCTCTCCTTGGCTCCCTCCTTTTTTTCTCTCCTCCTGCCTCCCCTCCGCTTGCGTCTGTTTGATCGCGCTGTCAGAGGAGCAAAGTGGCGTGGTCTATTTCACTTGGCGTTTAGTTGCGCGTGTGTTTCTCAAAGTAAACAAAAGATGCGGCATGTGGAAGGAAAAGGGGAGCTGTCAGCATCCAGGGTTAGCTGCACCTCATGTCAGCGACTCCAGAAGAAAAAAAAAAAAAAAAGAAGGGGGAAGAAGGCAGCAGCTATGAAGATGAACAACGTGAGAGCGATGAAAGGGGAAGCGCAGGATGAGAGGCTGCACTGAGTTGGCGACAGTCCCCCGGATCAAGGTGCAGCTGACAAAAACACAAGCAAAATGTCAGTTTCTGTAACAAACAGTCCACAGTGAGAGAGAAAGCCAGGAGATGAAACACGTTTCACCCTCCTTTCGCTCCGCTTCTTTATTTACAAAGTCCTCTCCTCTGGTTCAGATGAATGAAACGGAAGATTACGCGCAATTAAGAGGCAGTCCTGGGCAACGGCGGCTCCGCTCCTCGTCAGCTCCTGCTCGGGTGATTTGCGCTCTTTTCTTCCCTGAGGAATCACTTTGGACCATCTCTGGGATGCCAAACAGGAGAGAACTAGTAGGTGAGGGAGGCGTGGTCTAAACGGCGAGCAGGAACGCCCCCCAAACACAGTTAATAACACGGACAATCACTTGTCCACCAACCCCGACCAGCACGGTGCCCGCCCGCCTGCCTGCTGTCCCCGCCTCGTCCCACGCACTGTCCCGCCCCAGCCACTTAGAAGCTGTGCGCGGTGTGCATGTGTGTGTGTGTGCGCGCGCGCTCATGTGTGCCAGTGTATGTGTGTGTGCGTGTGTGTGTGTGTGTGTGTGTGTCCGTTGTGCCTTTTTACAATTAATGTATTCTCAACTATCATACATACACAACTGAGTTTAATCCACCCAGTTTGCCAACAGAGATTAAAGGGCAGAGTGAAGAGGAGAGCCGCGCAGGTTGTAACATCTATCGCCTGTTTGAGCTGCGTTGTCACTGGAGCTGCAGCTATGAAAATGTGACCGCATCTGTCTGCAAAACGAGACGAAACAGAATACGATCACAGTTTTAAACGCGCGTCAGATAAAACACATTTTCTCTCTCATTATTGTGAGACAAAAACGGGCAGGGAGCACAGTGAGAGGGATGAATATTTTGAGGAACAGCTGCAACATTTGTGTGCAGATTTAACTGTATTTACTTATGCGTATTTGAAAATTTTGAAATTACTTCAAACTCATCAAATGAACGTCCGTATTCTTATTTTTATTTTTTTAATTTTCCACATTGAGCATGGGCGTTTCTACACGAACCACCTTTCAAGAAACACAAAAACTGACTTTATTTGAATAGAAAATGGAATTTAAATGTTGTATTTTCTCATAAGAGCTGGATCAACTGTGTCGAGCAGTCCAAGTGTTCATTCAGAGTATCAACTCATGGCAGATTATGAGCTTAAGAAAAGTTTCAGCTCACCAAAAAGCCTGGCAGCCGCTGCGCACATTTTTCTGTTACAGCCCGATGGTTTGAAATTAGCTTTGATTAGATGCATTACATAAATCTTGCGGGACTAAGTGTTGAATCCAACATAAATATGAGGATTACTGCTAAACTGTGCTCTGTCCCGCTGTCCAAAAAATTGCAATCACTCAAAAATATCAAGACAAACAAAAAAAAGTGTAACAAAAAAAAAAAAGAAAAAAAAAACACAATTTGCATGGTTGTTCACAGTAGCATGAAACTGCACAAGCAGGTTCACGTGCATGAAAACTGTTTTTAAGTCCATCTTGCAGAGGATGTTGCAGCTCTCATCGGTCCTGGTTTCCCCCTCATCATTATGGAGTAATTTCTAAATTGTCAAATTGAATTGTCTGGGGGCCATCTGTTCAATAAGTACTGCTTGGTTAATTGTAATGAAATGGAAAGAATGAGAGAGAATTTGTTTTTTTTTTTGTTTTTTTATCAGGAACGCATCTTTGAAAATTAAGATTTCCATCAAGATTTCTTTAACTGAATCAGCTTGACACGTTGATGTTGCTTGGGATTACACGTCGGGAAAACTGCACCATTAAAAGCCTAAAAAATGATTTAAAATTCCAACAAATTTTTCACAATTTTGCACCAGGGTGTAGAATTATATTGTTTGTAATTATAATAACCTAAAACGACACTTACTGTCATTTTAGCTGTGGTATGACTTTTTTTTTTTTTTTAATTCCACATATATCCCAATCTACCGTGCAGCCTGCAGACTGAGACGTGAGTGTCTCAGCCAGTTGCAGAGTCTGATAAATGCCATAAACGGTCAAGGTTAGACACCAAACCCCCACAATCGTCTCATCATTGTCTAAAGCTGTTTATTTATGTCTCCTGCTGTGGGAGGAGAAATGTGAGCACCCACGTGAGTACACGATACAATAAATAGTGATAAATAAAAGCAACGTGAGATAAAATGTCTCTCATACTCACACTGCTTCAGGTTTACCCACACACACACACACACACACACACACACACACACACACACACACACGTTCAGAGTTATCCTTCAGCACATTTGTTTGATTGTGGCCGGGTCTCTCGCCATGATCTGTCTGCCTTGGTCGGCATGCGGGCAAGCGCACTCCAACACTCCAGGCCCCTGGGGGTGGCATATATTTATATCCCCGAGCTCCAACACACACTGTTAGCCCAAATATCAATGCCTCAGTATCCAAAAACAGAGATGTCAGTTGGGGCCCCGATGATCCAGACATGCTAACACTGTGATTTACTAACTCCATTGTAGCCAGACATCAAGGTTTGCAAAATATCTCTGGCTATTACGCACAGGCAGGAATGCAAACGATGTATAGGTGTGTGCTTGTGTGTGTGTGTGTGTGTGTGTGTGTGTGTGTGTGTGTGTGCCGCCTATATGTGTGTGTGTATACGACTTATGTTCAAGTGTCCACATATGGGAAGGCTATTAAAAATCTGCTGCGTTATAACTCTATTAGACATTTTGAAGTAAGTGATCAGAAAGGCGCTGTGGGCGCAGCAGTCCGCCTCCTGCACAACCACCAGATGTTCTCGTAAATCAAAAGGTTGAGCTGATGATAATAATGGCCCGATTGAATTGAAGACTCTTAAAAAATGACTAGTTGTAAAAAAATCAGGCATATGCTTATGAGAATGGGCCTTATGTCTAACAATATGCTCTCTAGTCGACATAAAAGGAGACAAATATAGATGTTAACTATTTAAATATGTAGACAAGATTCCAGCAGAGTGTGATTTCTTTGATATCCACATAAAAGAACATTGTTATCGTGAGTGTGTATATTTAAACAGCTTCTAAAACATGCAAGGAAATATTTCACCGCTACTAAACTGAAAGAAAATGCAGATTTAAAAGGGAAACCAGGGGCGAACAATGAGAAATAGGTATCACTACTTGTAAAAAATAACAAATTGGAACAACTTCCTATTGATGACCTCTCCCATTAACTTTAGGTCACTAGAGGATCTATCAAACACAAATCTCCCCGCTCACTGTTTCTGGTGCAATGTTGCCATCTAGTGGCCTTAAAGAGACATTGCACGACTCAATACACTTAACTTCCACTCAGGTCAGTTTTATTCTCAAATGTAGCACTTGCATAGTAAGTAGCATGCAGGTAAATGCCATCTGTCCAAATTGCTGTTTCTCTGTGCCTATTAATTAACGTGGTCAACAAATGTGAACAAGGTCAATGAGACTGTAGATTCATGAGAAGAACAAGTTGGGAATGTAATTGGTGTTGTAAGCAACATCAGAAGGTAAACTATCAGAATAAATCATGTGGATTCAGTTTAACCCCCGAGCTACCAACTATCAGTTGTAACTCCAAGCATGTAAGGTTGATGTTTTAAGGGGAATTTACCAGAATTAATCATTTATCTTGTTCTGAGTGAATACTTCTTTATTTTGAGTTAAGTTTTTAAGTCAGTGATGTGTTCAAGTTTTCAGTTTCTGTATGGATAAGTTATCCGGTCATTATTCAGTGAGGGCCGAAGACGAGGTTCAGCCCCCTGTTTGATTTCAAAATGACTAAAACATGGACCTTTTTTGTTTTTGTTTTACCATCCTAAATATTTTAATTGTAACAAAAGATATTGTTCCTGATGAAGAATTAATACAATTTTACGTATTTTATGATTTTCAAACTGACTGAGGATTTATTTTGACTGGTTTAACCTCTTGGGCTTGTGACCCCCTCAGCATGAAACAGTGTCTACTTGCAACTCCTTGTCACCATTTGCATTTGTCTTGTGATAGATTTAGCCAAACACACATTTTGTTTTACTACAAATTGTTGTATTAATTAATATCAAGAGGCCAAATAGACATACATTTATTCAAGAATCAATTAATAAAAAATTAAAGGAAATTCTAAAAAAAATAAAAAAAATAATGATAATAAAAAAGACCATAGCTTTTATTCTTACTAAATGGAAATACAGTATTTCTTCTGTAATGTGTACTGAGGCGCCTGTGACTTGACTGTGTAAAACAGCTGAAAATCCCTCATTGCTTTGGTTAATTAGACTTAACGTTTTGTGAAAATTCAAACTGTCAAAGACGGCTAGCGTCAATTCTCACATTTGTAGAAACATGCCATGGCCTTGCCTCGTCAAACTTTGGAGCTCTCTATTGACCACATTTTTTCTATCTAACTGAAGTTATTTCTTAAAAAACAAACAAAAAAACCCCCAACTTTTCTCTTTAGTTTTTTCCTTTTACATAATGTCCAAGATGACTTCTGTTCAGCTTTTCAACAAGAGGAGCTCAGTGTGAAAATGGCATCATCAGGACTAGGAATCACCATTAAACATGCTGTGTTCTGATAAACATGAAAAAATTTGATTTCACATTGCACCCTTTGGCCTATATTGATCAGACACACTGTGTATTGTTTTAGTGAAACCATTTGGCTCATGGGAGAAATGCTGACCACGCTAAATTTTTATAGTGATACTCGAGCAAAGGTCATGGCTGATTCACCTATACTCATGATGTACAATGAAGTATCTACATCACTTTCACTTCTAGTGCTGGACTGCTGCTTGTTTTAGGTTATCCTGCTTTTTAAATCCCGTTAAACATACTGTAAACTAGAGATAAAATGATTAGTCAATTAATCGTTTCAGTAATATTTCAAGCAAAAATGCCAAACATCATCCAGTGTTAGGATCTTTTGCTTTTCTTAGTCACATATGAAAGTAAACTGAAGATATTTGGGTTTTCAACTGTTGATCAGATAAAACAAGTAATTTGAATATGTGAACTTGTGCTCTGGGGAATCAGAATAGGTAATTTTCACTATTTTCTCACAATTCATAATAGTTCATTTATAAAAAAACAAACAACAAAAAAAAAAAACCCAAAGCATACGATTAAAGTTAATTAAGAACAAAAACCATAAGTAGCTATAAAGTTGCCAATACACATTTTACTATTCACTATTTAATATCAGAGATCAACATACAGATAAATGACCTTACATGGAAAGTGCCATAATCAGTTATTTGATTTATCGGCGTGATTTAGATGTACACAGATGTAATGTCAGGATTTTTACTGTCAGCAGTGCTGCATGTCTGACAGCACTTACAGTGGCTCGCATTGTTCCATTTGTACAGGGGGAAAATGGAAAGACAAAAGTAAAAACATTTCCCAAAAATGTACCCCCTGTAATATGAAGCAAACAGCTAAAATTCAAAGGTCAGCGGTGTAAAGTTTAACATATGTGGTATGTCAGGCCTGAAAGTGCTTGCATCACTTAACCGCTTCTGCTTTTTATGACAGGGAAGCGAAGAGAAGGTTAACCACAATCACCTGACCAGCCAAGTAAAGGACCAATACTGGGAAGAGTGGCAATTACTATTGTGTAGCTGTCATGTTGCTTACTTGGGCTTTTCTTACATGTGACATGGAATTTTGGTAACAAACCAATATGTGTAGTTTACGATTAACTGTACTGGAATTTCACATTGTTTGGATCAGCTTTTTAATACTGCTAATAATAATAATAATAATAATAATAATAATAAGTGGATTCAGCTTCTTTTCAAAGCAGTTATGTTTTCATTAGCAGCTACAAAAGGCACACAATTAAAGTTGAACCTCCTTTTCCACAGTTTACATTGGATTTAATATGTGAAAAACCTCTTTAAGACCTGTAGTCATTTGTCATAAGAAATACAAATTTAGACTATAAAGCAACATTTCTCATCTTATTTGCGTCTGGTACATTTAGTTATATAACACTTATAGTTACAGTTAGAGTTAAATAACATGATTTTGTATCATTTTTTGATTGTCTTACAATGTTTCCCAGCCTGGGAAAGAGTTGTCATTATTTTTGGTTGAGTTGTGTTCAGTCAAGGTAAAAATCTTTATCAAGTCTTTTCACTCACTTGATCAGAGGATCCACAAATGGGTCCCCGGTGAATATGGTCACCAGTTAATGGGATAATGGGATTTCAAAGAAAAACAATTGTTTCACAAAATTTATGCTCTAGATTTGCTCATATCTTGTGAGACACTGGTTACTTTCAGCACTGTGGACATACCCTGTGGTGGGCAGTCAAAAGTCAACATCACTTTATTTTCCAAGGGTCACAAGCCAAATAATCTTAGCAAGCTGTAGCTACTAATACTAGGTGCAATGTCAGTATCTGCCAGTGATAAATAACAATAAATAAATAAATATTGTAAGGTTAAGAAACACAAACACTTCCTCTGCTGTGAGAAGAAAAGGTTACTGGCACTCAAGTTTAAAGTAATGACTAGTGTTTACTAATAGCAGCAGACACATCAGCCCCTTTTGTGGTTTCGAGGTCAATATCTTGCGCTAAGCATTTAACCATCAATATTCTGTGGGCGAGTTTCCCCTCATAGGGATGTTTGAAACAAAGTATATTGAGGAACTGTGTCTGAGCTCAGTTTTCAAATCACAGTGTATTCACAAGGTCTTATATACCATTTCCTTATTAGTATATAGGCTGAAATTTCACAGATTTTTATCAGCTAATCTGATGCAAAATTTTTTTTTTTAATAATGTAAAAGCAGATGCAGGAGGATACGGTGTATCTCAAAATTGCGATTTGGCGGTACATCTATCCAATCCATAGTTGCACACAGGAGAATGACAGAGAGACCAAGATGGAGGGAGAACACAACATGTAAACTTTGCTGTGTCTCTTGGCAGGTGACAGAGGGAAAACCACACGCGCCATATCGTCATACCGAGACCAGGCATCAGTTCAAAGCTAAACGACAGTTCTGTGATTTGTTGTAGAGTATAAGAGGAGAGTTTCCACCAAGAGCCACACTCTCACCCGACTGGTAAGGGAAAAGCCATAAAACGGATGACTTTTAAAACCTGATGTTTGTTGGTGAAACAACAACTGAGGTTTCTGTTCTCTATAAAAAGCTACAAGGCCGCTTTGAGTGCACATCACCAATCTCGTTAAGCTGCTGAAAGGGATGTAAGAAAATTTGGTGCTCAAGAAAAACTTTGCACAAAAGTACGAATAAGGTCTTCAGAAACACACTTCACATTCAATTTCTTGAATCACATCTTCCTATTATGGCCAGGACAAGGATGGAGTTGCTTAATTTTAATTGTGAAACAAATGAAAATCCAATATTCAGTAAAAGGATGTGCGGCATAGTGGTGTCAGGACAAGAAACAAAATGGCTGTGGTAAATTTCACTTTGTTTCTTCACTTATCATCAAGGATAGTTACATATTACAAACTCCAGGATGAGATAAGATAAGATAAGATAAGATAAGATAAATAGGGGTCTATGAAAGCATATAAATAAATATAACAGATTGTACAATTTTTGGATTCTTGCTCTTCTGTTACTCTTGCTTTTTGTTTTACTGATGTTTGTTCTTTTTGTTCTTCTTATCTCTCCTCAATCTGTAATGGAACACAAATAATAAGGAAATTAGTCTGAAATAACTGCAACCATACTCCAAGCAAGGAAGCAAAATGTACTTATATAGCAAGTTACAACCTTTTAGCCTAATGCATCAAACATGATGCGGAACTTATCTTATGACAAATGCAAAACTCACATTTATTTTTACAGAATTTTCACTGAATCCATCAAAACACGCCACAGTGAGCAGAGAAATGTCTTTTTTGTAGAAACCAAGAGGCAAAAGTACCAAAAGAAAAGACAGGTAGAGAAAGCTGAAACACTAAAGCTACGAGGCACAAAAGACAACATGGCAGCTCCCAGGAAGGTATATAGAGTTTGGTTTGCAGGCAGAGGGAGAGTCACATGACTGGCAAAAGGCAGGAACACACAGAGTACCACCTATGGGAAAAAGAGGAGAAGTAAATGTCCCATGATACACCACTGGGAGGCACTGACCTTAAGTGGCTCCACTCGCTCCACTGCGAGTTACAGAGAGCATCCTTAGCTCGGACACAGACAGTCTTGGCCTTGCGCTTGACTTCAAACTGACAATTGTCTGTCAAGTTCTAAAAAAATAAATAAATATATATATATATATATTATGTATCAGTCACCCATGTTGTTCAATATTCACACTTCCTCGTGATTTTCTTTGCAGTTCAGTTATGAAGTGAGGAATTTCCTGTCCTTTGATGCAAATATTGTGGTAAATTTGAAATGTTGTTACTTTCATTCCGCTTTGGGTCTTTCATATAAAATTTGCATTACAATTGGTAGGTTTCTCACCTTTGTTACTTTTGAGTCAGTGCATGGGTTGTCACACCTTTTGCATCCCCCCTTCAGCTGTGCAATCTGGAAAGTGAGGGGGAAGTAGGAGTAGGGACTGCTCCAGGAGCTTGGGTAACTCCACTCTATCATCGATCTGTTGAGTTTACTGATCCTCACCTTGTCAGGTTTCACTATCGAGGGTTAAAGCAAAAGATGTGAGTGACATGAAAACAAGAAACAGAAACAAATATGAAAAGGTGAAAGAGAACACTGTGTGCGGAAAATGTCTCCCAGATATGTCTCACCTATCTCCGACAGGTAAAAGTGTTTAGAGTAGCTCTCCACCAGGAAGTGCTGAGTCTTCACATGGACAGTGACGTGGATCCGCTGGCTCTCCTCAGCGAAGGGGCAGTGCTGCTCGTCCAAGCAGGAGATCCCGTGTCCGCTCTTGTCTACCGAACAGCTGATGTTACTTTGACCTGTGGAGCATCTCCAGAGCTGGACACTGGTGTCCAAAGTACACCATGTCTCATTTTCATCAGAAACACTGCATAAAATAGAAATAAGAACGTTTTTTAAAATTATATTATTTATATAATTCATTATCATATATGTGTATCTTGTAATTTTGGCTAGAAGCTGTAACAACTTCTCAAGGGCAAACAGGTGAAGGAGCACATACTGATAAAAGTACTGCAGAAGCAAAAACATCTATCATTCAAAAGCATTTGAAGCTCTATTATTTTTATATATCTGATCTGAAGACATGAACATGATCTTCAAAAAACATAAAAAGTACTTTGTTATGGTTCCTTTCATGAGGAGGTATTTATGGATGTGGCTGTGTAGTCTCAGCTCTGACATGAGTCTGAACACTGTGTTATTACTGGAGAGGGACACAGAAAACATTTCAGCGGTTTATGAACTTACCGCCAAGCTTTGATAAATGCTACACTGCCAACACGACTTCTGTGCCAGGTCCAAGAGCAGTGGAATTCTCCGTTGTAATTTTGAGCAGAGCACTTCAAATAATCTTCTAATGAGAAAAAGTCACATAAAGATGCAGAGACAGACACACAAAAACAAACATGAGGCAATTAGTCAGTTGAAACACTTAAAAATGATCCCAATTCTAGTGATCGTTTAACCGTGACAATATGCCACCTTAAGTAAGACTGTACCTTGATCATTTTTCACGAGAATCTTCCTCCTATTGGTTTCGTCCTCTTGGATCAGGACCACAGTGTGATTGATGAGTGATCCGTCTTTGTTGTGGCAGGTGTAGTTGCCTCCTCCCAAGCTTTCCTCCAGCTGCACTAAGTATGAGTTCCCTCTCTGTGCTTCCTCTACTCCGTTCTTCTTCCAAACAATATCCTCACCCTCTTTGTCTCTCCTCATCACTTCCTCTGGTGACTCCAAGCAGCTCAGGGGTTGCTCACCCAAAGAGCCATTCACCTCCACAACCAGAACTAGGAGAGGACACACACACATGCACACACACACACACACAGAAAGAAATTAAAAAAAAAAAGCGTATAGTAATATTATTTGAACTTGGGAGTAATATATTCTCATAGAGATCGAACATACTGTTGGGGAGCAGAGTCCAGTAGCTCCTGGGATTTTGACAGCCAACTTGTAGGACTGCAGAAACGATGATGCTGAAAACAAATAAATTCATCTGAATAATAGAGAGAAGACAGGGAGAGAGACAGTGGTGGTGGTGGCAAGGACGTGAAGAGGGATAAGTAAAGAAAAAAGGAGAAGAAAAAGAGGACAGAAGAAGACAAAACAACAATATTAACTGAATCAGTTCAGAAGTGAACGTCAAATGCACACTCTCAAAGACATTACATCTTCATTTCACTGCACCAAAAGATGTTAAATTGCTGCTGTAATGAGTCAATACTATAATTTAAGTCCATAAATTCAACAATAAAAAAAACATTTCAAAGTAATAGTAAATTAACAAATAAAGCAAAACCGACATAACAGCAATTTGCATCAATATAGTCAAAAGCAAGAGATATTACTCATACCCTATACTAAAGTTACAAATAAATTCAAAGGTTTTTTCCTATCTCAAGATATTTTTTAAATAAAATGCATTGTACAAAAAAGAAAAACAGAAAATCTCCAGGAACTGTTTTCATGATACTGACAATTTCCATCATGTTATCCTGAAAATATCATGATAAAAAGGTGAAACCAGCTGATTAACAGTACGATGTCTGGATGAGACATATGTTAACATTAATCACACATAGTTAAACCTGCAGCTACACACAGTTCATTTTCTGGATTCACCTCGCAACTTTACTTTAAATAAAGTTAAACAAGTAACCGGTTAACATATCAGTCAAAAGTCATCTTACCTTGTCACCGACGTCCAAAATCAATGGCGATCCTGCGACTTCTGTCTGACTTTTATGTGAGTGACACACTGACACATTTCAGAGCCAAATTTCCCCACATGGCCCAGAATCGAAAAGTCCAGAGGGACTTCGCTTTCGAGCCGCGCGTCCACATGAACAGAGGTATTCAGTCAACTTTTAACTCACTTCCATTTGTGAGCCTCACGGATTAATGCACTAATGCTTTTTTTTTTTTAACACAATTGCAGGGGTATTATTGGGCATTTGTGCCCTTTGCAGTTACAGTTGTTTGCTAGCTGGTAGTGCTGTAGTCTACCTGTTTGTTTACTTTCATGTGTGCATGATGCTTCATGTTTCACTTTCAGGACGTAGTCTTTCAATGCCAACTATAAACCGTGGTTGAGACCAGTAGATTAATACCAAGCATTCTGAAATTTCTCAGTGCCTCTTTGAACTGTTCCCATTACACAGGGTTTTTTTTTTCTTTTGTCATCTGATTTTTAGAGTTTAACACTTCATTTCAGAACAGATATAAAAGTAAAAAGTGTGTATATATATCTATGCGTGTAACATAAGCGAACCTCCATTGGAAGAAGAAGTTGCCGATCTCAATTTAAAAGAAATTACATGCAGGACATCACCTAGTCATTATAATGAGAAGTTGCAAATTCTACAATACTGAGCCTTAGTTACTAAGTTAGAGTGGAGAACCTATTATAATTGGAAAGAAAAGAAATACATACTTTGGCGTTCTCTGGCAAAACTCTGGTGCTCTCCCAAGAAACTTTTCGGCATTGCTCTATGGGATTCCAGGGGCTTCCGGCCAAATCTTCAGAATAAAAGGACGTTCCCCTCAAACGCTAATAAAACGCAGAAAAACTTTGCAAGTTTTGTATCAATTTTAAGAAATATAAAAGTAGACATAGATTAAAATAGTTTATTACTCCTTTTATGGCACTATTGTGGTTGACTTCATTGATGTTGCCACATCTTTTTATTTATTTTTTATTTCTCTTCGTTTTGTACAGCACAGATGTTTAGGTTACTTTGGGTTTACGGCTATAGGCTGCTAGAGAACATCATCAGTACTAATGGTATTTTGATGATGTTTTCTGTTTCCCATTTTGTATTCTCAGCCATTCCCCAATCTAACTCTCCATTCATGCTTGAACAATGGGCAGCAATACCATGCGTACAGTACAGAAAGAGGTGAGGCTGGGAGATTTTCTACATGATAGACTGGAATGGTTGTGGAGATTTTGTTTTCTCTCCCGCTCCGGTGCCAGGTGTGTGTGTGTGTGTGTGTGTGTTTGTGTGTGTTTTTGTGTGTGTGTGTGTGTGTGTGTGCGTGTGTGTGTGTGTGCGTTTGTGTGTGTGTTTGTGTGTGCGTGTGTGTGCGTGTGTGTGTGTGTGTGTAGGTGTGTGTATGTGTGTGTTTGTGTGTGTGTGTGAGTGTGTGTGTGCGCGTGTGTGTGTGCGCGTGTGTGTGTGTGAGTGTGTGTGTATGTGTGTATGTGTGTGTGTGTGTGTGTGTGTGTGTGTGTGTGTGTACATGTATGTCAGATGGGTTTACCAATTAATGATGTGCATTCCCATTGTTATCTAGCAACATCGTGGGGTTTTGTGAATTATGACAAACACTTCTGCCATTGGTATCTCAGAGAAAGAGGCAACATTTCCATCAAAACAAATAATTTCCCAATAAAGACAAATTACATTAAATGAATTGTGGTTTAGTATTAAAAAAAGAACATGCACACTGTGCACACTGATATGGTGTAACGTCAAGTTATTTCCATGACTAATTCATTTTTCATTTTTGTTTCTGTTTCAGCTCTTTCTGTTTGTTTAATTTTCAATTTCTATTTTATTGCCTAGGAGGTTAGTTGCTTGAAATCTCAGATGAAATTGTAAAGACCTTGCATGCCTCTTATTCAATAGTCCTCATATTTAGGAACTATATTTGTGATAGACTTCTATCATATGATAGCATGTTGTTTATCATGATGGTATCACAATGATGTCATCAAAACCTGTTAGTCTACATGTCAGTCAGTAGTGTGTGTCATCTCTGGAAATCCTGAAATTATAACCACACAAACTTCTCTGAGAAAAATCAAAGGTGGTATGTGGTGTAAATTACAGTAACAAAATAAACCACAAGGGAACAGGCCAAACATTACATTTATGGAAGATGTAACAAACTAGCCGAGCCCAGGGGACTGTCACCATCATCAAGACTTCCACTGAGAAGCACAACCTAAAATGGAAAACAGGGAAGGGAAGAAAATGAAGTGGTTGGCCAAGTCAAAGAAGAATGTGATGTCCACAGGAGTGATAATACAGCAATTGTATGACAGAATAATAGGAAGGACAACAAATAAGGCAAAGAAGAAAAGAAAAGAAACATAAGCATGTCAGAAGATGGGACTTTAGCCAACTAGGTAGACTGAATTTCTCATGGTCTGTTCCTGTGTGACTTTCCAACATTAGTTAAATAACAGCTTTTTCTAACAGCCCAACAATGGAGCAATGACCAAAGAAACAGGTATATTACTCACAAATTGCAACAGTAAATTATTTGCTGAGCAACAGAGAAAGGTGGACCCCAACAGGATGTTTACTAAAAACACTGAAGCTATATTGTCACAAGTGTCAATTAAGATTTTTGAGTAATGCCCTACACTTCATCAGTTTAAAAAGAAGCACACTGTAACTACTTTCCTTTAGTAATTCTACCTTTATGTATTGACTGTTTGGTTTGCGTCCACTTGTCAGATCAGGTTTTGAAGCTTATTAGTTCTTGAGATTGGAGGTTTCTCTCTGTCTGTACTTTCCAGTATAGTAACTACTGCATTTTCAAAATGATCATTGTGCGTGTTTGATTGTGTGTGAAAGTGTGCTTTAGTCATATTCGGCAGAAGCATAAACATACATGACCTACACTGTGTCTGTGGCTGATTTTACTTTGAAAGTCAGAGTTGAGACAGAACATAAACTCACGTTCCCTTTTTGTTGCAAGGTGATCAGATGTGTTAGTACGTGTGTGTTTTGGGTATAATATGCACAGACTTTTTCAAGCATGTTGACAAGGTGTTGAAAAATCTTCTCAGTCATTGGCATTTAACACTTCCTTCTGGGGAATTTAGATCCTTACAGCTAAATTTGATAATCTTGTTGAGAATAATTTGAGGAATTGTGTATACAGCCTGTGTTCCTCTCTATGAACAAATACAGGAATCCCATTAAGACACCCTGGAATGTACATGCCTTCTTCAAGTGGACGCTTGATGTACCTTGTCACTTGAATTCTTTTGTAAACGTTAAAAAGAAAACACTAAATTCAAAGAGTCACGGTAAATTGATTTGCAATCTACATTATGGCTAAGCAGTGTAATTTTAAAAGTCTATCAAGTGTAAAGTCTGCGAATTAGTCTCAAGGTTTTGTTTGGGGCTCTAAAAAACTCTTGGCCCTCAGCCCCAAAAACAAACTCTTCATACTTCACAACTTTTCCTGATTTAATGAGAATACCTTATTAACATGATTTTGAAGAGATAACATGTTTCAGAGGTCCTCTAGAGAAGATTGTTGGTGTCACATCACATCCTTTCCGTACATTGGTTTTTAATAAGAAAAGAAAAATAAATGAATGCTAATTTAAATAATATCTTCTGTGTAGTATTTATGTCTGACCACTAGATGTCCCCAGAGGATCACAGGTGTGTGCCTGTAAAAAAACAGTAGTTTCGATTTGAAATGAAAAGCTAGTTGAAGTAATAGTTCAGAAGTGACATTTATTAAATCCTTGTGGTTCTGCCAGTTATGCAGTCAGCACAATCTCAGCAATACTATTACATCACTTATACTGTGGCACATGTGCACTTTTGCCTAGTGCAGATTGAGATTTAATTGAGTATGGCTGATGTCCTTGCTCAAGTGTCATAACTAGATGTTCCGCAGCTGTTGAGAATTACACGGCTGGGCAAGAGGCTCTACATGGGCTTGTGATCTGTGGCTGTGCACTGGAATGTCTCCCAGATGCCCCCAAACCGTAACAGCTGGAGTGAAATCAGTGCTATGATCTCATCTGTGAGAGGGATGGAAAGTAGGAAACAAAAGAAAACAAGAGAAGACAGTGATGATGTAATGTGTGTGTGCACGTGTGTGTGTGTGTGTGTGAGGTAGAGAGAGATGAGGGAGCTGATTGAGGTACAGAAAGGTCATCTCATATAAAGTGGTGGATTCTGCACCCTGATCTACAGCTCCTTCTCTCTTATTGACTGAGCCTGTTGTGATTCTGAGCTACACCAGATTTGTTTTTCAGTACCAACAGACCTCGGTGGCATTTAATTTGTTTTGCTTGGCCTTCTTGAAGCTTAGTTGGTATATGTGTGTGTGAGTCTGTGTTTATGCAAATTCTGTCTGGAATCTTTTGAAATACTTGTGGGAAAAATGGAGACTGAATTTTCATGCAGATTCATGAACTTTCTCTGACAGGGGGATGTCTGCACTGTAGTTCCTGCTCTTAACATTCCTGTTAGTGGAGAACCATTCATCGCTACAAATCCAGATTTATTGTGTTAATAACAATGATGTTAAACTGTCAAGTGAGGAATTTACAGTATTGTGCAAGTGCGAAAGCCAGGGGAGTTTGGACTGAGGCACAGTCACAGCGGGTCCAGGTACTGGACTATTTCACTCCCATTCATTTTTCCTGTATTCTGATCCCACGTATGGGACATTTTGAGATTCAAGTTTAATGAACGTGTTGAGTGTTGTTCTTTACTGGATCACTATGCTGTAGCAGAAATATGTCTTCATCTGTTTTTGTTTTTCACTGTCCAATTTTGCTGTTAGTTTTTTTTTTTTATTTGAAGACATTCGCAGTGAAGTAAAGTGATCAGAATGTTCCATTATTTCTGATCCATGCTGACCGCACAACAAGACTAAGAGCCTGCAGCCATATGTTAGCAGCTCTGTGAGCCTGCACTTACAGCGATGCTTTGAGATAAATGCTAACATCGGCATGCTAACAAGACATTTTCAGTAGGCTACATGTACAAACAAATCTTGATCGACATATCTTTAAAGAACTTTAAACAACAAATTACAGGACTCACCACTGTCACTGAAAGAATCTGTAGCCTTTAGCAGCTGGTGACTGAGATGATAAGAGTTCTGCAAGTATTTTGTCATAAACCAAAATATGGGCCAAACTGAAATTCTGGCCCCATGGTGGCGCTACAGGAAAAGTCGGGGGATCAATAGGAAGTCAGTGGGTTTCATCCTCCGCGGGACCATGAATATCTGTACAAAATTTTGAGGAACAAAATGGTGGACCTGTTGGCTGACCATCAGACTGACATTGGTGTCCCAAGAGCCATGCTGTTATCTGGCAAAGACACAGAAAGGAAATTCTGTTATCATTATTATGGTAGTTATATTGTTTGCTCTGTACATGCACAGATGAACCTAACCCTAACCCTGCCACACTCAAACAAAAAGGGTGAAAAAAATCCATTTCCACATGTCACATTGAATAACTGCTAATTATACAGTATCACCTCTGTGTCCTTTGTATGATAGATTTGTGCAAGTGGGATGCATCCAGCAGCTCTATTAAAGAGGCCCCATGTCCTTTTGCTCGCTGTATATTTGACCTCCTCAATAAAATGTCTAGGGCTGACTTTAGATCAAATCACTGCTTGAAAGAACTCAAGCAGAGGGGAACGAATACCTGCAGCCCCCTTTAGACTAAATCAGTCAGTTCACCAGGTTCACCAAGTTTTAATGTGAGACTTTTGCTACAGATGAAGAGTTATTAATGAAACCGGTGTCCCTTAGTGCCACAGGCTCTATCACCGTCTCGCAGGAAAATATAGGCAGGTGCTGCAGTTTATCGTCCCCTCTCAGAAGAACAGGATCAGTGAGGTGTAGCCTACCGGAAAGAAGGGGTTGGTGGATGGACTTTCTCTGGCATTATATATATTATATCACCTTTTTCCAGACTACCTATAAAGTTTCTCTCATACATGGGAGGAAAGTAACTTTATTTAAGTTTTGGCACAGTTTTCACACCAAAAACAGTGATTGTTGTAAATATCGTTCTTAAGTAAGGGGAGGGCTTCAGCTTGAGAAAGACCAGTTTGATCAAAGTGTCTATCAAATGGCCTGATGGTTTGGCTACAAAAAGGCCTTTTGTGCCTAACAAAGAGTGTTTTTTTGTCCCAAGATTTTCAAGCAGAAGTGACGATTTTCTCAACAGACAAGAGAGGCGGAAGGGAACAATCAAATAGAGAACACATGACACTAGACAATGTTTAGGACATTGATTTTTCTATTGTGCATTGAGAAGCATGAGATTATTATGGGGAAGTGCACATTGACATCTTTGTCATAAGGACAGGAGGGAAAGGAGTTCATTATCCCATGATTGATATCTTATAAAATACTATAAACCATAATTGGTATTTTTGAATGGCCTTGAGGAGGAGGAAGAGGAGGAGGCGGAGGACGGATGAAGACAGGGTATTAAGTAATCTTCCTCCCTTTCACATACTTGTAAATTTAAATTAATAGAGTGCAAGAGTCTTGTACTTTACAGGAAATCATATGGCAGGTAGAAATAATTGGAATATTTCTTTCCAACTAAACATTCAACACTTAGATTATTCCAACAGTGGTTTAGCCAAGACTGGTGATATTAAAAAAGTGCAGCACTGGTTTCAGTGAATCACACAGGGGCATTCTATTTAAACTCTGAATGTCCTTCTTTATTCCCAGGAAGGATAGTGTTTCCTGTCTAAGAGTCCACGGTGTGTGGGATAGAGCTCTGGCCTTTTTTCGTCTCCATCCGTGGGTGGTACTGCAGCATAAAGAGCATAAAAGGACCTGGTTCATGTGCAAGATGTTGTTGTTTCTGTCTGACAACTTTATCAGACTGTCTCATGAGGTCACTGACTGTTTGTGTTTGTGTGTGTGCGCATAAAGAGCGCACACTTAAAATCAAAGAGGACAAATAATCTAAGTGACTCACTCATCGCTTCGCTTAAAGCATTATTTTCAGTGTCTGACCGCAACCATGACTTTAGCTGAATGAATGCTTTGAACGACTCAACCTCTGGCCTCCTTGTTATCTGTTATCTATGTGTTAGGCATGGCGCCAAGCTCTACATGAATATTGCCTTTCCCTTTTTTATGCATTTTCATTTTTTTGTGTAATTAATGTGTTTCTTCCTGTTCTGGTGTCCATACAGTGGCAAAGGGCAAATGTCTGGACTCCTCTGGGATCTTGGCACTGTGCCTGGGAGCCCTTTTCAGCGAGAAGTAAAGCCAGAGAAATCTGAGACTAAACGAAATAATCCGTTCAGCTACTTGTAAAGAACTACACCACAATCTGCTAGTGAAAAGATGGCAGAGAGGCAAAGAGAACGTAACAGACAACTTCAAGCAAGTGTTTTTCAGTTGACGCCTACAACTAGGCCTGTTGTTACCTTCAGGGTAATCTGATCTGCACAGGCAGGGAAGACCCAAGCAGAGACACACAGGCAGGCTGGTGCAATGAAGGAACTTTAATAGATGAAGTGATGAGGGCCAGGCTTACAGACAGACGGATGGATGGATGGATGCACAGGTGGACAGGTAGGTGCAGAAAACAGGTAGTGGGAACGCCAGTCCACAGCATGAGCAGCAAAAAGGAAACCACGCAGAACAGATATTAGCAGGGCTAGTATAAATACCAGTGAGTTGTGAGGAACAGGTGAGCAGGTGAATCGGGAAACAGGAAGGAGGTCCAGGGACACCTGGTGGGCGGGTTGGAGTATGATAGGAGGCCAAAATAGTACTGAAACAGAAATCATGACAGTATGAGGATTGCACACACAGGGGTTAGACACACACACATACACACACACACACACACACACACACACACACACACACCTACACGCACACGCACGCACACACACACACACACACACACACACACACACACACACACACACACACACACCTACACCTACACGCACACACACACACAAAACACACACACACACACACACACACCTACACCTACACACACACACACACACACACACACACACACACACAAAGCCCTTGTAGTATCAGGCTAACACTGAGCCCCAGTTTGTGCCTCTCATGTGGACGTGTACTTTGGCAAACACTGACTTACAGTATATGTGTGACTGTGAATGTAATCATCTATGCAAAAATCTCAGAAATGATGATTACATGAACAGGCACAAACTGGGAGAAACATCTGTGAAATGCTGCAGCTTAAACTTGTCAGTCAGAACGGGTGTGTGATGCTCAGCAGTCTGGTTGTATATCAGTTTGTGGTGTACGGCAGACAGAGGAAAAGAGAGGAGGAGGGGTCTGCAGGATCTGTTAGTCTGTACATTTGATTAAAGGTAGTATTTCATATCTCAGATGCATTCAGGTGTAATTTTGGATCAAAGGGGGGGGGGGGGGGGGGCTTAATTGGTGGTAGTGAGGGCAAACACAATCAAAGTAATGGACTATTTCTGTCCTGGTCATACTGTATTATCTGTGCTGCAGAAGCTGATATGTGGAGAAAGAGACCTGTGATGCCATGCCAGTGGAATTCCAAACGTCCAACAGGGCAGCCTCTTCAAAGGCAGGGTCATGTCATGGCATTGTTTTCTCCGTCTTGCCTGATGAACAGCTTGAACAAGAACTCACATATGGGATTATGTCCAAACTATTTAAAAACTCAGGCCCTTCCAGGAAAGAATTAATTGTAGTTACATCATTGACCTATGATTCCACCAGTTAGAGGTCAATGATGTGTACCCGCGTGGTTTGCTTATTTGATTTGATTTAATCTAAAGTAAAGTTGGGAGAAAGACAATTACAAGTTTTGCTTTGAAACCTCTTATTCAATTTGCAACACACAGGGCTTAAGGGTGAAACACTTGTCAGTAGCAGAGATAGAGGCACAAAAGTAGACATCAAAACAAACAGAAGAAGTGCCATTAAGAAGTGGAGTATATGTTTTTTTGGACACCCAAACCATCAGTAGCTAGGCAACGCCATCTCCTAGAAATCATGTTTATAGATTACTCATTTGCAATAGAATATATGTTTTGACAGAAACTTACCGCCACATCATGTTTCTTGTTTCTCAATATCTTCAGGAATAGTTGCTGATTTAAGATCTCCAGACATAAAAATACTCAGCCTTAAATGAAAATTCTTGTCTAATATTTTCTTTCTACAAAAAAAGCTCAATGAACTGGTTACAAATTCTTGAAATAACATTTACCCCTTCATCCTCATTGAAAAACCCAGAATCAATGAATATGTAAATATTTTCCATTTCAAAAGTTGGACTGTGGGACACAAGACATGAGGCATCTCCTGCTTCACTGAAATCCATTCTCAGTGTGTGTGTGTGTGTGTGCTGGAGGTTTCAAGTTTCCACATCACACTTGTGTAAGTTGTATACTTGGCCATGATTGGCTCCTAACTTGTGATGTCATGAATTCTGCTCATAGGCACATGTTAAACTCAGATTTAAGGCCATCCCGGAGAAGTGTTTTCCCCTTCAGCAGATAAATGTGAAGACAGTCTTCTAGTGTCAGACTCCAATTGCGGTAACAGGAGGGAAAACATATTTTTGAGGCACTGCCAAGTCACAAACTGTTGATACTGACTGTATCTGGTAAATGTTCACCGACAGCATATTTTATTGGATACCCTGCAATATATACAATTACAATAAAGTATAGGCTATGTTTATGGTAACTATAGCATTATTAAAAATTTCTGTGGTTCTGTTTAGGCACTCGCACAACCAATTAATAGTAAATAAATATAATATCGAGGAGACTCATCAACACTAATTGCTTCTCATCTTGGAA
This sequence comes from Seriola aureovittata, assembly GCF_021018895.1. Classification (NCBI taxonomy): domain Eukaryota; kingdom Metazoa; phylum Chordata; class Actinopteri; order Carangiformes; family Carangidae; genus Seriola; species Seriola aureovittata. The sequence goes on from NC_079371.1 coordinate 20,170,826, forward strand.
CACAGAAAAGAACATCTGAAGAACACTGAAGAAAGCCTTCCAGTGCCTGTTCGCTCCGTAAGTCCATAGATACAATTACCACTGCAAACCCTACAAACCTTTTGTGTCCCGGCATCATGCAGGTGTCACATTGGGGTTCAAAGAGAAACATATTACATAAGGGGTCAAACTGTGACTCGGCATGTTTCCGTCACATTACAGACACGGTGCTGCAGAATCAGCTTTTTTTCCTTGGCTGATATTTGAGAGTAATGCTGAGGGTGAACGAGTAAACATTTAAAAAAAAAAAATACAAATATGCAATATATTTCCCACAATTAGGACATTTAGGTCAAGTGAAAACAAAGAAAAAATGTTCCCATGGTCATAACTCAAGCAAGTTCTAGTGAACTTATTTTCTCCCCTGACATGAACTCTGCTGTTTGCTGTTTCAGCCGATTTCCATGTCATCATTTATTTTTTCTCTACCTTTTTTCCTACTGCAGTTTTTTAAACTCCCACTCACCCCACTGTGTCCATAAGCATTAATTCAGTTTAAGTTAGAATATGGTGGAGACTCTATTTCATACTCTGCCATTTAAAGGAGTTAGCCAATGGGTTTCCCCAACAATGTTCTGGCTCGGCACTGTGATCAATTCACTCACTGCCCAGTCAGGTGTATCCATGTTTTTCCTCTGAGGGTAGACTCCTCCAATACTGTTCTCTCCAATACACATACTGTCCAAGTGTGTGATGTTGTTGTCTGTCGACTTGAACATCAATCTCTGGGAACTCATGCTTCACACAGAACTGTGTAAGCATGTTGATGTTCAGGTTGTACCACATGACAAAGTCTTACCCGGACTGCCAGGGTGGAATGGGATCTCCCAGTCTTTTTGCATTCAGACTTGGCACATCCACAGTTTCCTCAACACAGGTTGAATCGCACCAGGACGAGCAATGACAGAGCTTCTGAATGGAAATAAATGGGTTTGTGCATCTGTGTGGGACTTGCTTCATGCATACCATTCCTCTAGAGCAATGACACAGTTGGTCAGAGTCAGACCGCACCAGCCATCTATCATTGTACTGGCACCTGATTATTGTTACTCAGGTGGCCACTGGTCCACTTTTGCGTAGTAATGATGATAAGGCCTTGGCCGTTCTGATACTATTCACGGCCCTGTTTTAAACAGGTGGTGAAATTTCCACTTGTCCAATTCTTGGCCAAGACAAGGGCTACACATTCTCAGAGAACTTGAGTTACACCCAATAAACAGTCTGACATACGTACTATATTTGTACAGAGGAAGTGTCATTTTAAGGGCAACACTAATATCTGGTGATGCTTGATGATCTTTTGGGTCAAAATGATATAACTGACCATCTATGAACACTTTATGTTTGACTTGTGGTTTTAGAAATAACTTCAAAATCAGTATCTGTAAATGAAAACTTAAAAGTGCTATATGTCAGTTTTCTCTGCTGTTGAATGTGGTTTCTTGCCGGAAGCAGCTCGTGGTGATAGTGATCGCTTGCCAAGAGCTTCAGCCATCATTGTGTTTACAAGACAAGAGGTTAGAACACACCCTCTGATCAGCACTTCTTCATCTTCAAATGCTGAACTGAGGGCAGACAGGACGGGACGGGGCTACCTGGTTAGCATGCTAAGTGAAGTAGAAGAGAAGAATTGACAGAAATAGAAGGAAAACAACAGTTAACATTGGCGTTGCTTTCCACTGCTGGAGACTTAGTGAGTAAGGAATGGAATTTGATGCTGAACTTGCAACATTTCTTATGGACTGGTAAGTAAACAGCTGTTAATGCTAACATTGGCTATGTAGCGATAGCAAAAACTTTAAATTGGGAAGAGTTGCTGCAAACATCTAGTATCAGTCAGATCAGTTTGATCAGCTTTAGCTTCTGAAGATGTACAAACAGATGAAAGTTAGCTTAACATTACGATGCTTGCCAGCTGGGATAGTGGAAGTGCCTGGGCAGCGCATTATTACGATGTTCCTCTATCATAATGAATTGTTGTTATTAAATAAACTAGAGTCATGTTTATTATAAATCATTTTAATCATGGTGCATATGTGGTCAAATGTGATGTGGGTCTAAGAAATTTTTGTGTCTGTGCCAATACTTTTATCTGCTTTTGTCATACATATCAAGTTTGCTCCATTTAACAAGCTTGGAAAATATTTGCACTCCCAATTCCATGTGTTTTTTTCAGTAGCCTATTAACTACAAAGCACAGATTATTTTGTATCATCTGTAAACATTTTACCCAACACCCAACACTCATAGTAACCTATCTGTGTATTTCTACATACAGAGATATAAAATAATATGTGAGCTGTAAATAACACCATTCAGGCTGGGATATTGGCCTTAAGAGTGAGTTATCTTTATTTCAAATTCTAAACTTGGGTCAGTATTGCTGCAGGTCAAATGCTAATTAAGTTAACATCAGTCTATTTAGTTGTTATAATTAGATGCGCTGTAGAAATGGGGAGATGAAGAGTGAAAGGAGAAAAAAAAAAGCCTGCAGCATCGAACTCTTTGTCGTCTCTCCCACTCATAGGTTCTTTGGGATGCAGTTTTGTCTTTGCTAAATATTCCCATTTATATGCAGGTGAATGAGCAGGTGCATGCTAGTCTATTATCCCTTTGATTCCTATTTCGTAAACAACACGTCAGAGATGATGGTGGAGATGGAGAGCAATCAGATTCTATAATTATATCAGCTCTCTTCCGGAACACAATGCTAATATTAGAGGTTCTGCTAATGCATCTTTCAGTTAAATTCAGAATTAAAAAGCTGCATTATTCATCACCTGCGATCTTGGCAATGAACCTGTGTGGAAAAACCGAGGCTTATTGTTTATTGCTTGATAAGAGGTGTTTGGTGTTTCACACATAACAAGATATCTTAATGCTCCTCTCTTGGATGTGTAGGTCCTAGTGGAAAATTAGAAATACATATGTGTGTTAAATATACTGTATATCTTTTTCATTGAAAAGTTTGAGGCAAAAGCTTTAGTAGAGAAGTCAACATCAACTCCTAAGACCCATCCAACCACTTAGTTGAAAGTTCTGTTGTGTGTGTGCTGCAAATGTCAAACTGCAGCTAAAGGTTGCGCTCATTAACTGTATATAAAAAGGTTACACTTTGTAAATACCAGATGATAGATTCAGGACAAATTCTTTGCTTGTTGTCCAGTTTTAGCTTTTTTTCAACTGCAATCCCAAATAGTTTTGGGGGGAAACTAAACTCTCATGCCCTTCACATTTATCACCTGCACAGGAATTAGCTCATGGCAGAAAGGTGACATTTATCTGTGAAGCATTTTACTATCTTTGCAGTCGAGGCTGGCTATGACAGCCATCAATACTCCTTGGCTAACAGTTCTAACAAAGTAAGTAGCTACTACATTAGACATCATCTTTAGCTACTAATTGACCTCATACCAAGGAGGCAAGTCAAAGGTTCAATCCCCTCCTTGCTAATTGCTGTAGAAAATAGCAGAGCTAGCTGCAGGCTCTGGAGGGTTAAGAAGCTAACAGCTATGCTAAGGATGATTATCTGCACATATAATACAGGCAGATAAAGAACAGTTTTCATAATTAAATGTTGAGCTACATTCTGTCAGCCTGTTTGATCAGAGATGATGTTACTTATGAAATTTCTACACGTGCATGTTTTTAGACAGAAAACATTCATTTCTTGTGGGCCATTTAGGTGTCAGCAATTATATTAATAACTTAGGCTATGTTATGTAACTTATGTGAGAAATACCATCAGTGAATGCTTTTAGTGAAACACCCAAACACCCAAATCTTTGCTTAGCAACAATAATGTATCCAAAAATAGAACTGCAGATTGAAGAAGTGAAATTCTCCTCTGAAACCTGTCTCTGCAACAAAAACTTACCAGATGTTGGATTAAAATTTGGCAATAAAAAATTTGGTTAGAAGATGGACAGCCATACATGTGTTACACTTTGGAGTAGTTCAAAAACTTTCCGTAGAAATCTTTTTCTTACTTTTTCTGCCACGAAAACCCTTGTACTTCATCGTACCTGACAAGATCCATGCTAACAGCTGCTTTCTCACAGTTGTCACGCCTATACACTGATGCTATGCTGATGTTGGCTTCATCACTCCAGTGAAAAACATTCATGTTATGGCTTGTTAATGATCTAATGTCTACATACCAACGAAAATGAGGAGAAACAACTTCATGAATGCAACAGCAGAAGCTTAGTGAGCAGATTTCACAGCTGTATGTCAAGCTGAAATTAAATTTTACTAATTTCAGAAAAAACATTACAACTACATATACAAAAACAACTATGGCATTAGCAGTATAATTGTACAAAATGTTTCAGTGCATTTTCATTAAGTGGTGTGCAGCTGCACATACTACAACACTCTCTCTCAGTACAAACCTGGTCGAGGCAGCAAGGTCACATTTGATGTAAAGTGACAAGCAGCATAATAAAACAGCTCCTCATTGTTAATGACAGACAACTCTGCTTATCTGAACCATAAAACAGAGCCCCTCTTTCTCTATCTCTCTATCACGTCTGGCCTCCTTCACTCTTCTGTTTCAGGCCTCTCTCCTGAACGGGGGACGTGCGCAAACACTCGTGTCTCTTAGCTGTTGGGCGCACATAGTGTTAGTAAGTTGTTTCTACAAAACAATTTCAAACAAGAGAAGAACTGAGAGCGTTTAAAAACTCAACTTTTGCCCTGATGATTCTTAAATCATAATCTGTTGATGAATAAAATGATGACAACTAAAATGACAATATATTGTGTGAAAATTAACACTGTCTTCAAACTTAATTGGAGAGTCTGGTCCACAGGTTTTCATTGTAATGCTCTGTTATTTCCATTGGTGATGTCTAACCCTGCATATCGCCACAGAGTGCATGCAGGAGCCCTAACTGTTCTCTATAACGTCTTTAGCCAACAAACAATAATCTTTAAACAATAATAACTTAATGCATCTTTAAACAATAATCCAGTTCATAATAACCTGGGTCTTATTTTTGTATTTCTATCAGTTATCAGTACAACAAAGTCTGATGGGTCAAAGTTGTAAATATACCAACAGATAAAGCAGAATCTATAAGCCACTATGTAGGTAAAACTAATTACAGATGGACAATTACGGCAAGCACAGTGGGTCACAGTCGAGCCAGGATGTCTTTCTGTAAACTGTCATGGATGTTTACAACCAGCAGTTTGTGAAATCATTTCTGTTGGCCTTCATTTTCTCTTCCAAATAAGTTTAACTAACCTTGTGATTTGTTTAAAACCAGTCTGATCCTTTCACAGCTAGTTCCTTGACCTGTCAGACCTCTTTTTAACCATGTCAAAACATTAGCACAGTGTTATTAATATAGGAATGAAGGCCACATTTATATAACTGTTACCCAGATAGCGATGAACCAAAATGATCCTGTTAACAAACCATTGCTTTCCTCTGTGTCCTTCAACAGTAGGGTTAAAACATCCACTAAGTAAATCAACAGCGCAGCATCAGGCGCTGACACATTTCCTATTGTTTTGGCTCTGTACTCCTACAGGCTGGATGTGAAATCAAACAAAGACTGTAGCTGTGTGTCTAGCTGTCGTTTTAAATGTTATTACTCCTACGTTACTGTTCTTACCATTCATCAAACAGATAGGAGCGTGGCCTCTTTGATGAGGTCCCATTTGCCGTGCTTTGTCAGAGCTCTAATGACGTCCATTCTGTACTGAAATGTGTGTTATGCAATGTTTCAAAGTGGCACCACAAAGCACTGAAAAATATCCAAAGTTAGATGTAGACCAGACAAAAGCAATGAGTACGCTGTTGGTGACTAAACACTTTCTCCATTTCATATCCTGGTGGTGTTTGTGGTCCAGTCTGACTTTGGTCTATCTTAAAAGCAATGTGAGTTCTTGGTTTGACAATTATTGCATGTATGTCAGCTAAGCCATGGATTAGTGTAATAGAAAAGCACAAAAACATTTCTGGAAAGCCTTTGGTGTGAAGCACCTGCAGGTACAGTATACTGTACACATAAGCCACAGAGAGCCAACTCAATGCTGTTACATACTGTATATACCACGTTTACATCCAGGCTGTGACATCTGGTTGCCCCACAGCTTTTGATTTCCAGAATAAAGACAAAGCAGCTCTCTGTGAGTGAGTGGTTCATTCAGTGAGGTTGAAATTTTGACCTATGTCCTTTAGGTCAAAATGGACCTCCTCGATCAAATGCACAGAAGACTGTCAGACAATGTAACTCTCTTTTGTCTCTGTGTGTGTCCGTGTGTGTGTTTGTGTGTGTGTGTGTGTGTGTTTTGCCTTTAGTCCTATATGTTTGATATTGAACTAATTTGTCCAATTAATGTACTTGTTTTTGGATATTTTCTCAGGAATTGGATGTAATATATTGTCTGTACTGACAGTAGATTGGAAATAATTTCTGAAAATTCTCTCTAATCCTATTTTATAAAATAAGATGTACCATATCTTGTCTAGTACGTCATCCTGCAGAGTCAGTTGCTTCACTCTCAGCTTTGGCCATATTTAGAGAGAGACTAGCAATTAGGCCTGCCGTGCATAATGAAATAACTTATATTAGCTGCAACATTGTAATCAGCATGCATGACAATATTCATATTATCTCTGTTTTTCTTCTTTGTTCTGACATCTAGTTTTTAGGTAGATGCTTTGGATAAAGAACTTTTGGGGCATTTACTGTTGTTATGAACATTTTACTTAAACACCTTTAACGAAGACAACAAGAAAATATTCACCATTGAAGCCAATAATTGCATATTGCCATGAGGTAAAATTACACGTTTAAAATATTGTAACAAAAATAACCAAGGTTTATGTGCAAGTGTAATGTATTCATGTATGAAAAAAAATGAATTACCAAGATTATTACCAAGATCCAAGATCATATCTCCGAATTCTGAGATAATAATTTCATGAAATCAGTAAAACAGAGCAGCATTTTTTTCTCAAGTGAATTCATCACGCTTCTGTATATACAATTATATTAAGTAGGATACTGATTTATGGATTATATTGGCAGAATGAAAATTATTTTGATTTTAATTAGAAGAGTGGTGTAGTCATGTGATTATGGTTTGATGTTGAGGTTTCACCACAGTGAACAACGTTCTGCTCTCTGAGATTTCTAAATGTCTGGATTGAATCCATGGCAGCGCAGGTTCTCCATGGTTGCCTTACAGGTAGACAATGTTCTGTGTCTGCTCCCAAAATAAGGGATCTGTTAATCTTTACTATCCTGGGCTACGACTTGAAAATGAAAATCATTCTTGGCTTTGAAAAAAAAAAGATGTAGTCATTAACTGGTTTTGCAGCTTTACATAGCGACTTCTTTAAGGCACAGCGTACAATGCAACACCCAAGACACTTTGGTGAGGCAGTTAGAGAGCAGAGTGGTGAATCATGTTGTGCTCCTGGTCCTGCTGCTAATGGCAGCATTTAAAAGGATATATCCCTGAAATACAGGAAAAGGCCACGCTTTCTCCAAGCCTTGCACGGAGTGCCTGCACTGCCCAGGGAGTCTTTAATTGTTGCTCTTTTGTCATTTTGCTTTTTAGCATGCCCCACTAAGTAAAGGATGACATGGCCAGAGCTCGTCTTTCCTTAACCCCCCGCTCTCTGGGTGCATGTATGTGGGCATGGCAACCAGGCGAAGCAGCAATAAAGGTGGGTGAAAAAGGAAGGAGTGAGTCATCGCCATCCACATCCAAATGTGCAAATCAATTTGAAGAAAAAGCTTGTGGAAGAGTAGAGGAGCAGTTGGATCCCAACACCTATACAGACATACACACAGAGGACACTTTTTATATGTTATTTATTATTATTTTGCTAATTTAAGGGAATGGCAGTGTACTCTCACAAAGACATCTCACGCTGCATATATATTTTATTCTATCAGCCTCTCTACAGGGTATCTGCCTTTCCACTCATTATTGTCTTGTTTGTACTGTGTCAATAATAATGTGTGCAGAAAGGAAGAATTGCTGGCAGCTGATTCCCATCATTAAACATTAGAAACACCTGAGAGCACACTTGAGTGTTAGGGAGTAAAACACCCACATTAAACTAACTTTATTTTTATGACTCATATCTGTAAAGATGAAACACATCTATTAGGGTAACTTTCTTACACTAAGTTTTAAGGTTGGCTCTTTGTTTTTCTCTCCACTTCTCATTTGGAGAAGTTCTCGGCTCTGCTTGTTATTGAAAGAAAATTCATGTTGAATAGAAATGTGAGCAATTTACGGCTGCCTTGCTTGACACCTGCAGGAAGTAAGATAGCATGTGGTAAAAGAGCATCTCTCTAACGCAATTACCAGAGCACTCTCCAATTTGAGAGCTTCACTCAGGCATATGTTCAGAGCTGGCTTCATTAAATCCAGCTTTCCAATGCAGCTTTTCTTTAAACTCAAAGTTATATCTTAGGAGCTGCAGCTGTTTATGAGTTCAAGAACGATGCCACATCTAACACAGTTCAAATTTGTTAACTTTTGCATGTGTCTATATTCAGTACATGCATGCAAATATGCATGGTATGTCCATGAGCCCTTTCAAATGGCCCTCCGTACAGTACACCTGCCTGCCCCATGTGCATACAGTTGAATATTTCAGAGGTGTAAGCTTTGTTGTAGCACACAGTTTGGTTTCAGACAGCAGGAACTCAGCAGACCGGCCAGACCTGTTCACACCTTTCTATTCCTGCCTGCTGGCTACTCACATAGTGTTCTAGGTCATAAATATTGGAGCGAAGCCTTCAGACAGAGGTGGTGACTGACAGATATATTTTTATCAATAATCCACTGATGTAAAAAGTCAGAAGTCAGACCGTTTCTGTTCAACATATTGAGGAGAATCACACGCCAGGCTGAGACAGTGGAAGGCTCTGACTTTGTTTCAAGTTACTTTTAGAAGATTAGGTTGCAGTAAAAAATGTGTTATTAACATTCAGTCATGAAAACTGCACCGCAGACCATGAGCTGACGTCTTTGTGCTGCATCTGTGCCAAACCTTTCTTCTTTTTTTTTTTTTTAGACATTTCTATTTACATTTATTGGCCTTTTCACTCTTGCTTTTGTTGTCAGTGGCTGAATAAGGACCCTGAACCGATGAATTGCTTTTAGAAATGTATTCAGGAGGGACAAAACACATTTCTGTCATTGAGGCTCTAGCTCTTGTCTATTTTTTCCACCACTGTTATAGATTTAAACCTGGTAACCTGCTTCTAAAATCCTGGGAACAATTCTCTCTTAAAATTATATCTCTTACAATGTAAACTAGGATAATGTAATAGGATACATGCATACTTAGAGTGCTACATGTCCAGGTTTTAAACTCAGTGATTGTAATTTCTCAAGTACTGTCATGTGATAAGGAGGGAAGTAGCCCACGGTATAAATAGTCTGTCTGTCTGGGAGTAATTTTGGCCCCTTGCTGTCCCAGTCTGAACTGCCAGCTATCAGGAACACTCAGGGGTACAAGGTTTCATTTCATCGAAATGCATATGGTGTCTGCTAGTGACGAACTGGTGTCATGTGCCCAGGAACAGGGAGATAAGTGCTACACACCACTCAAATGCAGGCATCTAGAGACATTGACATACCAACACCCAACCAGGAGCCAAGCATGTGTGCAGAATTTGCATTAGCTGGCACAAGCCCACACACACACACACATACACACACATGAAACTCTCAATAGGCTCAGCCAGAGTTTCACATGCAGCATTAGTCTTTACCTTTGCCTCGAATTTCAGACCCTCCTCCCAGCAGATCAATGTGACTGCAAAAACTGAATACACTCTTTCTCATTGGATGCAGGGTTTAAGAGGTGGGTGGCGTGCCGTCAGGACAAGCAAGGTCAGCAGTGCTTGACCGGCCAAAGCTGAAAATAGACATCAATTAGAACGATACCTAAGTGGAAGCGATATCTCAGAACAGGGTTCTCTCCATATATTATATTCTAATACCTGATTTGATATTACATTGATCTTGTAATTTACTGCCCTCTTGTGGCCACAGTAATGTCCCATGGAAGCTAGGTTGACTACCAGCAGTTGTATCTATAGTTTCGGCAATTTTTGTGGGCATGGCCATGTCCCATCAACAAGGACTGCTGGTTGTGAAGCAGAAGGGGGAGAAGTATTTTTGGGAAATTTTGCACATGTGCATAATGGATAATACTGCGATTTTTGACGGTTGACTAGCTATAGCTAGCTACAGACAAGCGTGCACCATCCTGAGATCAGTTATGATATTGTACGCATTATTATAGGCCTATACGTGAGACTACGCATGAGAAAATGACTTCAACAGTATTTTCTTCCTAAGTGTTAAGAGGCAGCAGTAGCAGGTAAACGAGCAAATTACACTGTGATTTATCATCTTAAATCAATATAACTTGTCTTACTAATCAACTTGGTCAACATGAGTGACAATGAGGAGTTAGTGTTGAGACATACGAGGCAGGAAAATACAGGATTCTGCATTGTGTGTCATTGTCACTTCATGAATATTTCAAGGTTAGCATAGAAGTGTTTTATCTTCTAGACTTTTTTCTGTAGTGGTAGTTGGTCCTCCAGCTCTGCTTGCCTATCTGTAAAAGTCACTGCATGCCGCTGGGTTCAAGTCATATGGCATCAGCCAGGCTTACATAAAAGCTTGTAATGAAAGTTACAAACAGAAAACTGACAGATGTTTCACAAACATTCATCGAAGTGTTTTTTTTAACAAGAGAAACATTTCTTTATGTTGATCGTACACTGTGCTCTTTTTCTGCATGATCCAAAATTGTCAGGACAAATTTCCTGCTCCAGAGTGATCAGCCAGGAGTCATCTTTAAACAGTGCCGGTGTTGTATCGTGCTCGTCATGCGGGTTTGTAAAGAGCCACTTTTTCCTGTGGGAACATGCATAGCACAAATGAAATGTGTCTTTCCTACTTCTTATGAACTCCTCTGAACAGGAACATGTGTGCATCAGCAGATCAACATAAGCAAAGAGTTTAGCTGTCCACATGAATTCCCCAACACAAGAATTCCCCCTACCTTTAAACCAGCCAGTTGTCACTTCATATCCACTCTACATCCAGGACATGCCCCCTGCATCTTTTTCCCTCTGTCATCTCTCACTGCTTTCTCCCGGAACAGTGCTTCTTTGTCTCCACAGTTAAAGAACCTTTCTCACACTAAAACAGACCTCTTCACCTCTCACTCAAACTCACTATCCATGAATTCCCCTCACAGAGCCCCTTCAGGACCCCTGTGAGCAGAGAGCTCATTAAAAAGCTGCCCATCCATCTGTTTGTGTCTTTGTGTATACTTGTCATGCTTCAAACCAGCTGTTTGGCACACTGTTGTCACCAAAACTTCACCTCCAGGCCCAGGGTGCAATGGCAGAATACAGTTTTTTTTTTTGCCTTTTGCTGTAAACTTTCTTTTTTTGGTTCTTCCAATCTAGCATTGTCCCTGTGGAAAGGAAAAGATTAGTATGATTCAGGGTCAGAGCGGTGAATCAGCATTACCAAACAAAACAAGAAGGGCAGAGTGATTCACTATTGTGACCAGACCCTCATCACTGGCAGATCTTGTACTTTTGCCAGTGTGTAGATTGACCATTATGACCCCCCCCCCCCCCCCCCCAAGGTTTACATGTTGCTGTAATGATGGGCGGCCATGGGAGACCAGTGTCACAGAGGGACCTGGCAAGGTATGCAGGGGCCAGCTGAGCACTTCCACTAACAGCCAGGTTAAATCTCCAGCAGGGACAATCTGGAAAGGTTATTTCCATCCCCTGAAAGGCTTGTGGGTGGGCTTCCTCTTGGCCCTCGTTGGAAAAATGGTGAAGGGAGAGAGAGTGACAGAGATCCGGCTTAAAGGAAGATTTATGAAGCAGATTAAGTGATATTTGTTATATGAATTGATTAAATGAAAGTGCCTATTATATCACAAAATAACTACAATTCTTACAATTGATACTTTGCTAAACCCCTCCTCCTTTGAATAGTGCTGTCCAGTCATAGCTTAACAACTGCCATGTCAATATGCCAAAGCAATGTAGATGGGGCTCTAATAATACTCTGACACACTGTGTCCAAATAGTTTGAAGTGTTGTTGTTGTTTTCTGTGTTTCTAAGACTAAAAAACCTGCCAGTGATATTGTGTATTGTATAAATGGATCAAATGATGTGTTTGAATACAAGCCACTGATGTGAGCATGCCTGTCAAAGTAGCCTACTAACATTACCTGCAGTGTTAACCTCCCATTACTTCCAAAGCCAAGGGGAAGAATATAATTAGTGTTACATATCCAAAATCATCTTCATGGGCTTACGTGTTGGAATTGTTAGAGCAGCTCATGTCCACGTCGTCTATGTGGACGATCAATGGATAAGGACGCGTTACATAGCGCTGAGTTAGCAGTATGATAGCATGTAGACATCAATTTTCATAAAAATCAGATACAAACTTTAAACCTGCCTGATTATTTATTTAATTTATTTAAACCAGCTGTGAGCACAAGCAAACCAAAAGGAGCTACACATTCAGAGGATAGCGTCTCATAGATTCACATTGTCATTTCATCGTTTGAACGTTGTTATCATGATAAAATATAGCTACTAGAGTTTTCCTCCAACTAGTTAATGTTAATTAGTTAACTAATTAGCTACAGCTGTTAAAATCTGGCTAGAATGAGAATCTTGGCTTCGTCTATCTACTTTAAATCATTCACCAACTGTTTCAGAAATTACTGGGTATTTTGGGGGGCAAATCTATCCCCCATTTGCACATTGCATACTGTGTATACCATGCTACAATGCAAACTTTACAGGTGTAGGAACACATGCTAAAGGGAGTAAGGCTTAGCGAATGCATAGTTGCATTTTATAAACACCACAGCGGAGGTGTGAATGTGTCAAGTATGTAGCTTTATATGAAACCATCCAGCTCGGTGAACACTCGGATATATTTTCAATTGAAGCCTGTTCCCCATTCTTTAACCCCCATCATCTTTATTGCCAGAGGATACACTTTTATTACTGCCTCTTCTGCGATGGGTCTTATGCCTCTTAAAATGTTTAAACTACTGTAAGTGGAAAATTACAGGCGTAGGAAAGTGTTGGCCAATAATAAAAAATGGATGACCAGACTTTTATCAGTGGGATATTATTTATCTTTTTTATTACCCTGAATGACAGTTTTATCAATATTAAAGAAATAAATTGATTAAACATGTTTAAACAGCATGACATGTTTGGGTTTTCAGACTATTTTAAATGTCATTTTAATTATTTTCATGGTATAGTAACAAGAATGTTATATAGTACATATACAACACGAGATTCATACTCATACAGCCTAAACAAAAATTATTAAGGTTATAATGAACCCATGTCTTTTTAATCCATTTATTCAGACAGCACTTTTAAAGACACTCAAAGGTGCTCTGGCTTGTAACAACTGTTTCTATTTGAGGTTCAGATGCTATTGATCTTCACATGTATTGACCATGTGTTTCCTGCATCATTGTGAATTGCCGCGCTGTGACATTTGCTGTGAAACCACTGAAAAGGTTAACGATGAATGAAACAGATTGTACAGTACTTGAGGAGGCGAGATGCTGTTTTCCTGCACCTCCAATACAATTAGTCTTACTGATCCATAAGGTAGGGTCGCAGATAATAAGGATGATTTCTGCAGGCACAAGAAGATACTGAAATGTAATTCTTTGAGGCTGTTTTCTGGGTTCTTCCATTTTAAATAAAGAGATACCATCATAGGATTCACTTATCGGGCTTGTTAAAACAATAATGACATTTACATTTTCACAGTTTCTGTCTTTCGCATGTTTCCTCTCAAAGTCGGTACAGTGACTGCACTTTCTTCATTCATAGGGGCCAGACTCCCAGTCTGAAAAGAGATGCTGTTTGTGGTGATTCTGTGTCTCTTCATTGTTGTTCTGCATTTTTTTTTGGTTGCTTGCATCTCTTTGTAGTCTCTTTGTGTCCCCTTTGTTGTTTTGTTACTCGCTTTAGTAGTTTAATTTAGTTTTGGGTGTGTATCTGTGTTGCAGTTTTGTGTTTCTTTCAGGGACATTTTCCATGTGAAGCCCAGGGTCCCCCCAGACTCCTTGGACCCTTTGGACCCCTGGGTCTGTGCCTGGTAAGCCCCTCCAGTAATCCATCCACGATCTGATGCACAGTTATAGCTCATGGATAATCAATTATCAACAGCTAATTTTGAGCTTTGCTTTACACTGTACAGATCCTTACACTGGAAAAGTGAGACACATAACTGTGACAAACTGATCACATGCATTACGTCATTTTATGTGTGATGCTATTATCAGGTTTGGGGAAAGTACTGTTTGCTATTTGCTCCTAACTCTCGGGTTTCTCAGAACCAAAGATTTCTATCTGCATCAGTACATCATGTTCACAGATTTTGAATTGCTAATGAGCTGGCAAGGTACAAACACGCATGCAGATAAAGCAGAGTTCAATGCAGCAGTGACAGAGAGAGTTAGAGAGGTTTCGTTTGTTTTGTTTTTGTGTAATTGTTTTTGTACAAGTTTTCAAGCAAAGGATAAAGTGTTGAAACCAGCATGAATTATTTAAGGGTTAACATAGCGTATTGTCTTGTGATTTACAACATTATCAGCGTTGTCAATCTAGAGCAGTTAGTGCTTGACCCACGGATGTGTAATACAGAGTCAGTAGAGGCTCAAGTTGTATTTCCCATTAACAAGGTCCGACCAGACAGGAACTGTGACCTGGTTGGGGGTGTGAATGACGAAGATCAGAAAACAAGAGAAGAGGGTGGGTAGAGGAACTGACTGCGGCCTAAAGGAAATAAGGTTATGGAAAAATTGATGAGAAAATGATGGGGTGAACAAAAGGGTGAACACCATTTTCTCAGTCTATAATAGCACATGCTACAATGCTGACCTGTTAGCGTCTGACCTTGGGATATTAAAGCATTGAAATGGTTCATCACTAATACTTGATTTCCCAACTTATATTGCAACATCTGCAACCTGATGTGATAAATTGTTAGTTATGGTGATATTGATGGCCTAACTGCAGCTGGAGCATTCCCACATGGGTTGAATAAGTGCTCCCTGTTTAAATAAAAACTATGATTTATTTTTATAAAAAATACACTAGCCAATTAAAGGAAAAACTAAATATTATTATCAAATCCATATCTAGTTATTATTAAATACTAAGATGTACTTGAAAAAATATGAGATTTGGAAGTCATATTTACAAGAGAATGTTTACTTCATGATCAATTCTTTTTTCTTGTACCTTTTTTGGTACATGCAATGAACATCCGTCATATTTGAAAATCAAGTTCATTTCACTTTCAGTGTTGTTTCACACTAACCTGTGAAAATATTAGCACGCATAAATTTAGTCACCGCTGACAGATAAGTATGTAGCCTAGGCAACAATTCCAAGTGTTGACATGTACCTGCTTTTGCAATTCAAGAGTGTGTGACGGACAATTTGATCATGTGGGGAAAAAAATGCATGTCATAGTGCAGCAGCAACAGTAGCTACAGGTTTTCATTCTGCAACCTAAAGCGAAAGCCAGACTCAAAAAGCATGAGCTGCAAAACCATCATGGTCGCAGGAGATTAAAAATAAGGTTTAACTTTGAATAGAGCAGTTAAGCTTACTAGGCAAAAAAAACAAAACAAAGAAAACATGGATTGCTTAATATGAAAAATGACACATCCATAGTGTTTGAACCTTGATATAGCAAAACTATATTTCTATAAAAAAATAAAACTTAGCTTCATTTACAACAAGATATTTAGATAAAGTTAGCTGATAATTAACCTGTTAGAAGCCTGTAAGCATGCAGACAGACACATACCTATGCAAACATTTTTCATCCTTCCAGCTTGTAAAATTAAGCTTGTAATCAGACTTGACTTTACAGACCTTAATGTACATGTTTTAATTTATGAAGCCTACAAGCTCACTCTTCAATATTCAAATCAAATCAAGCTGAACCACTGCAGATTTTCACGCAGGGCCGGCTCTACCTTTTTTGCCTATAATGGCTACAGTATTAGCCATTATCTCTTCAGCACAATTTCAGCACAATGCCATATTTTCTAGGAAGTAACAGATATCCAACCAGTTATCCAGAACATTACCATTAATCATCTCACTTCGTTATGAAATAATTTCAGCGTTTAAGCGTTCAATTTAATTCTGGCTCATCCAATCTAGTATATGTCATTAGTCAGTCAGTGTTACCCAGTCTCAGGCTGAGTTATGCACGATTGCTTTTCAAATAGTACCCATCATCCCCCATTTTCAGTACGCAGTGGTGCACAATATCAACTGACTATCAGTTCAGGGGGCGTAGTATTTTTATTGTGTTTAACCGTATAGTGGCATAATAGTGACGTTTTGCACCCTAGACAACCTGGCCCAGATTTCACAGTTTTAACATTCCACAGATTTGTAGCTGCTGCAGTCATCCTGGTGTCCACAGTCTGATTGACAGTTATGCTTGAATAGTCTGTTCTTATGTGAGAAACATGCACTTGAAGAACCTGCTTCAATGAACCATTTATCTAAGTTGTATAACAAACAAATGTCCTACTTAGAATGATGTATATTATCCAAATATGTAAAAAAGAAAATAATGACAGTTGTCATTTCTACCATTTACAAATCAATTAATAATAGTACATGCCTACATTGTGGGGGCTTTCGAAACAGGTTAAGTACAGTTAAATAAGTATTAAAATCTTCTGATGAATATGGATTGTTTTGGACGCCAATTATTCACATGAAGTTCCTATGAGAAGCCATGACGTTGGCAATGTTTCATATATTTATAACATCTAAAGTAATTAACATCTGTTTATTTATATAAAAAAAAACCCATCTGACTTTTAATGCTCATAAATCTTAAAGAACTAGCTGCTCATTTGTAAAACAGCTCAGTGATGATTAAGAACGTTGCTCTGAACAATTGCTGAAAAGTCAAAACTCATGCAGGCAGTGTTTGTAATGAGGAGAGATGGGTTTTGTAATAGGAGAGGGGAGGATGAAAGGCCACACTAACTGATGCATGGGTAAGACTTGTATTAAAGCGATGTGTCATAGAGCATTATTGACCATGTCAGTGTGGTATAAAGGATGGTAGTCTGTCTCAGTGGGTGAAACCATAGGGTTCTGCTGTTCCTTTCAAGACCAGGATGGAGTATCAATCTTGTCTTTGTCTTTTACCGTGCAGCATTTAGCAAATTACCAATGCAGTAATTACAGTAAATTACCTTTCTTTCAAAGGACACAGAGCACAGAGATATGTCCTTTTTGGCACAGAATGTTATGTTGGCTAAACATGTTCCTGTTTTGCATAGCAAAACCTAAAACTAATATTTGGCAGATTTAGCAGTGGAAAGCCACACACTACCTGAGGTAACAGTAAGAATTATAAGGTTTGGCAACAGGCGACCAAATAAATGGTAAAATTATCCAATACTTCCATTTCTCTGTCATAATTAATTTGCAAAAGACTGAAACAACCAGCGTTTAGTGATTTATAACATATTCACACTTCTTACAACTACACACAGTGGAGTTTATGTCTGGCTTTCATTATTTAGACACTGCAGTGGCATTTTTGTCAGTCCTGTCCATGTCATGTATTTATTACTGTGTACTCACCACCTTGCTGCAAATAACCTGAAAACTGTCTGTAAAGTATTTGGGGTGGGAGCGGCGGTTGTTTGGGTATTGATAATTAATATATATGTTATGTTTTCGGATATACAGTAAGTATGCTGCCATAAAGAATCACTGTCAAAAATGAAAATGTTGAGTGTCTAGACTCAGTTCAATTCAGACCAAGTCCTAAACACTCAACCCAAGAGTAGGAGATAACCCTATTATAATTCAACGTGTCAGAACAGTAATATGACATGCCTGAGGGTGTGGAAACCTTAAGTAACTGGTAGTGTGAGCTACTGTATAAACGATAGATGTGTGACATCAACATCACCCACAGTTCTTTCCACACATTGTTGCTCTTTTTTTTGTGTAAAATATGTCCTCAGGTTATTGATCCTCTGACGACAGCATAAAGTTGTTTTCCTCGTATGTTACTGTATCGTATCCTGGTGTTACTTGCCTTGGCTCCCGTCTATTGAACCATATTTTTCTTTTTCTTTTTTTTTTCTTTTTGATGGTTTGCCTAATCTGTTTTTTTGTGAAGCACTTTGTATTTTTCTTCGGATGAAATATGCAATAAAAATTAAGCATACTGACAGTGAAGCTTGCATTATCATAACTGTAATTGCTTGCTGGATGTGTATGGGAGAGACTGATTGAGGAGAAGTGTCCACTTGAAAACCATGTCCAGGCTCCTGGTTAATGTACGGCTCCACTGCCATTCCCCTCACCAGAGCTAACATTAGCAGCTAACTGTGATCGGGGGGGGGGGGGGGGGATTTACGGCTGTGAGTGTGTCTTGGCATATGCATGCCCATGTGTGAATATTTCCGACTCCTAGGCACGCCAGGGTTTGTACTAACTGTTGTACGTCACCATTCTGCTAAATGAGGTTTCCAATTACCCAGGCTGTTGGCTACAGTGAGAGTTTAATGCGAGGCTCCAACTGTACTCTGTCTCTCTCCAAACAAGGAGAATAATCAATGCCGTGGTCAGTGTGCAAACCAGATGGGACTGTGCAACACAGAAATACAGGTTGAAGTGGTACCAATGTGTGGCAATGGGTATTCACCCCCGTCCCCAGGGAATGAAGCAATAACTGTCACATGTTGATATCTCTGAGTACTGAAACCTGACATGAGTTATAAAACCACTCTAGTATTTTGTCTCTCGTTCTCCCTCCAACTGTCTTTGTGTTTTTTCACATGCTCACACAATTGCACACACACATTGTAGCTCCACCCAAAAGGCATAAGTTTCCAGGGTTCTCAGTTCTGTTTTCTAATGCCAAGGGACAATCAGCTGGCTGGCTAGCTGACCAGAGAATAGCTGCAGTGCAAAACTATCGAAGCAGTTGTTCAGAGACTTGGAAATAAGAAGTTGACAAACAGGAATCAAGTGACACACACTGTGTCAGTGCATATACTGATGCGGTGATAAATATATGATACATGCAAACTGTGGAAAAGTAACTCAAAAGTTGTCTGACAGTGAATAAATGTATGAAACATGTATGACGTACTCACACACACATTTTCCAAACATTTGCCCAGTTGGCCCCATTTATTACAGCTAAGTTCAAATGGAATGTGATTCATTGCTCTCTTCAACCACAGTCTTCGTGTGGTTCTCACCTGTCATGTCACAGTCTGATGCTTCCTTCCTACATCTGCCTGTTCATACTGGTGCGGTTAGTTTGTGTTAGAAAATGCATCATGGGGGCATCCCACAATCAAAAGCACATGATAATTATGTCATTACCCATTATTTTTAGGCACGCTATCAGCATGGCTCTACAGGAGGCAATGTCAGTCTGTCATCTGTCAGTTGCTTGATCCATCCATGTTTCTGGTCCAGAGTGAAGAATTTGAACAACTGTAGGGGGACTAGAGGGACTGACATGAAAATTTTGAACAGACATTGATGTTTCCTAGATGATGAATCTGGCTGACTGTGAAATGTCTCAAAAACTATGGGATGGATTGTCATGAAATTTGGTGCGCACGTTCATGTCAGGATGAACTGTTCTAACTTTGGTGATTCCTTAACTTAGTGGCACCATCAGGTCAAATTTTCCATTTTTCCAGTACTTCTGTGTATGATTTCCCAAGCAAATTTCATTCTCATCAAGCTCAGTGCTGCTGTAACTAAGACAGCCCCACAGAGCCACTTAATGGCTGGAGACTCTCAGCCTTGTTATATTAAATGTTTAAAATTACAGACACATATTACGGCCCTCATTACCCTCTATGCTGTTAAGAATGTGAACAATATGTTCTTGGCACAGACAGTCACTCATCTTTATCTTAACGATTTCCTTTAAGAACTTTGACCTATTCATATGTATATGGATAGTTAGAGAAAGTACATCACTTGATGTTGCCATCCATTCACTTCTTTATATGGTCATTTGGTCCATTAAAATGCCAGTAGAATAAAAAAAAGACTGAATTGGGGGAGGGCCTATCTGACCTTGAGGCTGCATGCATAAATTTCATTCTGCTTAAGTGTCCTTGAGCAATGCGTTAAATCTTCATCAGCTGTGCAGAGACAGTTCTCTCTCCGACTATATGGTCTTTGATGAGAGAGGATATCTTCATGTGATCAATAGAATGTAACAAAATGATTACATGCTGGGAAGAGTCATTGCCACTTGGTGGCATTACTGTAATGTACAGCACATTCAATAAGATTACTGATGAGGAACAAGTTTATGTAAGAAGAGAACCAGCTTGACCAACCCCATTGATTAAGCTAGCGGAATTAGTGGGTATTGGAAGTTGTGATGCTGCAGGTATCAGAGAAGAAATCCATAATATTGGATTTTGCTACAGAACAGAAAGTTAAAGGTCATTTCAACACAGTATAATAGAGAAATGTTGAGCAAATACCCAGACAAGAAATATTTCCATGTTGTAAACATAGCAAATGTTACAAATCTTTGATGTTCCATGAATAAGAGACTTAAGATCACTGGAATTCAGAATAATTGCAGTTTTTATGGGGTGTTGTTGTCCAATAAATCTGTGAGCACTATTGAAGGTACAAGAAAATTTGAGACTGTTATGATTTTACAAGTGAGGTCAGCGTGTTACTATGGTATGCCATGTTTTGTTCCTTACCAGGCAGTAACCTGCCAGTGAACTGACATGTTTATTTTGGGTGAAGAGCGCTCAGTCCAGAGGTTGTGTATGACAGACTTCAAACACTTGAAAACTTACCTCAGAATACCTCTGCTCACTTTTCTCAGCAAAAACACAGAACAATAGAAATCATACTGTACAATGAGTGACGGACCGGAATTTATAATGGTCAACAAAACAGGGGTGATTGACACTAGCCAAGCTATAGCTGCAAGTCACTGACCTCATTGGCTCCTTAGTGGTTACGCAACCTCAATTTGCTTCTTCCTCTGGGTGGTATCAGATAAGTGCTGAACAGTGTGTCTCCTGGCAGCAGAAAAGAGGAACGAGAAGTGAGGGCGAAGCAGAAAAAATAAAGAACACCTCCCAGTGGCATGGTTTAGCAGCCTAAGATTAGCAATCAACACTTCCTGTGTGCTTTTAGAGAGAACAAAGTTGGTTTTTTTTAATCACGCTTTTTTTTTTTTTTTCAATCATATGGCATTTGTCAGAGAGGGTCAGTTCTCAAGTCTTCCTTACCAGATTCACAAAAGAAGAAAGTCTGTGTAAAATTCTATGTCTTAAGATCACATTCTACATTGAACCACAAAACAAGAGAAGGTTCAAATGTAGACTTAACAACATAGAACATCTTATTTATAATAGCTGGTAACGCCACAAATAAACACACAACCAAGATCAAACACATATATGCACATAATGTACCCCTCCACTTTTGTCTACAGTTATCTCATCTTCTTTGATTCTATTGTATTTGGCCTATTTATGTAAGACAGGCTAACAGCCTAGCTCGAGGGAGGATGGTCTAGACTGAAATATACTGGTACACTGAAATTTTGTACAAACATTCATGTTACCCAGATGATTCCCACTGACTTTAGCGATCCTCTGACTTTTTAACAATTGATTTAAATTTATATGTTTGTCTCTTTTTTTGTTTGTTAAACATCAGGGGCCTTTTTTCACAAACTTAACTGGACCTTAGAATAGTGAAGACAGCAAAACAATCCATTTACTTCAAAGATCTATGAGAAAACACGAGCGCATCAGGCTCTTGATGAATAGGTATTTTGTAATTTGATGTGGCAAATAATATCATTTCAATCTCTTCCTTTACTTGACCACATAATTAATTTAAACGTGTATAGGAGTGTGTTGTTTTTAAGCATGGCAGATTATTTCCATCTTAATAATAGTGATATTGTGACAAGAATCTGTTATTTTATAAAATTAAATACTTATGATCTTTTAGTATTGAGTTTATGTACCTTTCTGATAACTTCATGAAATTAAATGACTTTGATTTTTCAGTATGATTTAACCATCAACCAAAACCCTGACGCGTAACATAAATAAATTAGGTTAATTAGTTAAAGTTTTTCTTTGTTGCATTTCTGTATGCATGTCTTCTCTCAACAGGTTGTGATTGGCTTCTCCGTTCCTGATTAATATTTAAACACATACATGAACAGACAGATCACACAGGAAATGGTGCCTGTTGAATACAGAGGTGATGACCCAGGGCTTGTGAGTTAGTTAGCTGATCTCTCTCGCTTGTTGATACAGAACGCAGCAGAGAAAGTGTCACCCACCTGTAGCAAGTTTGTGGATGATAAGGAAGCTGTTTCGTTAAGATGAGATAGTAACATGGCTTTATTTGCATATGACGCTCATCAGTTTTATCTTCTGCTTCTCTCTGTTAATTAGTAAGTTGGTGACATACAAGGTTTACAGTCCTTGACATCTTGAAAGAAAAGTCAAAACGTCACCAGTTCCATCTTTAACCAAGAATAAAAGAAAAAAGATTTTTCCACACTGGTGGTCATCAGCTATACTCACAGTAAATATAACCTTTTAATCTGTCCATGGACCTGCAGAGCAATAAGTTGCCTGGCTGAGGCTTCACCTTTTTAATCCCTGTTGTTATTTTCTCGAGTATATTTTCTTTTATTGTTGACCAGACTGCCTTTCAGTCCCAAACATAACAAAATAAATGCAGTGGCCTTCTCTTCATCTCTCTGTGTGTGCATGTGCATGAGCCTGTATGTGTGTCTGTTGTCAGATGGGTCAAAGATTAACTAATCGCATCTATGATGAGGAAAATAACATGATGTTTTCTTGTTTTGCACAGACGCGTAACCTGACAAGGAAATGAAAAAAAGCTGTCTTTTTTTCAGACAAGAAATATTAACATAAATTTACCAGAGCGGTGGGCTTCACTCAGCTATTTAAACAAAGCCATGGACAAAAGCCCTGTCTAGTTTAAACCATTATTTTGTACAATTGCAAGGCTGTGTTATTGTGCCATAAAGTCATTAGTGTGATAATGACCTCTAATTAGCCTCCTCCTGCAGGCTTGTCCCATCCTTCTCAGGCTAAGATTACAGAGGTTCATCACTGGGAGAACAGCTATGTTACATTTATCTCCGTTGCGTTACCCAGACAGGGTCAGTGAAGTGAGACAGCTTTTATCGGCTGCTCACAGGCCGAATGAGGTTGTTGACCTGCAGAGCCGGGGTCAGGGCTTGCGCTCACGTGCTTTGGCTGCTCATTCAATTTTGACCCCCTCCCATGGCTTCTCTGAGCATGAAAGTGCACAGTTGTTGCTGGCCTGGTGCAGACAGGCATCTAAGTGGCAGTCGGCAAAGGACAAACAATATTAACAACCTGCTCGCCCCACCACGCACCAAAGAGGACCCTCTGTCCCCGTAATGATGTCCATAGTCAATGGGTAAATTTGAATATGATTTAAAACATCAATTTTGTGTTACAATGTTGATGAGGAATTTGATTTATTCAAAAATGCTGTATGATGTATTTCACTGTTGCTGTTGCTGGGACTGCATATAACACCGATGTGATCAAGGGTCTCACTGCCTTAGCTGGGGAATTGCCATTAGCCTTGGTTAACTCATGCACTGGCTTCACTTGAGCCACTCACACACTTATACTCGGGCTGTACAGATCCTGTCTCCTCTCTACCCAAAGCGTAGACCTAACCCTTACTTTACATCAATAAGGGATTGTATGAAAATTTACTCGGCTGTGTGGGGTGGAGGGTCAGAAAGATTTTTTTTTTTTTTAGTCTTTGTATTTTATCATTTTCTCATCCTTGATTAAAATTTAATTTCATTCTTCGCTTGTTAGATTTATTGCAAAAACGTTCTAAAAAACATGGCTTTCGTCTGTGCTACAGGTCATAAAGGTGTGTATGGCCATATGCAGACAACAGCAATCCAATCATAATTTTGGCATTTGATGGATGGACTAAAGAAAATGTACCATTAACATTTTATAGTCAGTAAGTATGTATAAAAAGTTTAGGAAACATGTGACAATTGTGTGATAATAAATTACGCAGAAACATGGTGAAATAACAACAGCACAATTACACTGTCAAATGTGCTAAGAGTAGCTATCATTAACCATAATCTACTGGTCATACCAGACCAAATAAGGCTGAAGCTGTAAAACGCTTGAGGGTATTGTATCGAAGAAGGGTGCGTTTTATGAATTCTACTTTTCATTAGGAAGAGTATGAGCTATTGCTATTTTCAAAAGTTAGATAGTCTCACTTTTAGGTTTAAATTGGACTAAACTGTCTTATATTCTTGTTGCACTCTTCATTATTAATGGTGAAATTGATGTGACCAATTAAGTACTAATTTATTATTATGAGCTATTGCAGGTTGTTTGTTGCAATTCTTCTCTTACTCAAGAGAAGACGAGAGTCCAAAGAAAAAACACCTCAAACAGAACGTGAAACAGAACGTTTCCATCCCAATAATGTGTGCACAGTCCTTAACTTCAACCTGAACATTTGGTGAAGTACCTTTACCCTTCACACATCTACTCTTTTGCTCATCACAAATTCCTGGTCTGTTAGTGACATTCTACACTGACAGCCTTTTAATTTGCACTGATGCATTATAAGTTCAGGTTTCAGATAGCCTCAGGCTTTATAGCACATAACCTGCAGAAAAGCAACAGCATTCATGTTTTTTATTTCAGCAGCTATAGAGAATATATATCTTTTTCTTTTGGAGGGGAGGACCCGGTGCTCCATTTTGCTCTAAATGCCAGACAGGAGCATGACTCACAAGCAGCAGCAGTTCATTGTGAAAAGACAGAGTGGAGACAGCTCTTTACAGGCAGAGTTGTCGGTCCTGACAACTGATCAGACTTAGGCTACCTCAGGGGACACTGTGGAAATATTCCCCCGGGTATCGATTGAGTTTTTCTGTGAACCTTAAGATGAAAGTTCAGACTTGTTCTTCCATAGTGCGCTGAACTGCAAAAATGGACAACTTATGAATAATACAGTTTGGTGGAAAGAAAAGAGCTGCGCGGGATGACACGTGAGAATGTGTGTACATCTGTGTGTAGGTCCTGTGTGTTTGTGTGCATCTGTGTTTATGTTTCAGGTTTCATCCGTCCCCACACCACATCTCCATCAGAATGTGTGTGAAAGGGAGTAAACATGTCTTGTCATGTGGCTAATCTCTCTCACTGAGTTGTTAAAGCAGCTGTCAGAAGTTTGAATGAAAAATATTATGTCCATTAAAGGATTTACAAAAGGTTTAAATAAGAACACCATACAACTGTGAATCCAAGATAAAAACTAAATAAAAGAAGAGAAGGGACAAAAGCCTAACCTTTCTGAGCTGAATACCATTATACAATTGTTCTCTCCTCCTCATTCAAAGTCAGTCTGATTTCCATGCTTATTTTCATGGGGTGCTCTTGACATGCCATTGTTTGCTATATTACCCAGCAATGGCAATTCCAGCGCTTCAGAGCCTCAAAGAAACAAATATTTTCTAATAGTCTTGAGGAGGAGCTTCGAGTGAAAAGAATTATCCTCATAGAAACACAAGTTAACTGTTCTTTAGTTTAACAGTTTAAATCTGATTAGTAAATCAGATTTGGATGCCATGGATGTTCTTGAATGTGCAGTGCACATAGCTCTACGTGGCTGATCCAAGACAGCTGTGTTAGCGTGTCAAAAGCTGCTGCCACAATGAATAGGCTTTATGTAATAAAGGCACACAATGTATGTAGCAGGGGATAAAATAAAGAAAAAGAAAAAGAAAAAGATATTCCAAACAGTTCACAGTACTTTCTTTGGATGTAAAATGTGAGTTACATAAAAGTATCAAGGAGTTAAGGTGTTTGAAGCAACATAATAAATATCTGGCTACTCTCACAACATTTCACTTTCATTATATTCCCAGTTCATTCTATTAATGTCAAATTTCATGCTTCTTTTGACACATTACTCTTCATTTGAATAAAATGAGTGGATCACCTGCAGTCTGTGGCCAATTTCGTGCCTCGCTGGAATGAACTGGAAAGTCACATAGGCGACCCATCGGGGGGGGGCTTCACATTTTTTTCTCATTAGCATTAGAGCATGCCCTTCAAAATCCCCTGTAATCTTCAACAGTCAAAACTACAAAAGAATGGAACTCCTTTGTTATTTGAAACTTTGATCCAGAGTGTGAAAATACAACATGTGTGTCCACTGGACTGTAATTATTTCCAAAAAAGTAGAAGAGTGCAATCAAATGCAGCTTACTGTATGACACAGTAAAGATAAATCATTTCATATCTGGATTAGATATCTGGCCTGGCCTGTTGAGGCAGACTGTCTTTCACTGTGTAGACTTTGGGTAAAGCGTCAATATATCTTGAGTGTAGTTTGACAGATTTTAGTCTGTTTGTGTTGTTACCACAAATGTAGCTGCGATATGAAATGGCCAATCCTGATAATGGTTAAGCTGCAGAAATTAAAGGGCCTGATAGAAGAATTCAGCTTCACTACGTCTTGCTGACTAAGAAAAAAATAAAGCAGCTTTCACAGATTAAAACTTTTGTATCAGATAATAACATAATTATGACTATATTGATATTGACATAACCTCAGTTCATCTTTGAATATGTCTGCAGATTTGTATAAGCTAATAGAAAGAGTTTAAATTGCCAAGAAATGTATTACTTGTAATGTTAGATTTGCAAAAACACCAAGGGCAGTTTGATGACTGCAGAATACACATGCAGCTGCAATGCAGCCACACATACACATACACAGCTGACTGACAGCAGCATCAGAAGATAACATGTCATGCGGAGAGGTGATATGAATCTCTTTCAAAGTTAATTTAAATGTGGCTTTTTCATTTCTCACTGGACTCCAGTTTTAATAAGCTGAGGCTGTAAACAACAGACTGGCAGGGACGGCGTGGCTGATGCCGGCATCTTAGCTTATTTGCCACAGATATTGACGCAGTCTTTTGCATGCCAGAGTCAGACAGAAGGGTGGTACATTCTATTAGAGTGATAAATGAGCGATAAATAAGTGATACATTACTGAGCTTGAGTGTGTGTGATTCCATTCATCTATTTTCTGTTTACAAACTGCCAAAGGAATGGTAATCCCTCCTCTTAAATATTGTCATTGAAACACACAGATCTCATCACAACTACTCTGCTCTGTCCGTCTTCTGTTTCACACTAAATGCTCCATGTGAATATGTTTCATTCCCAACTCAAGGCTTCAGTGGACAGAAACCATTCAAGACTGCAGCTATTTATACAAATTGGATATCTGCCAAAGTTACAGTGAGAAACAAACCCAGAGATACTGTAGTTAGTTTCATATGTCTTTCTCAATTCCATGGCTGAGTTATTCCTCCCAGTTGTCTCAGTTATACCGATTCTTACACTATTGGAGATACAAGATTTCTTAATTTAGCTGAGCAAATGAACACAGATTTTATGCAGAAAAGCAACAACTGGTGTGTGACAACAGGCCAGAAATTATGAATCCATTTTCTGTAGGATCAAGTATAAAGCATAAGCGTTCAAAATATTTGAAACGAGTGGTGTGGACTGAGGGCTAGGAACTAACTCAAGTGTGAAGAGAAAATCGCCAGGCATCCTTATTTCTATTCAATGAATACTAACTGGTTTCCAAAAATTCATATAGGCGGTTAATATCATTGGCAGGATTGGTCCTCAGATGCCTATAGTCCACCACTTTCATTCAGGGAGACAAAATAACAGCTGTTCTTTTATTTATATCTCTATTTACTGTACCACTATCATCTGACGTTCACTGCTGCCTACCATTAACAGTAAATGAGACAACACAACAATCAGGATTCAAATGGCAGCATGACTTGGCAGTAAGAACCCTGTAGGATTTTGTAGACATTCCTTGAATTATTAGAGAAAGGAAGATTCAGGATTTTTAATTTTAATTTTTATTTGCATTTAACTATTTCAGGGCTGAATGATGAAAATGAAGGTGTCCCCGCTGCCATGAGGCAATACAACAGCTCAGACAAAGTATGTGGAGTAATTTAATTATTATTGTTTATTATTTATTATCAGCTATCACTATGATTATTATTATTACTAATGAGCTACTGGAGATTAATAAAGTATCTATCTATCTATCTATCTATCTATCTATCTATCTATCTATCTATCTATCTATCTATCTATCTATCTATCTATCTATCTATCTATCTATCTATCTATCTATCTATCTATCATCTATCTATCTATCTATCTTTTTTTTTATAAAGATGGATTATAATTCCCCTGAGTGCTGACTAGAATTCTACAGGGACTTTTTGGCAGAATGGCACACATGCAATAATTAAATCCTCACAAGGACAGTAATGCATTACTTTGCTTCCCATAGGGGTTAAACAAAGTTAATAATTCAGCTCAGGCCTTGACTACCTAATTCACACTATTAATCCTGCTGTAAATCTCCAAGCTTCTTCCAACGGAACATTCTGATTAACTGGGGCAGGTCAATAGGCCAATCCCAGCACTCAAACCTTTAACCTCTTAGAACATGTCTAATAATAAGTCTAATACTATCTGTGAGTGTTTCCCCTTGTGTGTCACAATCAATAAGACTAACAAATAAAGTGACTCTCATGAGACCAGTCATTTCTCTGCCAAGCGCAGAAAGACTTTTCATCTCGCTAGAGTTTCCTGAACCTTCGCATGGATACTGTTTTCATTACCATGAATGCCATGCAGGGAAATGTTTGGCGATTTGTGATGGTGAAATATATTGACATTCCTATTAGAAAAGAGCAGAAGAGGCTGTGGGTAAAAAAAAATTCAGCCCTCACACGTTTATACATTCTGAAACATTGTCATTTGTTGCATTTACACACTAACACATGACAGCATCCTGTGTAATTTATGTGTTACATTGGTCAGACCCTTACAATGACATTTTTTATTTATCTTTTGTGTATGCTGAGCTCTTTCTGGAAGCCACAGCCCAAACGTTGTTGAATAGTGCAGTAAAGTGTTTTTACAACCTCTTCCTCCGCCTGTACTTTATCAGGGGCAAACTGAGTGAACAATGACTTGTACACCCATTGCTTAACTACTTAGTCTATATACGGTCTCATTTAATTATACAAATAAATATACAAAATAGATTTGTCCCAATGGTTTTTTTCTAAATCACATTTAATACCAACTTGGATACGCTCCACTTGCAACAAGAACACATTGCAGTTGCATGGCTTTGCAAACACTGTCGCATTTTTGGTCTTTGATGGTCATACACCCATTTGTTTTTGGGCAGACCGCACCCACAATCCCCTAGGGGACTTTATCACAGAACCAATTAGTGGTCCAGGCAATGGATTAATCCCACGGGGAATGTCTTTGTTCGAATGAATTAAATAAGGGCATGATTTGCCTGAACAATAATTCCTTGAATTGGACAAAGATTGAAAGGATTGGACATGATATAACAGTCAGCAGAAGCAGCAGCAGTGAAATACTGCATTTATTACAATTCATTTGGCAAAACTTTTCATTAATATTTGCGTATTAGTCATCAGTATGAACACGCACATGTGATCACATACAACATACACTTTCTATGTATTTGTACAAGTAAAATCCTGTGAGTTTATGGCTCAATCTGTGTGTGTGTGTGTGTGTGTGTGTGTGTGTGTGTGTGTGTGTGTGTGTGTGTGTGTGTGTGTGTGTGTGTGTGACAGAAAGAGATGTATGCTTTGCACTTACATTTTTTATTATTAGTATATTTTCAGCTCTACTGGTGAACTAATGAGTCACAAAGCAAATGTTCCATGATATTTATTTAAATTGTAAAAAAGTTTGTTCATTGAACTAATATTGACTAGTATGGCTCTCTTAATATGTTAAATTAACTCTACTCGCACGGAATATTTAAATGTATTAACATTTTGGGAAAATACTTTAATTCTTTTCCTTGTTGAGAATTAGACAAGAACATTGATGTCACGATCATGGTTATACACTCAATATGAAGCTGGGGCCATGAGACAGCTTAACGTAGCAAACGTAGCAAATGTAATGTCAGTAAGGGGAACTGACATTTAAGAAAACAAGTGAGAGGGGATATTTTGACTCTCATTTCCTCTCATGCTCCTGAAAACTTTCCCTGGACGAACAATGCCTCCAGTTATTGTTCCTTACAGATTACAGGAAAAATATAGTTGGGGGGAGGTGGGAGTTGCAGGTTGGGTCAACATATCAACATTACAACTTTCTATGAAGAAGAAATGTGGGAGTCCAAGAGGAGATGGTGTGGAAAGGAGATAGATTTATTGTAAAAGTGTTTGACTAAACAGAGCAATATACAATATCTAAGTGCAGACAGGATCCAAGTGAGAGTGTTATACAAATGTGAATTGGCTCTGCCTGGGAGTGACAGGATACAGGAAGACAGATGTCACACACTGAGGAAACCAGTCGTGATTAATCGAACATGCAGACTCCCACTTTCCAAAACAGGACACTGAACAGAAATTACATTTACATTAAATTGAATGTACATACATAGCTCTTAGTCAGAGTTAACCAGAGTGATGTTGAAGAAGGCCAGTAGTTGACTGCAGTATATTTCAAGTACCCAGTATTATGAAGACCAGGTAGTACTGAGGAAGAGAAATGCAAAGTCTCTACATTGCAAAGTACAACTAAGCCCGCAAAGGGTGCAATGTTCACAATCCATACTAAGTTTTGGAGGGTGTGGACAACATACTGACTGTTTTTCTATTCTTAGAGCCTTATCAGGAGTCAGGCTTAACATGTTGAGTTTGTCCTGTAGGTTGCACAAGAGATAAGACCATGGGGGTCACTAAAATCACACAAGTTGATTCAACTGGAAGCATTCTTGTGCTCAGCGAGTTTCATCTTGATCTACTTGCAGTGTTGACATTTTCACTAGCTTGAGGAAAACTCAAGGAGTGTTCAAAATGGTAACAACTCAACCATTAGGGAGAAGAGATGTGCTATGTGCTCAATTTCAGGGCAACGTGTGCATAAAATTTTGATATTTCTTGGCCACAAGTGCAAATTTCAATCCAATGGAAGCGCAACAGGAAAGGTCACAAAGTCATCAAAACATTTGAATTTATTCTGGGATCATGAATATCCATGTTCATGGAAACCTGCCAAGAGACAGAAAATAAGGGGACAAGAGACAAGACATAATAGCAGGAGGCAAGGCAGGCATCTGAGCTGTCTTGTTTTATGTTAAAAAGTGGGATATATAAAATGGTCTGCAGCATCTGCTTGAATGCTGAGTATTGAGATCGGAACATAAGGATTTACTGGTTGGATTTGTTGTTGCGTCAACAGTCATATGGACTGTGTGAGAGTTTATTGTGAAGTAAATGGATGAGGCACAGCGCCTGCGGCGTCTCCATTCATAGGAGGTCAGAGCTCTGGAAGTTATCATCACTTCCCTCAGTGACGTTATCACACACACAGAGAGAGAGAGAGATAGAGAGACAGAGAGAGAGAGAGAGAACTAACAACACCTACTTATCTCAAAGGCCTTTTTATGATCCATGCTCTATCATAATGACAATATTATTCACATGCTTGACCTCTCACAAACTGTATTTCAACAAAATTAGAAATTAGAAAAGGGATTACCAAAAGTTTACATAAACCAACCATAAATTACTGAAAAACATGTTATATCTATTGATGACAGATGTCTGATAGAGAATTGATCATTCTACTGTAGTAAGGCAAAGACAGTTGAGCCCATGGCACCACACTGCCCGTGCAGAAAATAATGAATGAAAAGTTCTTCATCTACGGCAGTGGTTGTTCTCAAAGTGGCATCCACAGCAAAGATGTGAATAATTTATTTTCACTATAATTCCATCCATAAGTAACACAAAGACATAATTTATGACCATTTTGGGTTTCAAACACTTTCTGTAATAAATCATCTAAAAGCAAAAATCTTGGTGGTTGTGCAGGGTTACATAGTGTCAGAACTCACCTAGTGCTTAACTTATATATATGTGAATGCCATTTGTAACATGTGATGTGAATAATTTCCACAGGCAGGTTAGTTCTCTGTTCCAAATGGTCTGAAAGTTTTCTCACTTTCAACAGGATGATGTAGTTCTTAACTGGCTAAATCTTTAAATACACAGTCAGCTTGTGCTTGCGTACAAAACTTATGACTACTCATACTCAGAGTGATGGCTATTTAGGGGTGAAACTTCGTGCTGTCTCAAAACAAACAGAGCTGAAGCACAAAAACAGAGAAAACGGAAAAACCATTTACACCACAGTGGCTGATCCATTCTCATCTCTCTGCCCTTTTCATATATTACTGGCAGTGTTTCGGTACCTATGCAGGGCTCCATGTTTGTTTCACAGAAGCGCAGATATTCTATCTCAGAATTTGAATAGGATTTCAGGTAACAAAAACCTTCCAGTGAATAGCTGCATGTCAATGATTTTGCATGGACTTCATAAGCTTCTCAAAAATGCAAATCTGTCCGTCATCCTAGAAATGTCTTCTTTCTATTTTGATGCAGCATTTGTGAGTTGTGAATCGTGAGTTTGTTTTTTTCATGCCGGGACTATTTCATTCCAGAAACAGACATATTTTCATATTTAACAGAACATCACAGCAGAAAAAAACCACACCACATGAACACACTGAAGTTTTGACAACACATGGGGAACAGTTAAACCTTCCAATAACTCATACATTATAGACTGAAGTTGGTTTAATTTGCCAGTTGGATCATTTGTGCATCCAACTTTCTCCTCAGAGAAAGATTCACCTGTTTTTAATATGTTCCCGACTAACAAGCAAGAGCTGTAAAACCCCCTCAGTGCTTGGACTGAACAACTGAACTAAATGTTTCACTCGACTTTCAACATAATACATGCATTCTAAAATGTGTGTGTATATATGCAAGACTCTTAATCTATTTTTTTGCATATTCATTTTTTTCTTTTAAAGATGAAGAAGAATACGAAGTTATAAAAAGTCATTGGTTGTGTTCGCAGCTTTAGTCTCATGCAGCCCTGCAGCAGTGACCGCGGGGACAATGTGTTCAAACTCTCAGGAGCTCTCAGCACCCTCCGCAGGCTGGCTGTGTGATTGGCTGAGCACTGACCATGATGTCATCACTGCACGTTATAAGGGCTCTGACAAATAGCCTGGGAGACACATTAGAGGAAACACTGCTCAAGCAAGGCACTGAGTGAGTGAGGCACACGGAGATTAGGAAAAACAGAGAGTAGAAAGACGGACATGTGACACTGAATACTTTACAGGAACTACCTGAACAGTCATATTTCTATTTCATATGGGAGGTAGGAAACAACTACCTGTGGAGGTTTGTACTTTTATTTTTGGTTTGCTTGTTTGACATGTTTTTTTGTTTGTTTTTTTGTTTTTTTTAAAGCTGTGCTTGTTGAAGCCTTTTGCTGTGTTGGCGTTGTAATTTGTGTTCTCATTTTCTTTTCAATCAGACAGATGAGTGCAAATCTGTTAGTGATAGTTTTATATTCACATACAAGTTCTATGAACAATGTTTGTTTTCTTTCCTCTGCTTTTATCAGGCCATTTTTAGATTTAAATTGTTTTTATCTTAAATCTTCACCTCCTTGTGTGTGTGTGTGTGTGTGTGTGTGTGTGTGTGTGTGTGTGTGTGCGCATGTTATCCTCATATAGTCTCTTCAGATGGGAAGCACGACCCCCCCAGTGTACCTCAATGCGAGTGCGGAGATGAATAACTCGTCATCAGACCCAGCTACACATGAGGAGGGTTTCAGTGACTCCACAATGATCCTGCTCGGCATGATCATGTCCTTACTCGTCCTGTGCATTGTCTTTGGAAACATCCTGGTCATTATAGCAATTGCCCGCTTCCAGCGTCTCCAAAATGTCACCAACTGTTTCATTACATCCCTAGCCTGTGCTGACCTAGTCATGGGTCTCATTGTGGTTCCTTTCGGTGCCTGTTACATCATCTTTAAGACCTGGCATTTTGGTAGTTTCTGGTGTGAGTTCTGGACTGCAACTGATGTGCTCTGTGTGACTGCAAGCATCGAGACCCTGTGTGTCATAGCTATAGACCGTTATTTAGCCATCACCTCTCCCTTCCGCTACCAGTCCATGCTCACCAAGTGCAAGGCTCGCATTGTGGTTGTGCTGGTGTGGGTGATTGCAGCTTTGATATCGTTCCTGCCCATCCACATGAAGTGGTGGATATCAGATGATAAGGTGGCTAAGGACTGTATTAAGGACAGTAACTGCTGTGAGTTCTACACCAACATGGCTTACGCCATCACGTCCTCTATCATTTCCTTCTACATCCCTTTAGTCATCATGGTTTTTGTCTACAGCCGTGTTTTCCAGGAGGCCAAGCGCCAGCTGAAGAAGATTGACCAAAGTGTGGGACGTTTTCATAACAGCGACAACAGCGCTCTCAAATCTCTGGAGGCCAATAATGGGCGCGCCCAAAAGAAAGCTAAGTTTTGCCTTCGTGAGCACAAAGCCCTAAAGACCCTGGGCATCATCATGGGGATCTTCACTCTGTGCTGGCTGCCCTTCTTTCTGCTCAACGTTGTGGTGGCTATATGGAAGGTGGAGGACATTGAAATCACCTTCAGGATACTCAACTGGATAGGTTACGCAAACTCTGCTTTCAACCCGCTCATTTACTGCCGGAGTCCTGAGTTCAGGTATGCCTTCAAGGAAATCCTCTGCATGAAGAGGAACCGCCTCAGCAATGCGGGGCCGGTGAATGGATACGTCTACAGCAGGCACAGCTGGCAGAGCGAGCAGCAAGGGAGGAGTAAGGGCAGCTCAGAAGACAGTGACGCCAATGAAGGGTGTCTGGGCAAAGGAGCGGGGGTCTGCAGTGTTGTAGACAGAGCAATGGACCCTAACGGGAATTGCAACAAAAGTCTAACGACTGTCCTTTAAGCTTGGAGTCCTGAGACATCTGTCAACAGGGTGGTCAATACATGTTTACACTGCTCTCATAAACTTTTTTCCAATTGACTAATGAAGGTAAGGCTAGTCGAAATGACCGGCAGAGTACCTGGAGACTGCTTTAAAGAAACTGTCATAATCATGTCAACTGAGGAAAGTGCGTTTTTCCTCTAAAAATACAGTGAATAGATGCTGTAGATAGATCACGTTTCCTTTTGTTACATTTAGCATATTGATTTACATCTACCTCATCACATCTTTAAGATTTCTTAACTATCAAAACTATTTCACACGACTCACTGTCCATAGAACTTGCACTATTGGGCAGTGTCTCAGATGTTTATTTTCTCGACTAAATGGTTTGAGGATTTTATAAGTGCTAATTATCTGGCTTTTTTTTTTTATCTCGGATTTTTTGGCAAAAGACCCCACAATTTACTGCCATAAAATGTTTTTGAAAATCAAAGTAGATGTGGTTGTAAAGTCCATTTGAACATGTCAATTTGGCATGGATAGTAATTAACTTATTTCCATCAGAAAATGAATGAGAAGTATTGAAGGATCAAATGTAATATCTCTTTGGTGCTTTTTTTTTTTTTTTTTTTTGAAGAAATACATTCCAACTCAACCAAAATTATAATTTGGCTTCATTTAATTTTTTAATTTTTAATTTTTATTTTTTTTATGTATTGTCTTAGCGTGAAAGATGATCAACAACAGGTGTGGCAGAACCTGTCTCTCTCTCTCTCTCTCTCTCTCTCTCTCTCTCTCTCTCTCTCTCCCCCCACTGCTCAGCAATGTTGTGAGGCCCTGCTCCCGGCTCTAGTGTTTTACAGCCTGTTGCATGAGAGTTTCTGTTGCCAGGAGATAGCACCAGAGATATGAATGTTCCCAGTTATCTGCATCGCAATGCTGCAAGCTGAGAAACTGCAGGGGCCATCCTGTCTGAGTCACATGATAAAACATGCAAGTTTGTATAGGTTGTGTCAGCCAGGTTATCATAGCCCTAAAGATAGTGTGAGGCAAATTGTGTTTTGTTTAATGTGATTATTCTACTGACCTTTAAAGGCTGTAGCTGTTCAAATTCTAATGCACTTTTTTTTTTTTTTTACATTTGCTAGTGCGCGTCATGTAAACCACTATTTGGTACATTATATAGCCATTACATACGTGCAAGGCAAACTATTAGTCTTTTCTGTCCACCCGCTGTGCCAGTAGCAGTGTAGCAGTACCAGTTGTTCCTATTGTTGCACAAACCCTGTTTGTTTATTACATTTTGTGGTTGCTGTGTTTCGGCATGTACAGTGTTTACTGAAACCAGAGAAGCTGTTTCCTTAGCCATGGCACAAGGATACAAAACCACACACAATAATAAACAGTGCGTCGAAATAGCCAAGTGATAACAGTTCCAGGCCTGAGACACGGTGCTGGTGATTACTCAGGCTAATAAACAGAGATCAGAAAAACAGAAAAACTGTGCGCCTTTGTCACTGCTCCCTGATGTTTCCCAGACATCCCTCGCTGTAAATGGATGTCTGGATCTTCACGAAATCAATCTAACATTTGAATAAGACGCCCAGGAGTCCGCTGAGCAGAGTCTCAGCTGCTCCAGTTGTTTCAGTCAGTTTCAGTCACTCTCCTTTAGACACTTCTTGGTGTGCAGTCTCCAGGAAATGCCCCAATCCAACTGAGACAAGCCAAATAAAGACAAATAAATCCATTATCCCTGTTTAGCTGGAGAATCAGATAAATCCCGAATAAACACAGGACTGAAATAGATTAGTAGATTTAAGAGTGTACAGTTCCCAATTTGCAGGTTGTGATGAGCCCTTCTTTCTTATCACCCATCTTGAGATCACAGGCTCTTGAAGAGGTCACTTTTTGAGTTTGGCATGCACAAATGGAGAATGAGCACTTAGCATTCAAGGCTTTTTACTGGA
Organism: Seriola aureovittata; assembly: GCF_021018895.1. Lineage (NCBI taxonomy): Eukaryota > Metazoa > Chordata > Actinopteri > Carangiformes > Carangidae > Seriola > Seriola aureovittata. Next base: position 20,207,962 of record NC_079371.1, read on the forward strand.
GAATTCATCCCACTTTTTCCACACTAAATGACTTGCAACATCATTACTCTCAACAGGAGTAATGGCGGTATTGCACAGATGTAGCCCCTTTTTACTCAGTCAGTTTGGCAATCTCTAGTATGTTCTGATCAAAGTGACAGCATGCTAAATGTGGCTCCTGAAGGCAGGAGGGGGAGCAGGGATTCTCTGCCAGTCTAAATCGGTGTAAGTGACCTGTGTTTTAGTGCATGTGGCGTTGCCTCTGGAGTAAGGTCGGCTGACACCGTCAAAACTGTGAACTTTGTTCCCTCAGAGGAATCTCTACGTACTGTATCACTAGGTTTAGTCAGCACTGTTGTCACAGACCTTAGGGATAGACGTAAACACGGTGTCATCATACGTCAGTATTTTCCATGTGAAAAACAAGCTTTCCAGTATGTTGACCTTTTTTTTGTTTTTCTTTTTCATTGATTTACAGCAAAGTAAATGCAGGGGTTGAATGTCATAACAAATGTTCTCCAGGGTTTTTATTTTTCAACATTTTCACTGTACAGCATGCACAAAGCACAAAACAGATGAAGATTGTAGACCAGATTCTAGATCTAATGTATTTATTCACTTAAAATAATTGAAGCATTGACACTATATGAATGAGTCACTGCTGGATTAAAAAAAAGATGTTGGTATTTAAACCATCTGTTAATTTTAGAGGCACCTCACAAGTGATGGTTTGCATGTCTGCTATATATCTGTTGTGATGTGTTTGTAGATTTTGGTGACGTTTCCTTTCAAAGTGATCTGTTGTAGTCAAAGTGGAATAGGTTGTTAACTATATATCCACACTGCTCCCTCTTGGCAGTGGCCTCTCCTTGCACCTCAGCTGTCTCAGAGTTATTAATGGTTACTGTTTCATCAATACACCTGTATAATAAGGAATGTAATTCATGTCTTCACCTCCTCTTGCTGGAGGACACAACACAGTTATACGCAATGAGTCTTGAATGATTAGCTGGCACTACAACATTCCACGTACAGCTGATGGTTTGGAATCATATACGATTCCTACTGATGCATACGATGTACGGTCAGTTCTCCCAAAAAAGTCTGGACCCAGATTACCCAGTAACCACTGGTCTGCTCAATAAAATGTATAAAAAGTGGACTCTAGGTTACAGACAAGTCTTAGAGGGCATATCAAAATGCGGTGCACACACCTTCAGTGTAAAATCTATGTATAATCGATGTCATGGATTTACACATTTTGATATGATCAGGGCTCAGGTGGGCTAATGCTAATGCTCTCCTCACCGATCTACTGTTGTTCCTATTGAACATATTAGGTCCTTCACTTACTTACAGCAGCACTGTATAGCACTTTCATGAAGCATTTGTAGATTTTTTGGAACAACTGAATCCACGTTTGAGTTCACAAGCTATAAATAAATAATGGCTGAAGAGTTACGCCCGTTAACTTGTACCATAATATTTGTGTGGAAGTTCCTTTTTCCTGTTTGTGACTCAAAATGAAGAGTCATGAGAAAACGGTCGCTGTGGAATCTCAGCGCAGATTGCCGATAAAGGTGGACTTTTGCAAATGTGAATCTTCTTTGAAAGCTAAAATGTTGCTTCAGCTGTCATATGACAAGTAAACCTATCATATGTGAACTTCTTTTTGTGGCCAGAGTGAAAAAGTCGTCACTCAGCTGAATGTTTACTAAATGTTTGCAAGCTATTTTCGCACAAGTTTTTTTTTTTTTTTTTCACTGTTTGTTAATGAAGCCTGTTACAACATGTGGTGTCCTGTGGTATTTATGAAAAAGCAAAAAGTGTATGTGCCGTAACATTTGTAGCGAAATAAATTATGTACATGTTGCATGTAATGTCCTTATTGATGTGTCCTTTATGATCATTAGTGAGAGCAATAGGATATGAGATATGTGAATGCATCAGGCCTGTACAACGACAGCAGTTAAGTCTATTTCACTACAGGAAAACCAGTCAGCGGGATCTTGGATCTTCAGGATATTGTGAAAATGTTTCCATTCTCCTTTTGAAATTGCACAATGCTCCAACTAATCATAGATTATACAGAGCACCTAATTCTATCCCAGAAATCCATGGGAGGAGGACAGTAAGATAAATAGAGCCATAAAAATGTCTTGATATTTGGCACTTAGCCGCAGTGGGGAGCATTTTTCATGTTTCTTTCGAGCATAGAATGCGTTCATCTGCAAGATTAATATCAAGATTAAAAGTGCAGTGTGTAGTTTTCATGGTTATGAATACAGTTCGATAGAAACCAACAGAACATCAGACTAAAGATAATGAGTTTTGTAAATGAGTTCATGGTGCATTTTGCATTTTGAAATAAGAGATGAGATAGTCATCAGCCTCACTGCTCTTTTCTCTTTCCTCATGTGACGGAGTAGGATCCAAATGGAGGCCATTTAGCAAGATCGACTAAGTGTGAATGTACTGCAAAATCTGTAATATCTCTCTATCTCTTTATCTTTGTCTCTCTCACTCTTCCTACGATTTCTAGACACATTCACAGGACTGAAAAGATTGTTGTGAGACCATTGAGACTTGCAAGCAGCTGTGAAGACTAATCAGACTCCTGCAAATATTGCTCTGGGCTGTTACTTGCACTAAGTTACTTTCAAAGCCAAGGAAAATGTCATACTATATCAGTTTGTGAAGTTACAATCAACTGTGTTGTATTTCCCCACTGTGTCGGCTCCAGAAACCCCAGCCAAACTTGTTAGCCTATCCATTACATATGCCAGACGAACAGGTAGCCCGGAGTACACCCTCATCCTAAAAGCTTCTTCTCTCGTAATGTTGAAAGTAAAGCATACTGTTATATTACACGGTTATGTTAGAATGTGACTGAATCTTAAATTAATTTTTTTCCTCATTTCATCTTATCAAATAGCCCTTTGTTGCAAAACAATAACAATGCTGTTTCTTTATTTCCTTCTACATGGATCATCAGCTGTGAGGAAGGTGCTTTGTTACCTGGGACCTGTTAGCTTTTGTAGCCATCAAAATACATTGAAGTATTTTATAGTGTTTTTTTTTTTTAAATGATTCTCCTGGAAACATTCAAGACAGCCGGTAAAATGGCATTTTCAACCAACTCACGGAGCTAATGTTACCTGATACAAATCTAACAGCAGCTGTAATTTCAGCTGGCAAAACCGGGCGCTGTTTTTTATAAACATGACCTGCATTTAAATCAATGACACATAACTTCAAAAAATTATATGTATTTTATTGGATTTTGAAATCTGGCAATCATCATAGTAATCTAATATTATAATTAATAATAGAGAGCCATGCTGTGCCCTATGGGGTATAGTAAACTCTTTTGATTCAGGTGTAAACCTACTTTTGATTATACAAATTGTATAAAATCAGGTTAGTATTCATGCCCCGGTATTTCACAGTTGAACATCAGCGGTGAGGTATCTTCAGTGTGAATGCATCTGCTTTTGAGAGGTCTTCGGCCCTTACTCTTTAATCCTTTAAAGCTCAAGATTTCCCCTGCAGCGTTAGATTGGAATTTCAGTTTAAGTTGTGTCAAATGCTCCATGTCTTTCAGGGATTTAGATGCGCACTGAGGCCAATCCACAGGGACGTGTGGAGACATAAGTCTGCGAGATGTGCCACATGTTCTCTGGAGCGTGATGGCCAATTTTCAATACTGACAGAAAAAACTTTTGAGATATCATACTCAGCTTATTTTGTGAACAGTCTGCTGAGGCCTTCAAATAAGCCCTTGCATGGTAATATCTATCATTAGGCTTCAAAGACTCAGATTTTTAAGAGCATGATAAAAAGGCAATTTTTTCCCAAAGCTAGACCTAACGTGTTGTCTGAGTCACAGTTAAAATTTTAAGCACCAAAGAGGGAAAGTTCTCTGGAAAGAAGGGACTTGTTTTGGTACAGGATGACTATTTTCTCAGATATGTTAATCATAGCAGTGACATACTGCATACAGGGTGTGAGCATGTGAAAATGTTGACTCTGATAGATCGATAAGTCCCCTGGCACTTTGGTGACTACAGTGACCAAGGCACCACAATGTCTGCAGTCCTTACTCCCAAGGGCCTTACTAGCATGTGTGTGGGGATACATGCGCAGGCATAGGCGCATCTCAAATCATAGCTTGTCCCCCTCTGAAAAACTAGCTCCACCTGACCTGAGGTTATAAAAGCAAATATGAACTCAAAAGATGTGCTTCATTTGGTTTTCAAGGCCAAAGAAAATGCAATAAAACACGTCTTCAAAAATATTTTACTTCTCAAACGCGTTACATAGATTCTATTTGTCACTGCCATAAATTGAGCGCAGTTATCCCGTAGATCTAATTCGTCACTGCGTCAAGCTAATTGTCTCCTGTCTGCAGTCAGCCATATGTAAGCTCAGAAAATAAGAGTATATTGCCCTTGACAGTTGATTTATGCTCTGTTGTGTAAGACTTAAACCTTGAAGCTGGAGACTGGATTGTGTAGTGTCAGCTCTTTTCCCTGAGTCCCTTCGTAAAATAATGGAGCCTTTGGCAATGAGATACATTATAGTTAAAGAAACAAATCCATGTTCATGATGTGCAGTGCAAATCAATTGGCAAAATACCAAGATATCAATGAAATAGATGTGACATTAGTGATGTGAACTCAATATGGGAAACAGCGGTCAAGGGCTAATCACATAATGAGTGATGCCTCAAAAGCTCTCTGGGATACATGGGCAAAAATACAACCCACACATGTTCCTTATTTTTTCCATTTCCTTTACTTTCTCCTAAGCCTCAGTCACACCAGTGAGTGGCACAGTAAAATTCATCCGATTCTTCATGACATAGGCAGTGCTTTAGGCTTACTGCTGATAACATAATGGCGTTACTCACTGGTCTAGAAACTCTAGCTTCCAAGCTAACACCTCGCATGCTAGCAAGGTGGGAAGATGCTAGCACTTAGTCAGGCACAATAGGTCTGAGCCTCTCTCTCGCTCTTCTCTACACTGTGCCCTTTTTCACCGCTGGAATTGTGTTCTCAGGATTCATTTCAGGATCATTTAATTCAATGACCTTCATCGTCATGGTTACGATAATAAAAACGTGGGTAAGATTATATAACGATCGTGGTTGGACGATCGTGGTTGGAAACAGGAAATGAACAGCGGTCTCCCTTGTTAAAGTCCATCATGATGTCAACACATCCATCCACCCTGACCTCCTCCCTATGCGGACTTTGTTGTTATATAACAATGTCACCTGACTTCCTCCTCTCCTCCGGTCAGAATTACTACAGCCACTAGAGGGCTTTGTCACTTGAACGTAAACATGGCGTTTTGGGGTATTTGCTAAAAGGGCTGATTATGTCTCAAACAAGACGTAGATGTGATTTAACAGTAAAACTTAACTATGGGTCGTCATAAACTTCTTGCACAATAGAAACTATGGGGTCGTAATTTATGGACTGCCTTGACAGTTCGCAAGCTTGTTGACTCAGTCCCTGATGGGACAGTAGTTCACAGAGTTTATTCAAAACACATTTTGTGTTAGATATTTGTATTGTCAGCTCCTGTTTCATAAGTGTCTGCAAACCATTCCTCTTTTGTGGAGCGCTCTATGCTCCAGTAGAGGAGGTTAAATAAAAGTGAACGGTGTAACACAGCTTTGTCCCTTCTTTACTCTACATTCCCTCAGAGGTCACTACTGACAAGAAAGCTTACTATTGGACAGCGGTGTGATTTTGCATGATTGTCAAAGTTGAACTCGACAAGAGAGATTTATGTGAATTCACTGATTGTAATGATTCCAGAAAGATTATTTCATTTCATCATGAACTTTGCCATTTTGAATGCTGGTGCTGGTGCAGTGCCTTAAATCTCCTGGTTTTGTTTACTTGTCTCATACCTACTTGCGCCTGCTGTTTTTTGTAAATTAATGACTATGAGGTTGAAGTGGCTCCTGATGTTTTTTCTCCCAGAGACCAAAGGAAGATAAGACAAACTGTCTACTTTGAACAGAGTCACACTCACAACTACATACATCTGTTTGTGGTTTTGTATGATGAAAAACGCATCTTGGCTTTGGTTTAAAGGAGGTCAGGAAGGTTTTTTTTAACGTAGTGTATGGGTGGTCACTTCATATTTCTAATTGTATTAATCTTTGTCTTCATGTTGCTGCTGTCAGTGGATGACTTTTGGATTAAACTTGAATAAATCGGCACATTGACACAGGCCAAAGAGGATGCAACATAATAATACCATTTAAAATGTGCTTAAACTCTGTCGTTTTCTTTCTATCCTAATGGATCAATTATCTGACAAAAAACTTTCATGATTTGCCTCCATGTAATCAATTTGACTCTGAGCCAGCTCCAGTGCATCGTATTCTTAATTGTAAGCAATTTCATTTGTTGGTGGCTTTGTCAAGTATCAGTTTTACCACCTTTCTAAAGCCAACCCAGTGCCTTATGTAACGCTACAATATATGTCTGTTTGGTTTAAAACAAAGTCCTGAAGGAGGGTGAATTTACACAGTGATGCATATTGTGAACAAAGCTGCAGGAATCGACTTTTCAGGAATGTATTTATCAACCTGCACCATCCCTGTTGTATAGTACTGTCATCAACAGAACTTTTAAAATAGAAAGCTTACATTAACAATGCTCCTCTGTGTTATCACAACTCAAAAGACTGCAAGACTACTATGGAAACGGTCTCACGAAAATTGGGCAGTCACTTAATGTTAAATGTGCGTAAATAGGTCAGTTCCATTAGAAAATGTTCCCCTTTTTAAGTAACTGGAAATCCCACAGGTTTGAAATCATTTAAAAGTTACAGGTACAAACACAGAGAGGAATGACTGTTAAATTTTTGTAGCATCCTAACAAGAGTGGAAATTCCTCATTCTGACCCATCACAGCCAGGCTTGTCAGGCCTCGTCGGTACTAGTCTCTATGTAAATGCTCTTTATCTCTTTTTATCTCTTTGACACTGCGGTGATCTCCCCCACGATTCTCTGACATGCTCCCAGTGTTTACTAAATATGAGGCAGAGATGCTTGTCAGTTAAGTAAACGGAAGCCTGATATGGTGCTGCAGATATGGATATAATGTGAGGTGACAGCAGAGGAAACCTACAAGTGTGTGTGTGTGTGTGTGTGTGTGTGTGTGTGTGTGTGTGTGTGTGTGTGTGTGTATATGTGTGTGTGTGGTCTTATGGGCTTATGGTTAATGTCCGGTAAGAAAAGAAGCATCCAACGCTAAGTCCTAACTCACAGGAGGAGAACAGCATGTGAAATGGAAGCTATGAATTGTATTTAAAACACATCTTGGGCCAACAGTAAGTACGTACTGTAGCATGGACAATGCATTCCATCAGACTCATGTCAGCAGCTGCCGCTTTATCAGGCAAACGGACACACACTACTTCATTTACTATTGAGTGTTTCCCAATGCTTGTCATGGCAAAAGAAAGTAAAAAAATGTAAAAAAATAAAATAAAATTCCACCATTAATTAAATTTTGTGTTTCATTAGAAAACGAGACAAACTGCATTATTGTTGCAAGGTCCCATGTTTTTGAATAGGATTGTTAAAACTAGCTTAATATAGAAATGAAGAAAAACCTGAGAGAGTTTGAAGATGAAAAATGCAAGTTCTACTAAACTGTTCAAACCAGTTCAAATGCAGAAAACATTATCAAAACCATTCAACATCCCAGACATTAACAACTTCATATGTAGTTCAAGGCCAGTGAGCAGAAACAGATACTGTCAACTTGAACCCCTTTTAATGAAAATCTGCACAGATGGAGTGAAACCAGAGTTAATCCTGCTGGCCAAACTTTCATCACAGGCTGCTCTAGTTATTCACCCTGACATTGTGGAGGTTAAACGAGGGCTCTGACAGCATAGATAATGTTTGCTTGTCTTCTGAGGAGCAGCCAACCTTAATTTTTCCTTACTATTACAGCGTGCACACTGTCCAATCACCCATAATAGAACAAACTGAAAAATGATGCAGTGTGTGTGTTTGTTGTGGTGGATGTGATAAATCATTCATGTATTAACACAGTGAAGGATAATATAGCCAGAGAAGTGAGTTATTATCTGCAGGGAACGAGAGGCGTGATGGAGAAGGACAGGGCAGAGTAGAAAAGTGTGGCTGAGTGAGTTTATGTGTGTCCTAAACCGCACTGCAAAGCATTCAGTCTTTTTTTTTTTTTTTTTTGTCATGATTATTAAATAAGCACTGAGAAGTAAGTGAACAACTCTGCTTAGATTAACATCAATGTGTTACCTTGTGACTGTGTAATGTAATTAGGGGTCTGCAGAGATACTGTGGGAGTTTTTGAACCTCTTTTTTGGTGTCTGACAAGAGGAATGATAGTCATCTCTGCATCTTTGGAAGATGTTTATCAAACAATACCTGAGTAATTATTGACTGTGGAGGGAAGGATGTGAAAGAGAGAACTGAAAAAGTTACTTCTTGTATGATGTAATTTCATCAATAATCATCAATGTGAAGTCCACTACAGATCTGCCGTGCAAAAGTGTAGGTTTAACAAACGTTACACACTTTGTTAACAAACCACATGACCCTCAAATTGAATTCTGTGTGTATGGGTTTTTTGACTTAGCACTCTGTTTGGCTATTCTAATTATTCCCTATACAACTCTGGAAGGTTTGACTGTGTGCAGTGGTGTGACCATGACTGTGACAGAAGCAGGGCCAACGTTCCCTAAAAGGGCAACTACGTGGTTGTCCTCAAGGCTCAGTTGGCTCAAGTGCTCTCTCACACATCTTTTCTGGTTATTTTTGTAAACTGATAATGCAGAAATACCACAAAAATAATACTCCAGAAATGATGAATAGGTCCGAGAGGCATTGTGCTCCCTTGGGATTCAAGATATTATTGATACTTTTACCTGTATGTTTTTCAGAGTAATCCATCGTTAGCGCACTGTTTTCGTTTAACTAAATCCAATGTTTGTTATTTAGCTGCACATTAATAATTAATAATAAAACTACAATTATTGTTTTTTGTTCAGTTGATTTCTTTTCTGTATTTGATTTTGCTCTTCCTCACACACTCCATTTTTTTTCTTGGTATGTAAACTGTATTCAACAACTGTCTGAAAGGCTTTGTTAGAGCTCAGAGCTTTTTAAGGTCCCCCGCCCCCCTGTAGCTAACCAATCAGAGCCCAGTAAACTCTGATTGGTCAGCTTGCCACAACTACAAATTCTGCGCTTCTCTGGCAGCTGTAAACAAACGCTTGTGGCCGTATCCGTTTGAGTCCGATTTTGAGCAAGGACATGCTAGACCCGATCCACCCTAGCAAGCTGGACTGGAGCAGGAGAACAAGAGCATCCACTGCCAGGCAGTCAGAAGGAGGGAAGTGGCAGAAATATGTTGGGAGAGAAGAAGAAGTGCTACAAATAAAAGTCGCTGAGTCGCTGCCCTGCAATGGACTTCACATGACAATATTCACCACTTGGAAATAATTTTATGAATAACCCTTTTGATTTTTGGATTTTTTAATCTGTGGACACCTATGGACTAAAGGAATATACCTTAATCGAGGGATGGACACATAATCGGACTGCAGAGGTAAGGAGTCGCCACCATTTTGCCCTTTTACTGGTTTTTGATGTTGGTAAATTTCAAGTAATTATACTTTTGTGCTCATAGTTACTGAAAAAAGGAAGTGAATGACTAAATCGTGGATCAGTTATCCGAGCTGACCGGGTGTAGCATGTCAATATTGGAAAACGTTTAAGCGTTAATGTTTACAGTTTTATCTTTGTGCATGTTGCTATGCTGATTGTACTAATATCAACCGGTCGCCGATGACCTGTTTAAACATCACAAATTCACAAATAATATTGTAAATTTACAGATTATGAGCCTGAGTCTCCTGTCTGGCGACATAAAGTGGGAACTCCTAAATCCTTCGGAAAAATATCCATTGCGAAACTCCAGCGACAACTGTGCGCGTTTTTTTAAGGCAGTCCTCTTTGAAGGGCCAGGAACAAAGTAAAGTGTTTGGAACCTGGTTAAAATGAAGTCGCGCCACTGAGTAGATTTCTCCAGGCAATTGAGAACAAGATGTCTTTTCGGCATGGCTACAAAATAAAAATAAAATCGTTTCCTGGCCTCCATTTTAAGTTGTTATGTGCTGTGCTTGCCCAAACTACTACTTCTACTTCTACTTCTTCTTCTTCTTCTTCTTCTTCTTCTTCTTCTGTGTTAATTGCTGGTTGGCAAACTGCCATTGACTGTTCGATTATGCAGTAGAAAAATAGTTATTTTAGCCAAACCAGTTTTATATTTACATTTATAAACTAAATAATGTCACCATGTCCCTTGCTTGCTGATTTCCTCAAAAGACCTGACAATGAAAGCTCATAGATTTGCCCTCCTTAGTGACTGAGAAAGGTGATTCCTCTTAAGATTGTATTCCTTACAATGAAGCAGTACATATTCGACTGTTTCTGGTTGGTTACAATGTGTGCATTTTTCAATAGGTTTTGGCTTCAGCACATGTAGGTTTACATGCTTAATTCTGAGTGTTTGTTTAGCCAGAATATCCGCTTCTTCATTTCCCTCTACACCAACATGAGCAGGAACCCAAAGGATGCGTGTAGATATACCCTTCATTTTCATTGTTTACATAATAAGAAACATTTCATTGATGACATCCGTTCTAATTGATGTGTTTGCTTTTATTTTTTTAAGTGCAGAATAGCTATCGGATGCAATCAGTGTTATTTATCTCCTTTTCCACTATCCACTGCAGGGCTCATAATATTTCCAATAGCTCTGTCATATAAACTGATACATGATCTGTCACTCTTTTGACCAAGTCACTGTGATATATAATGCTGCACTTGCACAAGGATCTTTGGAACCATCTCTGAATATAAACAAAGAGTCTGAGTAATGCTTATGGGAATATTTCTGGACTATGTACCATACGGGAAGTCTAATTTATTTTCCAATTCTTTCTGTATATTGAGGTCAACACTTGGTAGGGGGAATAACCAGGGAGGAATGGAAGAGATTAGCATGCCAAACTAGCAGGGAGTGTCCAGCCATCTTTGGTCCAACTCGCAGATGGGCAGCGCTGAGGGACGCACTGACGTCAATAGGTCTAAGAACTAAGGCCTGTTTATGGATTTGGAGCTCAGTTGATCATGCAAGGATTTCCATCAGTTTTCGATGTCACAAACATAGGGGCTCTGTTGTTTCTACATTTACATGGGTCTGTCGTAGTAAAACTACAATGGAGCGTTGCTTTAAATGTTGCTGTGGCAAGGAATTGTGGGATGGCATTTTCTCCTTCCTTTCTGAAAAGGAAGGTCCAGTGATAAGATAGGAAGCACTGAAGCTTTTTCTTATCAATTACAAAATTCGACCAGCTCTCATCATGGCTGCCACTAAGAGTCTACTTCCGGGTCATTTCATTCAGTAACGCACTATAGGGAAGGGAAAACTCAGAAAAGCATAATAGGTCCTCTTTAAAGAAGCAGGTGCTCAAAGTTAAAATGGGCACGTGGAACTATATTTTCAAACACCATGCACCAACAAAATTGACAGCGTAACCTGTTGGATTAAAACAATTCATATTCAAACATAATGTAAAATAGAATTTTAAAACAAACTGCATTATACCATAACACTGAGTATTACCTATTAAACATCACAGAGTAGCATTAATCTTACCAATAAGTGGATGGAATTGGTTCTTTTTCTCTCCTCCAAACTAACAAAACAACAGAAGAACTATTGTCCACAATTTACAGCTATTTACCAGAACCAAAACAACTGCTGTCACAATTTGAAGGTGACTGCTTTGTAATGGAAAAAAATCAAAAAAGAGTGCAGAGCACTGCACCACACACACACATACATGTAAACTGACTGACAGATTTTATTCATAGCTAGACTAAAAATGATTAATCATTAAATGTTCCTTTTGATATAAAGCAAAAAAAAAACCAATATGGGCCTTGACAAAAGGGCACTTTGTACACTTTGGACAGTATCTGTCTTCACTTTGGCATTTCAAAGTTGTCACAAGAGTTTGAGACATTCTTAGTTCAGAAGGGACAGGAAAAGAAAGGAAAGCACATTTTGTTATGACTTTATTGAGATATAAAAATCTTTTTGACCCTACATGCTCCACACTCAGTAATGTTTACTGAATAGGAGATGTGGGGGTTGTGTATCACATATGAATTTATAACTCTTTCGGTTTCACAGGTAGTGCTGTTTTTTGAAACCATTATCTCTCAATCTGAGAAAGTCGTCTGGGACATAAAGGCCCTGACAATCCCCTTGTTTTAGAGGGACGTCATCAGAAAAAGTATTTCATAAAAGAGGCTATTCATAAAGTGTTGTTTAACCTACCAACTACTACTCGGCTTTTTTGAACCTTTGCACTGTCTTATATGTCAAAGAAATTAGACAATAAGAATCACATTTTATGCACTAAGGGTTTCATATATTGTTTATCTGTGGAGCTTTGAGGTCACAAGAGAAAACTCAAACTTGTGTTTTTCTGCTGTTGTGCTTAATGAGCTTCTGTAGTTCCACATAAGTATTATGCAGAGCGTAAACTTGTTATCAAAAGTCTCTGAAGATCATTTGAAAGTAACCCCAGGGTTACTTAAAAAGGAAGAACAATTCAATGCTTGTTTTGGCACAAATGGACTTGTTTTCAACTTGTGCTAAACTCATGTCCGTGGGGGGAAGGAAGAAGCCCTGCAGCATCATTCAACATGCAGATCATGTATTTAAACATTCCTTCCTTTGGCTCATTGCATTACAACAGTCCAATCATTAGCACTTTCTCTTCGTTTGCTCTTGCCTGAACTCTCACTCTTACTTGCTTTTCTCTGCCATTTTCTATTGTGCCAGTACCATAAAATGTAGTGCTAGTCAATATGTTATTACTCTAATTTATGAAATAATGTTAGGCGTATTATTAAATGAAGCAGCACCGAATGTACTGTTATTATCTGTATTTTAAACTCATCCTGTCAGGAAATTAAGTATTTTAATAGAAACCCACACCTGCTTCTTACTCACAGTGTCATACAAGCAGCTTCCTGCATGAATGGATGTCATTATTGGACTTTATGTGAACCCAAGCCCCAAAATGTGACTGAGAGGACACTTTCCATTATGCTCAGCCTGGATTGCTGCCATTGCCAGGCAGATGACGGAAATATTTTTCTCTGTGCTCCTCTCTCTCCCTCTCTCACCTGTTGTAAGTTGCTTCTGCAGTTTATGCAGCAGAGGCTGCAGCTAGACTGCCTTTTACTGCCCACCTCTGGCTAAAGTGAGGAACAACACCATCATGATAGCTTTAACAGCAAAGCACAAAATCAATATGATGGCTCTCTCTTGTGGTACTTTGAAGACATGGCCAGATTAACTACATGCTGCCTAAAACCCCATGTCAGACAAATCTAAAGCCATGACTTCTGTAACTCAAAGTATTGAGACTGTATATGCTTTTTTTTTTTTTTTTTAAATAATGTCTGCTTCACACTCAGTTTAAAAACAGTCACATCTGGGAGTTTCATAATAGAAATTGTATTTAATGGCCACTGCATAATGTGTCTTGCTCATGGCATAGTGTTTTTTTTTTTGTTTTAGAAAGAAACAACATACCTGTAAACTTTATGTTTAAATACGAATTAAGTACTTTTATTTCAGTCTTTTTTAATATTGAATAATATAAAATATATAATTTGCAAACAGAGACACTTGCGTGTTTTCTCTAATGTTTTTTTCACTGTGTGGCTCATGTGTTTTGTCAAGGCCACCATGTTTTGCTCATATTTGAATGCACAAAAGCACAAAAAAACCACTCGGAAAACAAAATAATAATTCTTTATGTTTGAGTCATATCTCCCAGAGATACAAGACATTTAGAAAACATATATTACAAGCACAGTGCACTGTAATAACCACAGTATATTTCATACAAAAGGCACATGCTTTGAATTTACAAAATCTCTGACAATTGTACAGTATTGACATCATCTTTCCTAGATTAAGTGCCATGTGGCTGGAACGTTGCAGTCAGTTTGATGGTCAGGAGACATGTGACCAGACAGGAAATGTCAGTGAAGAACATAAAGTGACACTTAATGCAGATGTCATCTATGTCCACGTGTTCACCGCTCGTTTCAGCAGTCTAAGAGTCATCTTTCTCTGTGCAGTCACAAGAGTTGTCCACACTTACAGCCTCATCTGGATTGATGCTAACAGTCTCTGTGTGGTCAGTGTCAGGGTGAGGGCCCTCCAGACTGATGTCTTTATGGACAGAATCTGCACGAGCATCTGTTTCTTTAGTGAGGGTGTTTTGTTCATCCTGAGCATCAGAATCAGGGCCTCTGGCATCTGTGTGTCCTGTTATGTCACTTGTGTGGTTAACAGGTATTTGACTGGGCGTGCTGTGGTCAGGATCCAAGTCTGGGTCTTTCCCATCTGTTGGATTCTGGTAGGTTTGTAAAGTGTCAGTGGAGCTGCTGGAGTCTGAGATCTGCTCCTTAGCTGTATCAAAGGACTCGGTGAGAATACTGTCACTGTACGATTGACTGGCAATTGTGTCTGTCTCAGACCCGTTCACAGAAGGGCCGTCTGTATCTGGAAGTTGGTGATTGAGATCTTCTTCTCCATGTGCATCACCAAGATTACTGTCTATATGCTCTGTGTCCACATCACTCATGCAATTTATTGGATCTAAGGCGTCTTCATACTTTTCCTCTTCAGGTATGGAATCCAAGGTACTGTTCCTTTTAAACAAACCTTCTGTATGTTCCACACCACCATCTGAGTCATTTTCCTTCTTTTGCTCAGGCGCTGTGCCTGTGTAGTCCATGCTGTCCTCTCCAGCAGCAGTGCCTTCCTCTCCTGCCAGAACTCTCTTCAGACCGCGGGCTCTGTCTCTGTAAAGTTGGCACAGCTGAGCGTCGGGCATGTGGTTGCCGTGGATCTCTGCCAGCTTCATGTACACCACATACAGAGCCTCAGTGTTAGCTTGGTCCTCCAGGGCTGCTGCCAGAGCCAACTGGAAGTAGCCCACTGCATCAAAAGCATCCTGGACAAGAGTGTACAGTGCAGAGGTCAGAACAGGTCTCATTGAAATTAAACACAAATCTTCACATTTGAAGGCTGGTGTCTGATCCCCACCATTTACTGTTGTAAGGACATCAGATAACGGTAAAAACAAGGTCACTGTTGTTTTGGCAGAAGATCTAAAGCTTTTTATTATGTTCCTGTATTTGCCAAATACAGGAACATTCATGAATTCATCAACAACGAAAATTAGTATTGGAGAAGTAGGTAGTATAAATATTGGCGAGTTAATTAATAAGAATGTATTTATTTATTCATGGTTTTGCATTTTGATAATAAAAAAAGAATTTAGTTATAAATTATAATTGAGGTATTTTATCATTTAGTTATTAAACAAAATATATGTATTTTTAGTCACAGAGTTTAACTGAAAAAGTTTGACTTAAAAAAAAAAAATACATTTTGTGTTTCACATCTGATCATAATTGAAAATGTGATTCGGTTTTACTGATACTTAAACAGTGTTCGAAACTATTCTTTAAAGGGTTGTTTGAGATAAATAAGATTCAGTTGATTTCTCAAGTCTTGTGTTTTGAATCTTGGTGGTGGGGGAAAAACTTTTGTTTACATTTGTGTTTCAGATTGTGTCTTTAAGGTGGAGGGTGTTAATTTGAGGAATGCACTGCACATACAGTATACTGTTTGCTCATTCAGCACAGAAATATATTCGTTTCCTGTACCTTCAGTTTGTGTAGAGTGAAATTTCCCAGTCTGCTGTAGACCTTAGTGTAGTAGCGAGCCTCCGCAGGGTCCTGCAGGACCGGGGGGCAGAGGGAGAGGGACTTGAGGTAGTAGTTTTCTGCCATCTCATACTGCTGCAGGCTGTAGTAAACTGTCGCCAGCCGGTGGTAGGCTGTTCTCTCATTCACACGTACACCTGAGGAAAAACAACAGTGGTGTCTGCTCACAGCGTAGGTCTATATCAGCTGTGGTTATTGTGGGTTTACATTTTCATTAATGGTTAAAGGCTCAGTGTGTAGGATTTAGTGGCATCTAGCGGTTAGGTTGCAGATTGCAACCAACTGAATACTCCCTCCCTCACCCCTCCCTTTCCAAGTATGTAGAAGAACATACTGTGGCCTTCAGGCAATGTAAAAACACAAAAGGCGCTCTCTACACCCAGTCTTTGGTTTGTCCACTCTAGGCTACTCTAGAAACATGATGGGCCATGATGAAAAGGACCTGCTCCCTATGTAGATATGAAGGGCTCATTCTAAGCTAATGAAAACACAATTATTTTTAGTTTCAGGTAATTGTACACTAATGAAAACATATTTATGAATTCTGTATTTCATATCTGCCAATAACCTGTCACCCAATGTCAGCTGGGATCGGCTCCAGCCCCCCGCGGCCCTCCAAGGATAAGCGGTATGGATAATGGATGGATGGATGGATATCTGCCAATAGATCAGCCTAAATCCGACACACTGGTCCGTCAACTAACAAGGCATCTGTACCTGTTTTGCCGGCGATCTGAACAGCCAGTGTTGCGTACTGCAGAGCCTCCTCCTGCTCTCCCTGGTTCATCAGCAGCTCTGTCAGTTTACTCAACAAGCGAAACTCTGAATGGATGTCCTTGATGCTGCGTGCAAAGGGCAGACTGCCATCCTGAATAATATATGAATAATTTGTTTAATTAGGTCAGTGGTGTCAAGATCATTTCATGGAATCCCATATGAATCTTACTCGGGACACTGTAGCTTTCAGATACATCAAATATGTTTTATGTCGTGTCCCCTTACCCTGAAGAAAGGCAGTGAGGCCATCCGGTTTTTGTGGCCTTTAAAGTAGACGTCTCCTGCCTCCTCATAGATGCTCATGGCAAAGTGAGGATCATTCATCCTCAGGGCTGTCTTCACTGCTGCCTGTCAATCAATATTGATTGATCTGACATTATTATTATTGACTTTAGTCTATAGTCATTGCTGCTCAGGAAGGAGGATTGCCCACACACAATGAATGCCAGTTGAAAAATGCTCCCATCCCTCATGTAACCACTCCACCTTACACTATCATTCATATATTCCCTCCTCCTCCTCACCTGCAGGTACATGTCAGCCAGCTCGTCCTCTTGGATGAGGTAATATATACGTCCCACCTGCAGCCAGGTCTCTGACTCCTCCTCTCTCTTGCCCAAATCAATAGAAATCCTCAGGCTCTGCTTGGTGTAGTCCAGAGACTTGCGCGATGATCTGCACCACACAGTACAACATTAAATCAAATTAATTAAGATTAAATCAAAAACAGTGTGGGAGAGTGGGGAAAAAAAAATCACCTCTCAGTGTTGAGTGACAGGTAGAGGCTGCTGAGGATTTCCAGGTATTCTCCCTCCAGTCTCTTGTCCTTAAGCTCTCTGGATACTGACACACAGTGCTCATAGTAGACGATACTCTGACCATACAGCAGCATGTCAGCATACAGCCGACTCAGCACCTTGGCCACCACCATCTGACCTATGAGAAATACAGCTTATACTTAGATAATACTTAGAAATGTTACCAGTTGCTCCTGAGGTAAAATAGTTTATCCAGACATATACATGGTAAAGGCCAATTTTAGCTTATCACATATACTTTATATCAGCATTGATGGGATGTCGGCCAATAATTAACAAGGAGGGAGATTTTGCTGTCGCTACTTCATTAGCTGACTATGTGCTCAAAATGAAATTGCAGCACAAAAATTATACACGAGAGTTTAGAAGCAGTGTCGCAGTTTGTCCACCAAAGAGCACTGACAAGTACATTTTTCATCCGTGTCCTGTTGCTCAGTACAGATCTGACACCTGATATCACATATAAGGGATAACATAATAATGTACAGAGAGACAGAAGATTTTGCCTGTCTCATTTTAAATTTGACCTAATTGAACAATACTTACTGTGCAAATTTCTGGCATTTAGTGCAATTAGTAGCCCCATTTCATAAGATGCCCTGATGTCCTGACTCCTCCCCCTGTCTTTGTAGCTCCGCCCCAGCCATAGGTAGGTCTGAACGTGCTCCTCGTCTGTGGGGCTTTCCCAAAGCTCCAGAAAAAGGTGCAGTGATCTGGTAATACAATTACCATCACAGTAAATTTCCTTGGAGCTTCTCTGTTGTACAACTTGGTAAAGATGCAGTAAGACAGATATCTGACCTGACTAGGAAGCGTTCTGCTACCCAAGATGCCCCCACATCCAGTGCCAGGCAGCCGAGGTTGGCCAGCGCCAGGGCTTGGTTCCTCTGGTTACCACTCTCCCTGGAGATTACCAAGGCTGAGTGGAGATGCCGGCCTGCCTCTGGGACACGACCCTGCCGCCTCAGACACGAAGCCAAGAGGTTGTGGATCACTCCTTGCTGCGTGGGACTGTCTGTACCCTGGAGAGAGACGTACACACAGAGGCACAGATTACACATGATATTCATATAAAGGAACAGGTAGAATCTACATTTTAGCTTCTACAAATGTTTGTGATGAATAACATCAGTTGCTGTACCTGAAGTGATGTGAGCAGTGGCTGCAGGACACTCTGGGCCCTCTCGGCCTGTCCCGTCAACACCAGCAGCCACCCGAGCAACACCGACGCCTCGAAGCCCTCCTCCTCGTTGATGTGGTCTCCTGTCTCCACAGCTTGTTGAGCACAGTGCACTGCTTTGTCTAAGGCATCATACTGCTGGTAGACTGAGGCCAAGCCCAAACACAGATCCCTTTGGGTCTTCATGTCCTCGCCCTGCTCAGCTATGGCCAGGGCTTGCTGAAGGTAAACCACAATCTGGGCCGGGAGCAAGGAGGTTCCTTCCTTCCAGCACGGGTTCAGGCGAACAGAGTTCCTGATAAACAACTCAATCCTTTGGAAAGCGTCGCGGAGGGAGTGGTCTTGTCTTGAGTCCAGGCTCAGAGAGGCCAGTGCTAAGTAAGGCATGTACTTGCGATGATAGAGCCAGCTCAAGAGCCAGTTGAGGTCCAAAGGAGCTATGGGTTGACCCTCAGCGGCAGAGAGAGACACCGAGAGAAACTGTAGGCGCTCAACAAAGGGAAGAGCGTCATCGGTCTTCTTGAGAAGCAGGAAGAGGCTGGAGATGAGGTAGCACACACGAGACTCCAGGCTTTTGTCCCCCATCACCACCGATCTCCTCAGGATCAGCTTCAGCAGTTCTACCTCGTCGGTGGAGGTGAAGGTGTGGCTCGGGAGACAGAGGAGCAGAGCACTGGCCTTCTCCAGAGTCTGGGGCAGTTTGTCTGTCATACGCTGCTTCAGGTAGACGGCGGTGAGGTTTGTGAAGAGAGCGACGAGGAGTGGCGTGTCAGAGAAACTGTCGACACAAACACTCAGAGCCTCCTCATAGTACACCCGTGCCTGAGGAAAAG
The DNA here is from genome assembly GCF_021018895.1 of Seriola aureovittata. NCBI lineage: Eukaryota > Metazoa > Chordata > Actinopteri > Carangiformes > Carangidae > Seriola > Seriola aureovittata. The sequence continues at coordinate 20,227,459 of NC_079371.1, forward strand.
AGGAGATGTATACAGCATGTGGGAGCTGATTACAAACAGATGTAGATTGTGATGAAGATTCAAAGACTTCACATTTATGTTCATTTCACTTTATTGTCCCTTGAAGGGAAAGTCGCCCTGCGGTAGCCATTAAAAACACAGCAGGCATCCATTTTATTACTATTACCTTATTGTGATATGAATGGCAATGCACTTTATATCACGATGTCTTCTCTTGTTTCTTTAGAGAGGAATAAAGCATCTAACTATAGACACTGCATGCATATTAATTCTAGAAATGAAGTCCAAACCTGGGAGAGTTTTAGCTTCCTGGCACAGAGTCTTCCCAGCAGAAAGCATGCACGGCGTCGTGCCCAGTGCATGCCCATCCGCTTGGCGCACTCCCTGACACTCTCGAGGTGCCCTAAGAGCTCGTCCTCAGTCTTACCACTGAAGGTCACCCACAGGAAGGAATACTGCAGGTCGTACAGGGGCAGGAAGTCCTCCTGGAAAAAATAACAAACAAAATATTTTAGCGTTTGGTAAGAATAGAGTTAATGGGCCTAACAAAAGTGTAATGATCCCTATCCCATAAAATCCTCCCAAAGGTGCTTCCTGACACACGCAGTAAAGACTGGGTTAACTGGAAATGTGTTTTTGACAAAAGCAGAAATGGTTGTTGATTTTGTCGATGAAATTAATGTAGATTCTTTTTTCCTGAAAAGATTAAAATCTTATTTGTTAAGAGTAACATATTAATAACATAAAGTAACATAAAATCGCTGGAAAGATAAAAAGAGGTGTATCTGCTGAGAAATTTTGATCATGAATGGTCAAGACAATGCAGAGCTTTTTTGCATTTTTGCACTACATAATTAAATTACATATTGTGGTAATTCCAGTTTGTCCTTTAGGTTTTCGTGACAGAACAGCTTTGGAGTACAGAAGCTAAATTAATTCACTTAAATTGACTATATAATATTTTTAAACCTCTTATGAGCCAAAGAACTTAGAGAGAAAAAAAGATTATTCATAGATGAAAAGGTTCGATAGTTACAGGCCAAGAAGATTATGAGTGGGTTCAAAATAAGAATGAGGGTAGTCCTGGAAGGACTGTTGCAAATGTGCACACAGCTTTATTTACTAAAAACTAATTTTGATCATGCGATACAGAGAAGCTGTTCACTTGATATTCATCATCTTCATTTGCTATCAAATCCAGGCTGCCAGACAGAAAAAAGAAAAAGAAAGAGGAAGAAAAGAGAGCCTACTGAACAATCTGTTGGTTTGGCTTTCGGCCCCACAAATAAATGAATTGTTGAACTGAGACTCTACTGACATGGAAGTGTTCCTGGTTGAGCAGGGTCAGTGTGGGGTCACTGAGCTCGGACTCCTCCCCCTCCCAGCTGTTCTCCTCCAAGAAGAGAGGTGGATCTTCCTGGAACTCGTCCAACTCCCTGAATGTGTCGTCCAGAGTGAAGGACAGGCGCTCTCCCTCGCGTGGCAGAGGATTATGGGAGTGATAGAGGGACAGACGGGGAGAGGAGTGAGAGAGAGAGGGCCGTGGGGAGGAGTGGTATGGGGGTGTCCCTCCACTTTTCTCTGACATGACACTCTGACGTGCGCTTGAAGGAACCTTATGGTCTGTGGGAAGAAAACAGATACATCAGCGCGGAGCAAAGACGTGGATTGAGGTTTAATTTTAAGGCTATCAGAATACATTAAGCTCACAAACAGCTGATCTCAGCAATAAATTATAAAGCGGTACCATGTTTTGGCCGATTCCTGATGTACATGAAGTCAGTCTCATCCAGTCTGTCTGGAAACACACAAGGTAAATCAATTAAAGCCTCAGTTTTCCAGTTGGGAGAAGAGATGGAAACATTTTTTTTTCCTAAAATGAATGAAACAGTACCACTATTTAGGAAACAAACATGAGCTGCACTTCAAATCAGACATGACCTATATTTCAGTTACGGCTCTGGCGCAACCCCTTCCTTTCCCCTACCCGACAAAAAAGTATATCTCTTGATCAGCCCAGTCGCTCGTTTACCTAGCCTGTACACAGAGCTGATGTCAGATGAGAAGAGTCTTTCCAGCAGGCCGCTATCACTTGGCTCAGAGCTACACGGGTGAACCTGAGCCAGGCTGGCCCTCTCCTCCTCAGTCAGAAAGACCAATTGTTTGTCTCTGTGCAGGAGAAACAAAGGCAGCATTGTCATCTCGACTGTCTCACCGGATCCACCGTGTCCACACCGCAGATACACTAAATAAGATTTCATTAAAAATTTGTGGAAAATTATAAACAAGAAGCAGCTAATGTGGATTTAATCAAGATAAAGGGCTTTAAAGTTGAAATGACGCACAACATCATCAGATCAAAAAGTTCAGGCCATGGCATGTATTATACAACTAGAAAAACAAACTTCTCACAGGGGCATGGTGTCCAGAGGTTTGACATGGGCCTTGTGTATAAAACCAGTGTGTCCCGTGGATGTGTGTGTTCCTATGAAGATGCCCAGGCCTCGGACTAGCAGACCCTGAATCTCCACAATGTCGCCTTGGCTCAGCTGGAGCTCATCCGGTCCCACTGGACTGTAGTCAACCACTGCTACACAGGAACCTGTGACTGAGATGTTTGGTGAGGAGAACAGGATTTAGGAACCGACAGGCTATAAAAATATAAAAAAGTTAAACTTATTAGCTGAAAAGAGATGCTTGTTGTGACAGGAAACAGCTTTGAGAAGAGCAGTAAAAGTGAGCCGATGCAATAAAGTTGTGGGCCGTAAAACCAAAGCAAAGAGCTTAAGGCTAAAATTCTCTGTAGGGCTAAGGGGAGCTGAGACTTTGGTGTATGTCGGCTTGTGGCAAGCATACACTCACCCATCTGCCAATCGAAGCAGCACACCCTCAATTATACATAATTTTAAGCCTTAATAAAAATTTAAATAGGTGAGCTATATAAAAAAATCACCCCCCAATACAGTTGTCATGAAGGAGGAAATTAGCTATAGAGACCAAAACCGTTTTTGTACCAGGTTGTAAACATGTTTATTTCTGCTCTAAAGTTGGGCATTTTAACATGGTAGTCTATGGGGATTGAGTTGTGTTTGGAGCCAGTCCGAAGTGGCCATTGGAAGAACTGCAGCTTTTGGCATTTCGTGTTTGCTTCATTTTTTGGCCCTGGAGTTAGGCTTGGTTGGTCACTATGAGCCATTAACTACTACTATTAACTACTAGCCACTATTAACCTTTCCCATTACACATTTGATCCATTGTTAAAATATGATTGAAATATGAATATGATATCATGATTGGTGCAACTTTAAAGTAAGCATTGAATGTGTTTGTAGCATCTTGTGTGTTTTGAACATATGGGACTGTATATGTGTGTACGACATTACCAATTGGATGTTCAAATGGTTCCTTTTCTGGTGGCGAGCATCCAGCATGGTCTGGGTACTTCCTCAGGAACCACCTGACCAAACAGGAAGTACAGTTTAACAAGATTATAACCATTAATGTGTACAAATGTCTATCACCTGTACTGCTCATTCAACCAAATGTTTTGACAAGAGAACGTTTTAATCTCACTGTTTCTAAATCAAGCAGTTTCTAACTGACATGGCTCATTTGAGGAACACAGAGTGACTCACTGATAGAAGGGGTAGGGCAGTGGCTGCATTGCGTTGACTGGCACCAGGCCATGGTTTCCTGTGGAGAGCATGGTGCCCTCCCACATGTTGTCCTGCCCTGTGTCCCTCACCATCAGCAAGTCGTTCTTTTTGAATGACAGCTGTTCTTCTTCTTCCTCATCCTGCTCACTTCTTGTAAATAGCGCCTTCGCAAAGAAGGATCCTGCAAAGAGATGTGTGTAAACAGGCATAAGTAGAGAGATACAGCTCCTTCCACCACACGTACACACACATTGCAAGCAAGCATGTAGAAAACCAGACACCTTAAGTGTTTTTTCAGAAAGTGGCTTCGTGTTGATAAAATCCACCACACTTAAGTCAAAGATCAGCAGAACTGCTACTGCTACTTCGCCCTCATTCAGTCAATGGCAAATGATGGATGTTTTATTACCCCACTAATGTAATTCCCATCACTATTTGCCAGCACTGCAGTCCTATTGCATGTGTCCGTGAGGCTTTTTGTCTGGCGGAAATGTTCAGGAGGAATAAGTGATGTCTGTGTAGACCAGGCAGGATGAAATCTATAGTTGTATAATAGTTTTGCTTTAGCAGAACAATGACCAATTTTATAGCTGGAAAAACAGAAGAAATTTCTAACATTTAATGATAACTGATCACAAATCAGTTATACAATTCAAAGACCGTTTTTGGTCATAAAAATATAAATGGTGTTGCTTACTTGTAAGTACAGTACAGTAAGGCACAGTAAAGCTCTCGCAACTGACTATAGGGCGTGCATTTCTATAATATGCTGAAAGTCATGTACAGCAGTTTATCCAGTGGGTCTTTCTTAGTGTTAATTGGGGTTAGCGAAAAATGGATTAAAAGTAATGGGATCAAATGTCAGCAGCAATCAGTCACTCTATAATTAAAGTTACCAGATTTAAGATGTGTCTGAACATAACTATTTCTTACTTTTAGAATGTTTTTGGAGAAAAAAAAACACATTTTAATTTTAACAATATTTAGTACAGTATGTATGTATAAAGTCTATGTGCTACATTGTCACTGTCGTCAATAGTTGTGTGCATTTTAAAACAAAATCAGAAGATAAGACACTGTTCAGTTTAGAGTCGGGAAGAGCTAAATGTTTAGAAATTTTGGATCAGGGATTCATTGACTGGATCTCAGCTACTCTTTAGAAGAGGATCGGTAATTTTACAGATGACCCTTTTCACTCTCTCAACCTCACCAAGCTTCCATTACTTGACCAATGTCACAACACAGCATTACAGACCTTCCTGGAGTAGAAGTCCCAGGTAGAGGGTGGCCAGATGTTCCTCATCCACGCTGACATTGATCTCCAGGTCACTGAGCAGCTCTGGGTCCAGCCAGAAGGACTGATCACACAGGAAGTTCTCCAAGCAGCGAGCCACATAGCCTGAGACAGAGCACACGCAAGTCTAATTTAAATACTAATAATACACCGCATCCCTAACAACAAAACCTTGTTACACAACCATGATGATTGATATGTTAAACATAGTGCAGTAATGCAAATTAGTGCAGTTTGCAGCCCTTAAAGCCCATGAAAACTTGGCTCCAAATTCTATGCTTTTATTTACAACATTAAATGTATTAATGACTAAACAAGCAAAAATCAAAGTGTTTGAGCTTAATACTCAAGACCTCAGCCAGTCTGCTTCTTAAGGACTGATTTGGTGTGAATTGATTTGAGTGACTTGGGCTGGGAACATAATCAAACAACTCCACGACTGTCTTCAGATTCTGATTTCAAATGTTGCCCAATCCTGATTGGTGCCAAATGTACATCAGCATTTTCCAACCCACTTCAAATCTTAGAGAGGAGCACAGACAGAGCACAAACACAAAAACTCTCTTGTGAAATAACCAAGAACGTTTTAAGGAAGAAAGTGATGTGTTCCTTCATGGCCTTTTAAGAAAATTAGAATTCATACCCAATGCTAGATAAGTAGAAAACTTCCAAATTTCCTCCACAGTCTTGAATGTGAGTACAAAGCTGTCCTTCTCAGCGTGGACAGACACCAGGCGTGCAGACAAGTCCTGCAGAAACAAAATCTTGTTTCATTAACAGAACACCGATCCATCTCCATAAAATGCACAACTCATACATAATATAATATATCACATTGCATTATATAGACTCTTATCATTATGCACCTTATTCTACATTATAATATCAGATGGAGTGGTACAGTAAAGTCTGTGTAATGTCTGCATTGTCAGGTGTGACTCACTTTAAAGAGCTGGATGACATCCTGGCTGTTGCTTTCCACCACTCGAAGTCGTGTGCGCAGCGCCTCCTGCAGGGTTCGGTCAGGATCCACACTGGAGCGCCTCCGCCCAGTGAACAACAGCACAATTTCTGACGGGAAAGATGAATTCAGCGATTAATCAGACTAAGATTAAATATTTTCACCTGGTGGATTAGTGTGGTATACAACCAAATCCAATGCAAATAAAAAATCATCTTAGAGATTGAGAGAGAGGGCCAGTAAGAGTAACCAGTAAGAGAATAAACAAAAGAAAGGGGATTTGTAATCCTTATAATCCTTTTGTTAGTTAAATTAGTTCATCACACTTGTACAAATAGTTTGATGACTTGTTCTGTGTGAAATCACTGAGAATAACAAACAAACAAGAGGGACAAAACTTTCAAGAGTTCATTAAAGATATTCTACGAGAGCTCATATTTCTGTGAGATGTTCTGTGAGCTAGTCCCCCGAGGAATATCATAGCTATTAGGCTTCTGACTGGACTCTTAGTGTGGCCATTTAAATCCATTTTAGAGGAAGAACCTGGGGGAATGTGATGGATGGAGCTAAACTGCTGAGTGAGTAAAACATTAGTGGACAGGGAAATGTTCTTGATCATTATGCATAAATGTAATATGCATGGGGAATACTTCTGTGCATGAAATATAACTAGTTTAGTCTGGCTGATGTAAAAGCTAGTCAGGTAATGGACTATGGCGAAAGCATCATTAAATGTACCTGAGGAGAATTTCTCTCCCAGCGACACAGTACTTCCTCTAAGGAAGGTTTCTTTCCTCTTCCAGTAGCTGTCAGGCTCCACCCCTCCTTCACCTGACTCCACCACTGGACCATCCTCCTCCTCACCTGCACCTGGAGGAGGGAACAAAATCATAAAAGCAAAAAAAAAAAAAGAAAAAAAAAGCTGGTGGATCAAGTTAAGATTGTCATCTTTTCTGAGTCAGTCCAAGGACGTGAACTTTTTGTTGTGCACGCTGAGGTAGAAAACCAAATCCAACGTTGGTTAAGCCAGTGTTTCCTAAACAGCAAATTGTATTCCGGGTTTTCTGTTTGATAAAGACAGGTGTGTGGTGTGTGGAAACAATTATATCAAAGTGGTCATCACAGGGGTTGTTTAAAGTAGACTGCAATCACAATGCAAGTCCCAGACCGGCGTGGAGATTTAACTGGAAATGTTACCAGATGATACAAGATGCCAATCACTATTTTGCCATTTAAGAAAACGTACGTATCTGTGGTCAATATTTAGTCATATGGTACAGGTTGAACATATGAGTTAGAGCAGTGGTTCCTAACCTTTTGTCTGATGTCGGTGAAATATTCTTTCACCGACACCTTTTTCTCTTTCATTTATCCCTAAAATTCTCATTTCTTTTTAAACTGGATCTTATTTAACAGTATTAATTGTATACAGTGGATATTGCTACATTTATGCAACTAATCTGTCACTTGGTTTTGGTTTGGGCAAGTTTGTATCAGTACAATCTCTTGGAGTTGCAGAGGCTAGAGGCACTTATCCATGACTTTGAGCTTGGTATAAGTATTAGCCATTACTGTTAAGCTTTACCTTGGCACATAAACAGGATCTTAATAGTTTTGAAACCCTAAAAATATCGGCCAGATGTAATTGCTGGCTATAGCAGTAAAGCGGCGATGTGTTTCCCCTGGTTTGTTCCATTGTGCAGGGAGGATGTCCCAAACACTTCCTCAGTTTGTGACCGCACCACAGCTCCTTCCTAAGTGAACCTCACTATATTGTTTGTGCTCCAAACTAATGTAGTAGAGTAGTAAGTCACAGCATGATTTCAAACTGACAGGCAGCTTCTACAACAACCCTGCCTTGCAACATACTCTACCTTGAGTCATGATGTCATTTCTTGAGAAGTGTTCATTTGTTCCCCCAAGAGTGTATGGTGGTTCCCTCCAAAGAGCATCCAGCTCAGCAGGGGAGATGTCTGTGGAAGGGGAAGCAAATCAGAGTTGGGCCTGAACATAAGGAACATATTTACTCCCTTTTTAATCAATGAATCACAAGTACTATTATCATTAGTATCTTAAAGGAATAGTTCAATATTTTGGGAAATAAGCACATTTGCTTTCTTGATGAGAGTTAGATGAGGACATTGATACCAGCCGCTGTACTGAACATAAAGGCTCAAAAGGAACCTCGGTTCAAAGGTAACCGCGCCTCAGAAGCTCATGCGTTACAGTAGGTAACAGCAGGGAAGCAAAATTTCCAGGCACACAGCAGAGACTCCAGAAAGTTACAACTAAGAAATTCTCTAGCACATAAGCCCCTGTAAAATTAGAAACCGTCATTTTTATACCTAGTTTTTTGTACAGATTAAACAAAGAAGATATAATGTGTTAATTAAAAAGCTTTAAGGTGCTAGTAGTGGTTGTAGTCAAGCTAGCTGTCTTTAGCTAAACTACGCAAACTGATCCAAAGTAAAGCTCCTGGTTGTAGCTTCACCCTGCAGGTCTGAGAGTTTTATTGATCTCCTCATGTTGGAAAGAAAGTGTTTATTTCTGAAAATATTGAACTGTTCTTTTAAAGAAAATATGCTTGTAGGTAGGGGAGAGAGTTAATGTCACTGGGGGAGACGGGTGCAGCAGTTTATATTGGAAACGCCAAGTCTGAGCCACTGGTTAGTGTGAGGAGTTATTGGGGTGTGGGTGGGTCGGTGGGGGGGGGGGGGGGGGGGGGGGACGACGACAATGATGTTGGCTGAACACACACACACACAGGCCCAGCACAAACACACAGCTGCACTGACATCAGAAAAACCTCCAGGCTCAAACAACTGCCCTGCCCCTGACTTCTGAGAACACTCTTTATGTCAGCACAGTCACATGTTTTCAGACATACAGTCAGACACCATTTTTTTAAAATGAAAAGGGAAGACGCTGGCAACCAAACAGTGACAAAAATGGAAACAATTTTAATTTAACTGCCACTTTTCTTCATTTACAACATGCTTTGTCAGTGCAAAAACACAACAGAACAGTATTAAAGCGTTCACAACAAGACAATGGGGCGCACAATTTAGCAACACAATGCAACATGACATTAGGCTGAAGGGGACAACAGCCTATTCTTTTCCATCCTACTACACAGAGCACAGTTAGCACCAACAGGACTGCTTGAGTCAACACAAGCACAGTCATGCTGCTAGAGTACAGACACACACCATGCCCCTTTTACCTTCTTGGCTAAATGTGTTACCCATGTTGTATATAAGCCTATGCTCCTGTCTATCTGAATGCAGCAGCCCGTCTCATGACGGTACAGTAGTAGCACAGAGAGCAGGCTGGGACCGACCTGTGAAGGAGGAGAGGCAGACTTTGATGAGCGGTCCACAGCAGGAGGAGTTGAGCAGCGGTCTGCAGCAACAAGACGCCATCTGGCCCAAGAGCCGGCAGCTCCCAGAGATCAATGCCATCCCATCATTCCCCCCCAGCCTCTTTAACAACAACTCACTCTCTTCCTCTCTGTTGGACAAGCCCCTGCTTCCCTTCCTATTTCTGTATTCCCTTTCCTGCCCTGTTCACTCTGTCTTTCACACCAGTTAGTGTTTACTGGATGTGTCTCTTCTGTCCCTTTCTGAAAGCCTTATCTCCTCTTCTCCTCCTGTATCTGCCTGGTTCTGCTTCTCTTTGTAATCCGTCTGTCCCTCTCTCTGTCTGCATCTCCCTCCTCCCACCAGCATCTCTCTCTTCAGTAGCTGCCCAGTTAGTAAGTGAATGCACAAAGCACTCACTGCGATTGGTATGAGTGTGTGGGGGGCAGGCCTCATTGAGAGTTTCCCTGTGTGTTGTGTATGTGCCCGGGTCAGTGAAAATATGTGCAGAATGTGTGTCACAAAGACAATGTGTGAGTCTCTTGCTGGGAGAATGTATTGCTGACCCACTGTAAGGCAATGCCACACAGGCACAGGCTGTAAGGTCACAGCAAGGGGGGGTGAGAGACGACTGGTAGCATAGATCAAGGATCAGTTTATCCACATCATACAGTTCAACACAACTCTCTCACAACACGCTCCCTGCCATCAGATGGGTATGAGACAGACACATGACAACACATCAGCAAATCCTACATCCTACACTGTGAGGTCCGTGAAGAAAAGTATGGCGCTCCAATATAGACTCTCGAGATCGCATGGCGAGGGCGCCATGGACGTTTATGACTATTCAAGGCTCCATTAAGATGTTGACATTAAAGAGGGGTGTGTAAACTACAAAATGTGCTGTCATGGTAAGATCAGAATCACTGCCCTTATGTTACCTTTTACTATCTAAGAAGGAAATACCTCATAAAGCAGCAACGTTTCCCTTCAGAGTGTGAATGTATTGGTATTGTTTAAAAGAGGAATTTTAAAAAGCTGATATTATGGTGTTCTCTTCAATACAGAGTGTAGACAGAGGCCTTTAGTTCGACAGTGGTACACCAGCGTAATTGGCGGGTAATGCTCCAGTACAATACGTTCACTCAGGCAGTAACAGATCGCCTAGTTAATGCAAGCATTTAACGTGACATTAGGAGCGGTGTCCCATCATCTGTGTGTGTCATGATAATATATTACTTTAACTTATATATTATATATTTTTTAAAAATGGGGAATACATATTTTCTAGTCGACTGCTACAGATTACAACCTGTAGCAGTCAACTGGAAAATATATGTATTCCCCATTTTCTTTTAAACTGCTGATAACTGATTTTTGTGAACACTACATTGACACATCATCACCTTATAAGTTGATATGGTGAACTTATTAGCAAACAGTTGCTTATTTACACACATCTGCAGACATAGAGCAACATTATCATTCATTTTAAGCCATGTTTGTGACCACTTAGCTAATGGTAGTCCAATATTCAGTCTCTTGTAGCTCAGCTTTTGGTCCCTACCAACTATCTAGCTCTTTAGCTGCGCAATACACCACTATGTTCACTAGCTTGTTGCGAAATTTATCAGTCTGCTGTCTGGTGCTGAACCAATTGTGCACCGTGCATTTTTTACCACTGCAAATAGTTGCGTGCTGCAGCCGAAAGCAACACTGTGAGAGCGGAGGGAATGAACCCAAACAGTCAAGACAGCTAAACAAGCTAAAACTAGCTAAAGCTTCATAAAGCCGAGGGGACATGGAGATTCAGATGATAAGATCTCTAGGTTGATCACAAGGAGTGACCCCTTTCACATTGACACATTGTTTTCACTTGGCTGTTTGATACCTGATTATTACAAAAATGTTGATTACAGTCACTTTAAAGATCCTCTTGATCCTCTTGAATCAGGTGACAATGATTACATGTGTCTTTTATAAGCGGAGAATTAAAGAAAAGTAAAGCTACTGAAAATTATGAGGCATAAATATTAATACTAATAGGCTATAGGCTATACACAGTGGCTTTAATATGGGATTATTTTTAAAATATAGTGATGTTATGATTCAGATTATAATGTCACTGACATTTGCCAGATAGATCCTAAGTCTGTATAGAAACTAAATGGTAAACTAGATGAAAAGTGTTCCAGAAGAAATACTTTTTATGAAATATTACACTACTTTTTCCCATAAAGTTGTTTCCCTCAACCATAATTCTTGCACCTGACTCTCAAACTGAACCAGTAGACTATCAAGTGAAGTTAATATACTTATAAGAAATAAGAAGGATAAAGAAATAATGGAAAGAGGGCCTCTACATCTTCATATTGATTAAAACTGTATTTTTCTATCTGTATTAGAAAACACATCTCCCACTGCCCTGCACACAGAAATCAATATTGAATTTCGAGCTTTATTCTTTCAGATGTAAGAAGAAGCTGACATTGCACGAATAAGCGATTTTTAAAAACTGTTGATCCGCTAGTTTTAAAGTAAAGAAGACTTTATTTCTTTAATTTTAGGACGTTGTCTCAGTGTTTCCCTACAGATTTCTGCTCAAGAGCTGTATTTTCAGCTAAATGTGAACTTACAGGGTTCAGATTTAACTGTTTTCCGTGATGGCTGTGGTTCTCATTAGTGAACTAATACTTTACTGATCCGAAAAACTTTAAAGGGGTTCGTGAAAAACATATAAAAAAAAAAAAAAAAGAAAATTGACATTTTGAATTGAACTAGGAGAGGCTGAGATATTTTGACTTCCAAAAACACTGGATGCTACACTTCCTATAATGCCCCTTTTATAACAGCTTTCATTAGAACCTTACTGCCTAAAGAGTGGCCACATCTTTCAAACTTCACACCCCAAGTTTGCAGCAGTTTTTAGGTCGAACACATGAACACGTACTGCACATTAAAACTATATCAAATAACTAATAAAGAGGGGCAAATCAATTGATCTGATGTGGTTATGGAAACAACGTAGTTCAAGACGGAAACATAGATGCTCTGTCCCTCATGCATTATGTGACTTCTTTCAGCTGTCGTTGCTTGTAATCACTGTTTATGGAAGGAAATGCATAAAATGTCATCCTCCTTTGTGCCCTGATCGTTCTGCTGCTTTAGTACACTGGAGACAGAGAGGCTGGTATCCCTGTCTGACACCAGTCTCTTCGTCTTGTTTATGTGGCGGCTGAATGGTCATGGGTGAATGTGTGTGTGTGTGTGTGTGTGTGTGTGTGTGCATTGTGTGAGGCAGAAAGCAGTAAACAGGCTGGAGGCGTGTCGTGGCATATCCTGATACTCTTCTGTACTCCCCAGCTAGTTTCTCAGAGTGCAACAGATTCTGTCTAATCTAATAAACACAGACTGCTCAAGGCTGATATCTGTGGTCACATGCTAGGACCTTTGTTAGCACCAAAAGCTGCACAAGGGGCAGCGATTGTCTCCAGTGACAACCACTTTAAAACATACAGAGATTGTTGAGAAAGCAATGCGATCTGATTTCTGGTGATGCTGTATAAGTCTCGGTGCCCCATTTACTGAACACCTGTGGCTCCAGCTATTGTTTCAGTGCAGCTGGAGCGTAAAACCCTTCCTCTCCAGCACCACTGCTCGGGTGAAGTCTCGCATAAACAATACATATGTTTACAGACATGTTAATCCACAAACACAGTGCGATAGGGGTTTGACGAGCCCCAGTGACCGCATACCATAAACGGCCTTATAGCCTCCGCACAGTCTGAAACCACAGCAAAAGCCTGCGCTGGAATTGTGACACTCGGCTGTCCATGACAATAACATTTTAACTCTAATAAGAAACATGTGGTGTCAGCAGTGTCTGGCTGTGTTCAAATACATGCCACGCATGGGGTGATTTGAGGTGTTTGTGACTGTATGTGTGTGTGTATGTGTGTGTATGTGTGTGTGTGTGTACATTATGGGTTAGTAGATTTGGAATATGTGGCAGAGGAGTTAGTGGAGAGTAATGTGAGACGGGGGTGTGGGACTCTAAGTTTAGACTAACCCCCTGTTAGCTCACTCACATGCCTGTGTGTTTCAGGCAAAGCTCCCTGCAGGGAGATTCCTACACTGTTGCATTGTGGCATTTGTACAACACTGAAACACACATTGTGGCACCACGATTACAAATTCATCAGGCTTTGTAGACAGATCAGTTTTATTCCCACACTCTAACATTCTTTCATTCATTAGAAATAGAGTAGAGACATGAGAAGACTTTAGATGGTCATGCACAAGTCTGCTTTTCTGCCCTTCAGGAGACTTTACACAAATAATCAAGCCACTTGTGAAGGAAGTGCAATGACTTCATGACAATCACTGCCCATTTAAAGCTTTGCATTCCATGCTATAACCTGCTGACTGACATCAACTTTATGGTTATGTGGCTAAGTACAAAGTACAGCTGTGGTGAACGTGCTAAATAGAAGAAAGTTCATGACGCAGTGAAAATCACGCACTAAAAGTAAAGAAAAAAACAAACATCTCTTACCTCTGTGTTGACGCCAGCTCTCCCTTCGCAAGTCTTTCCTCAAGTGCGTGGCAGAATGTGTGTATCTCTGTATCTCTGTGTATGTGGTCATGTGTGTGTGTTTGTGTGTGTGTTCTGTTTCACCGTTTAACTGGTGAAATGCATCTCATGACAGCTGCTGAAACCTGCTGCCGTTCTCCGCTGTCAACCCCCCAAAAAAGCACGAGAGGAAAAACAGAAAAAAAAAGTGTAAGTCAATGAGTGAAAGAGTGTGTGTGTGTGTGTGTGTGTGTGTGTGTTTGTGTTTGTGCGTGCGTTTGAGCGCTACACAGGCTATCCCAGGCGGCATGTCACTGACTGAGGAAGTTTTCTTTGCTGTTAACTCCTCCCATCATTTCTTTGGGACGAGGGTACAGCCTCCCCCTTCACTCCCTCTCTCTCTCTCTCTCTCTTCTTCTCACTCACCCCTATCCCCACGCACACACACACATACACACACTCCTCCTCCTCCCCTGTCAAAATTTGGAAACATATGAGTCTACAACAGGACTGAAGCAGTGGAAGAGGTCAGGTTATAATTACGCTTTAATCTTTCTTGAGCTATTAAACCGAGGCAATTATGTGACACCTCTCCCCATTTAGAGTTGTAAAAGCACAATAATAACAGTGCAGTTCCTCATTCTACAACACCAGTCACACCAGTTTGGTTTGACACACCCGCAATCGGAAGAGGACAGGAGATTAAAGTCGCAATCAGCTGGTTTATACAATTGTTCGGTCCATACCTGAGAAATCGCTCGTCTTCATTCCACAGGTGTAGTGTCCTGCCTATCGGGTTACACACAAACACACACACACACACACAAAACCTGCATTCCAATGAAGAAACAGCACACTGAGGGCCTGGAAATGTGAAGTATTTACCCTTGTGTGTAACGTGACAGCACAAAACCAAGGGATAGAGCAGTGACCTCTTTTCATCTTTGACACTCTTTCACTTTCTGGGTCATGTCCATCCCTATCTGTGTGAGGGGAGATAATAATCCCCAGACCAGCAGTGCTTTGGTTTCTTGTGTTGTTGTTTTTTTTTTTTTTTTTGCCTGCTTAGTTAAATATAAACTCTGGAACTGATTGTGTATCCCCAGCCCCCAGTGCACCATGACAAAGTCACCCTGAACACAGAATATCAGCCCTGCACTGAACATGTGATCGTGCAATTGGCTATGCAAGGCTGCAGGACACAGACCATTTATTCTGCTCTGTTTGCAAAAGTGTGTGTCTGTGTGCGCGCGCATGTATGTTTGTGTGAGGCGGAGGGGGAATGTGGGTGTATTAAATGGCAACAAATTACAAATAGACAGGGATGGGGGGAGATAGCAGCGTAGCATTACAGGGTGTGTGTGTGTGTGTGTGTGTGTGTGTGTGTGTGTGTGTGTGTGTGTGTGTGTGTGTGTGTGTGTGTGTGTGTGTGTGTGTATACTTTCCCCAGGCCATGTGTTTGGACAAAGGGCAAGGATTGAGAGGGTTAGCGAAGAATGCAGCATATTGCTGATCAGTGCTACTGATAGTGGACACATGGCCTGAGTGTGATTGACAAACAAAAGACACATTACCACCAATTGAAAAACACTGAGAGGATGATCAGGCAGCACAGTGCGGCAACACATCGGTGCCTGCAACAAAACATGATCATGTCATGTGTTCAGCTATTCCCAAAAGACACAGTTTGTGCTCAGTGTTGCTGTTTTCTGCCGCCTGGTGTGCTGAACACAACAGTTTCCATTGGAAGGAGAAGAGTGATGTCAAGAGTGTGCGAGTTTATTCCAGTAATAACACTTATCAGGGGATGTTTGCCTTCGTTGTCGATTAGGGGGCACTGGCGCCTTTGCGGACAGTGACAACACTGACGGCCTCTTGCCCCACTGGCTTCAGTTCACAGGAAGGCCAGCTTCCTGTTTTTCTGCCCCATCAGTTTGGAGGACAAAAGCATAACACAGGATTGACACAGGAGCACAATCAGCACCCGGCACACGTCAGGCCCACAGGGCACCCACCTATATACCGACACACACACACACACACACACACACACACACACGCATAAACACACCCTGATGAAGATAGTTTTTCAGTCAATCATTATCCATACTGATCATAATCAGCTTTGACTGGGGCACCGTCAGTAAGCACACCTTCGCAAACATCCAGCAGGAATTTTTCATTTAAGTGACATTATCAGTTGTTTATAGAAAAAACACAAATCCTATTATAAGCAACCTTAAGCTGAAGATTCTTCTCCCATACTTTGTTAACTGGACAGGGAATAGGTGAGAGAGTGGCGACTTGATGTTCTTGGATAAACACTATTCCTGTCTGACACCCCATGATGAAGGGATTTATAAATCAGCTTTTATCAAATGCAATCAGTGTCTTTTTCAATGCAAAATCCACTCCACAGTTTAACAAAGCTGCCTGTTAAAATGGAGCACAAAACTGTGTGAGGGAGTAAAGCAGATTAAAGAACACAGAGAGAACATCTTGTACAAGCACTGAGCTCCAGAACCGAGGAGGTGAGACTGTGAATGGCAGCAGAGATAGAGAGAGAGAGGGAGAAAGAGAGAGAGAGAAGGAGAGAGTGAGGCGCCTCTCACATCCCGCCATTGTCCAGCTTCCTCCAAGCTTCAGAACCAGGGCTTCCTCAGGACATGGGGCAAGGCATTGGGTTAGTTTAATAAAAACAGCACACACATACAGCTTAATAAATCAGCACACATACACATTAAGTGCAAATTCTCTTCTTTTTTTAAATTTGATTTGCAGCTTACAGTAACGTTGTGGCAGGCATTGGATACAGGCTACAAAAGTGCTTATCATTATCTTAATATTTATATACATTGTAAATAAATACATAAGTTTATACTTACAAAAATTACACAATGTTGTCTTTATGTTTTGTATGTGTTTATGTTTTTTCTGTCACACATCATTTTCCAAATGCTTATTTTTGCTCCTCGTCTTCCTTTTAATATTTATTTTTCTGTTTCCAGGTTCTCTCTCATTTTCTCTTCAGTCTTTAAGTCTTGTCATTTGTCAGGTCATTGACTTTCAGTTGCATTAGATCAACTTCAGTTGTTTTTAAACGTGATTTGAATTGACAACTGGCTGAGACTGCCTGGGGAAACATGGGCCTGGTTGTTTGACCATTAGATGGAGATCTTTCCGCACTGAGCCGATTCGATGCAAACGAAAGGCTGATCCTTGAAAGCACGACAAGTCTGCTGTTTATCATACAGTCGACGTGTGTCTGTGACGCCACAATCAGACACTGTGGGGCCTGTCCGTCAGCAGCTCCACCGGAAATAATCCAATTAACTAATTTGCTTACGCCGATTTTCCAGAAGAGGGCGGTGTCATAACAGTTTTAGCAACAAGCCCAGCCCTGCGAAAACACCAACAAGTCGCCTGAGAGGGCTTCTCCAGATTCTCTCAATTTGTTTCAAGTGTCCTACTCTTTGTTGTTTTTGTTTTTTGATTGTTTTTTTTTTTTGATTGTTTTTTTTTTTTTTGCTCCTGTCACCCGTATTGTTCTGTCCAGCATCAAATGACGCTGGTTTGACTAATTCTTAAATTCATTTAAAATGCTTCAGACAAGGTGAGGCCTCACCTCGTGTGAAAAGTGAATTAAAGACTAAGACTAATGACTTTTGAACACTTAACACTTTTTGCAGTGTGATGTAGGCCACAGTGTCCCCAAAGCCTCCACAGCAGCCCAGAGTGACGTCGCTAACCCAGGATAAAAAGAGAGAGTAGTCAAGTCATCCATAGACAGCCACAGCAATACAGGAAATAAGGCAACTTTGCTTTTACAATAAAATCATATTTTTTTATATAGTTGCTTGGCTTCCTGATCCAATTGACATCAAATAGGCTGGTTTCACTTTTATGTGAGGACATATTTCATGACAAGTGCAAGTGTGCTGTGAGACAGGTTCTAGTAAAGCCTAGGTGCTAAACCTTTTTATAAATTAATATTGAATGGATGACCATATGTTTCAAGTTAATGTGTAAGGTGAAAAATTTAGGCTAATGCTTAAAATCTACTTAAGATTTTTATAATTTAAGAGATTTTGTAAATAAGGTGTTTTCAAGGGGTTTAGTTTTGGTGTTTTGACGACTCCTGTACTATATTGGGCTCACCATAATAACAATATTTCGAATTAATGTGTAAATTAAGGAAAAGTAATGCACCCCTTAAATTTATTTTTTGCCCTTACAAAATAATGTAGGGCTACAAATTGGGGATCTGTGGCAAGCATACCTAAAACTGTGATTTAGATTAAGGTGTTGGTATTTCAGGGCAGACTTCGCTCATTTTATTTTGAAAGCGGAGGACACAGTGTTTCCTGTGAGTGTGTGGACAGTGTGTGAGAGGCGCGCGGTGACAGCAGCAGCACACCGCCAGGGAGAGCGCGGCGGAGCTGCAATGAGCCGGGAGCGAAAATGTGAAGGTGGAATCGGACTGAGCAGCATTGTGTTGTAACCGGCGTCTGTTTCTCGGAACGAAACACAGCCGACACTCCCACACAGCAACAACAGCAGCTTTATTTGGATTTTTATCATCAGTGGAAATATCCTCGCTCATTTTTCTTTTCTTCTATATTTTTTTTGAACCCCCTCTTACTGCCAGTGTGCACCTTCTCACAAATTGACTGGAAGCTGTGTTACGGAGAGTGTGGAGCATCCTTTACGTTTAGTGGATATTTCTTTATAGTTGCACAATTTGCAGGGAGCAAAGTGCTCCGTGAAGATCTGCTCTTGCTTTATGGGATTATTTTCGACGGAGCCGCGTTGTTTCAGATAAGAACACATTGGGCATCATGAGTTCCAGTGGTAAGTCCATTCTTGCGCGCTTTATCTCTTCACTTGAAGCGCAAGGACAATACCTATAGATGAGAGCAGAGAGAACTACTATAGAACAATAGAAGCCTATATCGTATCTGCTAGAAGAGGTTACAGGTAATAAACATTTTAAAACAAACGTTTAAGTCAACAATCTTCCTTCACCTATACAAGAATATTACATTTCACAGTCTTTTAATTTTTTTTCCTGTTTATCCAAAAACAAATATGTGGGGCTGATGTGAGAAATGCCCCCACAAACAGGCTGATATGTGCCAAACCTGTATAATAGACTTGGAGCAGGTTTAGAGAGGATAGGAGAGCTAAGTATATCTGGAGGTCAAAGTAGCATTTGCCCAGAGTTCAGATAAGAGAAGCATTTTTGGGATTCTTCATCTA
Organism: Seriola aureovittata; assembly: GCF_021018895.1. Classification (NCBI taxonomy): domain Eukaryota; kingdom Metazoa; phylum Chordata; class Actinopteri; order Carangiformes; family Carangidae; genus Seriola; species Seriola aureovittata. Next base: position 20,246,564 of record NC_079371.1, read on the forward strand.
CATAACAGCTGTTGCTTGGACCCTCCCAATGTCTGCTTCTCCCCTCCATCACTTCTCCTTCATCTTCTCCTCTCCTTCCTTGTCCTCCTCAACACCAGTAGTAGCCTATAGTGCATTTGACCTCTCTTGTGGAGACCGCCTAGGCTTTCAGCTGTTGCCTCTTCATAAAAGTCCACCTGTCCTCCAACACATGCAGGGTCGGGAAAGCCTTCAGCTGGAGGTTTCTGACCTGACCGCTGTTGGTCTCATGGAGTTTCATTATGTGTGATGCAGCACATGACGAATAACTCTGACAGCCTGAAGGCTCCTGTCATACTTATCCTAGACCGGCCTGGGGGGGGGGGTGGCTGCAGTGATGCTAAGCTGACCTTGTATCAGCTGACTGTGATCCTGATCCTCTGTCAGCTGAATCAGGACTTTCCCTGTAGGGCTGGCTGGGTCAGCTGTGTGTGTGTGTGTGTGTGTGTGTGTGTGTGTGTGTGTGTGTGTGTGTGTGTGTGTGTGTGTGTGTGTGTGTGTATATGTGAGTTTATATTCTCGCCTCCACTTTGTTGTGTTTACAAGTTATCAATGGTTGATGAGGCAGATTTAGATCTTGCACGATCTAAGTATTCTTAGATCTTGCACCCCACCCACCACACCCCCCTGGTCCCTTAGCTGTCAGTAATGCCAGTTGAAGTTAATGTGCGCCAGGTGCTGACGGTGTCAGGCACTTCCTGTCCTCCCTCCTCTGTCCTCCGTGTCTACAGGAGTGAACCGGGTATTACTGCATCATTCATAATCCAGCCTGTCATTGTGTGGCACTACATTATTCATCCACTGCTCTTAACCCACTGGTACCGAGCCTTGCCTGACGGGCAGTTCTCGTGCCGTGCGTGCCGGGAGTGGTGTCGCAGCTCCTGGATCCCTGAGAAAATATGTAGAATTCTTTTGTTAAGCTTCAAAATGCTTTTCTCAGCTGACACGCAGAGGGGGAGGAGCACATGCGGCCAGCATGTGGAGAGCTGTCACAAGCCTTTTTGTGATTGAAAAGCATGTGCTCAAACAGGAATCCACACAAACACACACATCAACAACACATCAACCTGTGGTTTGCATTTAACCGTGTGTGTGTGTGTGTGTGTGTGTGTGTGTGTGTGTGTGTCACAGCAGGCAGATGGTGGTGTGACATGTGTCTGTACACTGGCTTTAGGCATAAAAACACAGCTGAGGAAAGAACATCTCCTCTCCTCTCCCTCCAGTCAGTCAAACATATGTTCCCCTCCGCTCTCAACGCTCTCAAGGTTTGGACACGAATGGGCCTGTTAGGCTGTAGTGTGTGCAGTGTTTTCCGCTGCATTGGGTGTGTTAGTCCAGAGGCCATCGACACACACAGCGTAATTACACACAGCTCTGACTGTCTGTCTTCATCTTCTGGGCCTTCTATCTCTCCTGTTCACTGGGTTTTGTGTGTGTGTGTGTGTGTCTGGTCAGACTCTTATTTTCTGCCTGGCTGGCAGACAAGACAGGACTGGGGGTGTAGAAGGTTAGTTTCTGGTGGAAAGGACCTTGGTTTATCATACTCAGATATTCACTCACTGAGAAATAAGAGTAAAGACACAGTTTTGCAAATTTTGGCCTGACTGATAAATCGGAGCATTTCTGAGACACAGCGTACATACAGTATGTGTGTTTCAGGGGAGCGATAAAACACATGTTGATCAATATACTGATCATTGAGCTCAGGGACTTGAAGGGAACTGCAGAGCCATACATCACAGGCAGCACTGACACCTCTCTCCTTCTCTCTGCTTCTCGCTGTGCAGCACAGAGTTCTCAAGTCATGGAGAAATTCAGTGCTGCAACTTGGGACTGTAAATGTTCTTTCACATAATATTCCCATGTGGCTGTCTTAACTTTAAAAAGACATTGTGCGTCACAGGCAATCTAATGATTAATACATTTTGTTTGAATGCATATTAAGTATGGAAATCGACAGTAAATATAGTTGCCATGCTTCTATTGAAGTATTGTCCATTTTGCTAAGATATTTAGTCTCATGTTAAGTCTATTTAGCCACACTAGCAGTTTTGCTCCGTGGATAGCGGTGTTGGTTTGTTGGCCAGTCGGTCCACCACACTGAAATATCTGAACATCGGGTGGATGGATTGCAATAAAATCTGCCGCAAATAATGATGGTCCCAAGAGGATGAGTCCTTATGAGTTTGGTGGTCCCCTGACTTTTCATCATAGCACCACCATTTCATCAAAGTTTCCATCTATCCAGTAAAATATCTCATAATCTACCCAGGTGGATTGACTTATAGACATTAGTGGTTCCAAGACAATATAACCCAATGACTTTAGTGACTCCCTGACTTTTCATTAAGTGTCACACTGAGGTCAAAATGTAATTTGTCCAATGCTGGCTAATGACCAATTACCTGCAAAACTAATCCCATCAGCCTGAGCTGTACTACTTTGTGTTTAGAGCTAATTAGCAAATGTTAGCACACTAAGCTAAAATAGTAAACATGGTAAACCTTACCTGCAAAATATCAGCATGTTAACATAATGATGCTGATATTAGCAGTTAGATTAAAGCACCATTGTGCCTGTGAACAATGGTAAATTAAGTAAAAAGAATACATTTTAAATTAATTAAATGTAATTTCACCTGTTTTTAAGAAGTTTCCAGAGATGTGTCAATAATTTAAAGCACAGTTGAATCAAACTGATTGATCTACTTCCAAGAACTGGCAGTTTGTTCAAGAAAGGTCTTGAAACAATCTGATTTCCTTTAAACTTGATTTAGTCTGCACCAGCGTGAGCTTTAGCATCAGTGACTCACTGAAATTGTTTTGATAATTCTTTAAAAGATTACGCTGACCTGTTGGCGACAAAAGAAAGTGTTTCGGGTCACCAAGAGCGCAACAATTCTCTCGACAATAGATATACAAATAGAAAGTTCATGGAAATCCGGCCTTTAGTTTTCCTGATGCCTTGTCACAGACCAAAGTCTTCATCAAGGTAATATTATAATTTTATGATGCTGCTGGACAAAATGTCAGGGAGTCCACAAAATCAAAAGAAATGGTCCCTCAGGGAGCCATGAATATTCATTTTAAATCCGGCCAGTATAGTATCAAGATACAACATCTTGGTCAGGGCCAAAGTGTATGAATAGTCAGCATGATCCAATGACCCACTGACTAACATGCGTGAGATGGGAAAAAATAACTAAATATATTAATACACAGGACTTAGCACTAGATTAAATTATGTATATTTGCTGCACCGGTTCCATGTAAATTGTGCTTTTCTTGTTTTATGGGAAGTATCAGCTGCAGTGAGGGTAGACAGGGAGGGGAGCTGCATCATATATGATTCCTGCTCTTCCGCCTCATCTGGTGAACAATCCAAACCAGAGCCAAGCACCATTTATCACTCCTCCTGCCAGATGCTTTAGTTCAATAACACAGAGAACAAAGGTAGGAGACAAAGATGCACAGATGCAAACACAGATGCTGGGATGCACAGATGAATATTCATGTAGCCATGTATAACTGGTATGTATTTACAGGCCAGCATAAAATCAGTTACAGCTACAGTTATTGTGGTTACTAAACTGGTGTCCAGTTGGATTTTTGCACAACCCTAATGGAAAAGAAAATTTGGAGACTGCATGGAAATAACATTCGGTTGCCGTTTAATCTGTAAACTCATTCAGCTCATAGACAAACCATTGCAGTTACATTGTTCGGCGTGTCCTCTAGGTTGCTCTCTCCGTGACCTTGGCTTCTGGTAGGATTGAGCGATCATTCAGACTGTCAGTAGCAGTCTGACCCTTCTCTCTCTCTGTAGAGTGACAGTATGTTTGTGATACCGCTGGACACTACCATCGCTCTGATGAATGCTCCTGCCCAAGGTCCTGACAGAGACGAAGGGAGATAAAGAGAGGGAATGGGGGAAGGCGGGGAGTGACCTGATCACTGGCTGTGTTAGATCACAGACAAGGAAGACATGTTGTGAAAATAGACAGTATACCAGATTTCATACTTTGCTGTTTTATGCTGCTTGCTAGCATGTGACTAATTTTCAATGAGCTCATATTAAGTGTATGTTCACCTAAAAAAAAAAAAAAAAAAAAACATGTTTGTCTTAGCCCAATAGACCCCCTCAGAGGGGATGCTGTGAAGCTTATGTTTGGGTTTACTGCTTATCGCATCTCTCTTAGTTACCGGAGGCGATAAACCTTAAGGCTTGTCTACACAGGAGGTTGTTTTTGTTGTTTTAGATGTCCATCTCGCACATCTAACAGATCAAATGCGTTTCTATTTTAATCAATGGAGCGGTCTACACAATCTGCTTGTGTACTTGTACCTTACACACACAACCATAATTAAGTCTTCTTTAGTCCATTTTATGCGTACAGCAATGGTGATTGGGCTCTGAACACTGCCAAAACAACAGTACTGTCAGTGAACGCATCCTGTGCAGACACAAATGGAGAACTGGGGATGCTGTTGCTGCTGCTCTAACATGCTACTTTCACTTTGCGGGCTGTGTAGACAAAGCTAAATCTCTGAAAATGGCATGGACTCTGGGTGGATGAGGTAATTGTGCAGTTCTTAATGAAACAACACATGATTACATAATAATGATTACACAACACATGAAATGTAGGGAAAGATCATGGTCTGCTTTAATACAGAAAAAAGTTCACAGTGACTTCAGACACAAAGTGTTTATTTACATTTAACCCGGACCATGATCTCTCGCTGACTTTAACCGAAGTGGCTTTGTTGCCTAATCCTGACCGCAGACTTGTGTGCCTTGTACGTCATCCATTCATCCCAACCACCTGCTGATGACTTTGCTGCCCTCAATAAATTCATTTATTCATTCATAAAACAAACAAAAAAACAAACAAAAAGTAATTCAAACATTATATTCAAACAGTTTATGAACGTAATTTCTAGGAGACTGGGCTGATTAGAAATGTCTGTCATCATCTAAAAATGTCAGCGTTTTATAATTGGATTAATCTTGAATTTAAAAAACTCAACAGAAATCCCTCAGTGGTTTTCTACTGAGGTATTGCTACCAACTTTCTTTTAGCACAGAATAATGTGTGCTAGCAGTCGTGACTGAGATGTGTACAGCTTGTGTGTTTGTACATGAAACTGTTTGCTTACCAAGAACCACTGCACTATTGCTAAAAGGAGTAGAGTTTTTACATCCATTTTTACATCATAATAAACCATTTGTAATCCACCTGTTAATAAGAAGCCATTCCAGGCAGAATTACTTTGCTTTGGATTGTTGTTATTAGCTTATGAAAATTTAAGTTATTTATCCCACCCAAATAGGTGGCTTAGATACTGTGACTGAGTTGAAGTAGACTTGTTTTAAACCTGGCTTAGGCCTGTGGTCTGTCTGCATGACAGATGCTGATCCAAAGTTGTCCCTGTGTCCAAAATTCATACAGTGAAATAATATAACTGATGAGGAGTGAGCATGTGAGTAAAAACTACACAAAGCTTTGGAAAGCAGACTTGCAAATCAACATATTTTTCCTTTTAATAATTCGTCTACACGGTCTTTGTATTTGCTTCTCTTTGATTCTTTGCCCTGCTCTTCACTCGTCTCCCTCGTCACCACCAATCTCCCAGCATCCCCTGTGACTCAGTTCCCAGCATGTTCTTCCCTGGGGCTGTCAGGTCAGGGGCAGAAATAGCAGCAGCCTCTCAGTCCCTGGGGATGCTGTCGGGCTCTCTGACCCTGGCCCTGTTCTTATCACCTGTCTGCCGGAGGCTGTATTCTCCCAGGGCACTTGCCGCTGATTCGGAGTCAGTGGATTACACCTGCAGTTGGGTGGCTATCATTAGAAGAATGACTCAACACCTCAGCATGGGAGAGGACGGAGGGTTGTTTGAGAGCTCTTTAATGAGTTTAGATGGGGAGAGCTTGGCTGCGTTCAATGAGAATGGCCGCACTGACACAATTAGATAGAGTTACGTAATTCCACAGCCTCTGAGCTGATTGTGTACCTGGACTCTCTGCTGAGGTGTGGCTTTTTGTCATCAACATTCAACAAGTTACATAAGCATCTCATTAATTCACACACACTTGTTGAAAAATACCAAGAATGCTTGCTCTTTACCGTGCCTCTGCATTCCTGTATAATTTCAGTATGTGCTGATAATTTTCTTTCAGCACTTTGCTCAGTTTTGATGTATGTTATTCCCTTTATACAACTTTGCCTGGCTGGGCTGTGAGAGCAGAGGATGTTATACTATGCCAGAGGTTTGTTTTGGCCCACTTTCAGAAGGTCAGCATTATAAATACATGTCCTGTGTGTTTCCAGTAGGTGTTGGCACTGTTGCATGTACTGCCATTAGTTCCCATTATCTCTCATTCACACCTGATGGGATCAGTGTTGCTCCAATTTGGTTTTACCACAAGACTGCCTTCCTTTTGCCTGGTCTCACAAACACATTTTCAAGGGAGTGTCATTATTTGAACCAGTGGCTGGGCACTTATCAGGCAGGGTATTCGGTCCCAGTGGTGCTGCCAGCATTGTGGGGGAAACAATGAACTAACAGAGAGTGTGGGAGACTGGGAGTGGGAATAAATCATGCTTGCATATTTTCCATTGCCCACAGTTCTGTCTTGTACAGAAAAGTAAACAACTACACTCATGCATACATTTTCTCTTGCACCCATGGATGTATGTCCTCACGCTCAGCCTGCCCCACGCATATACTGCTGTCAAGCTCGGAGCATGCAAAGGGAGCTCAGGCTGTGAGGCATGCAAGGCTGTTAGACTTTTTTAAGTGCTGAGAGTCCTTCGAGATTCATCCAGTGAAATGGAATCAGTAGCTGGATGAAGCTGGTTGCTCTGCCATTATACCCCTTCCACCGAGTGTAGGACCACTCAGATGCTCCTTAAAGAAGATGGGAGCTAAATAAGAGACAGTGAACCCAGCTGTTCTGGCACAGACTCCCAGAGTATTGGGAGGCTGGTTGTCTCTGCTTGTGTATGCAAGAGAATCTGTTTACTGCCTTAAGGATGAAGATGGACCTTTAAAGAGCCTCTAATAAGCTAAGAGGTCTTAGATAAATTAATTTCCCCCACTCATTTAAGATCAAATTAATCTATCATTTTGACCTTTTTGCTTGTGATAGCATTTATCCCATTACTGCTAAGGCTGTAAGTGAGAACTTGCCTTCCTGACAATGTGAAATATAGCTATCAGGCTTGCAGGAGTCTGACATGTAGGCTAATGCATAATAAGGTAAGAGGATCCAGCCACTTTCTAACCTCATGCGGCAGTGTGCTTGTGTATGTGTGTATTTGTGTCAGCCCATATGAGTGTGTGAAAAATAGAGATACTGGGAGAGAAAGCCTGGAGCTTACCCATCTTACATAGGTGTCAGACCTCACAGCTTCAGAACAAGTGTTGACAGAGCAACACTCTGATCTTATTGTGCGAACTGCACACAGTCTATAGTGTGCACAGGGCCCCAGTTACAGGAATGCATTGCTGCCAACAATGGAGAAATGTTGGAATATGAACGTCATGATGATGAAATCTGTTCTAATTTATAATCAATACGATGTTTTGTTATTTCCATTGTGTTTGCTGTGGTTGGAAACGCTCTCCTTTCTGTGCTACTGAAAAATGGTGGTTTGTCAGCTTTGCATGTGTGTGATCGACAGTGCCGATATAACTTAATTATTAAGTAATACAATATAAGATTTAAGACTACATGATTGGCCAATTATGTTTTTATTGTATACCAATAACTGGGAGGTAAAACTATTTGTGTTAAAGAAAGTTACATAATTTACCGTTTGCTAAATCGCTCCTACGAACAATTGTCCAATCATAGCTGACAACTTTAACTAGGCATAACAGGCCTGTCGAGCTTTGGGTTTCTCCATGTTGTTATTTATTTGTAACCCTTTCCAAAACCAAAAATATAAAATGGGTAAGTAACACTTTCTAGGCCAGGGACTTTTCAAACTATAATATTTTTTTCAAGTTATAGGTTATGTCAATAAAAGTAAGCAAAAAAAAACTCCTCATAATTTACATAATTATCAAGTACATGTTTAAGACAAACAAGTCAACTACAAGTAAGCTGGAGAGAGCATTTATAACCAGTTTCAACCAAACAGTAAAGCTAATGTAAAGCTTAATTAGCTTGATTGTTGTGTCTGATATAGCAGTTGTCATTTCAGATGGTTTGTGGCAAGAATTGAGAAGCCTGTTTTTGTCTACCACTCTCTGAAATCAAGGACCTATTGTTTTCCAAATTACAAAGAATTTCTTGTAGTACATCTTCCATTGTTCTCATTATACACTGAATATGTATTGTGCAAGAATGAAAAGTTTGACAGACAGAAGCTATGTTCCAATTCACGGACCGAATCCTTCAGATGATCGTCTCGGTTCAGTTCGGCATTCGCGGTCTGCAACGGCCACAAAAGCCTCCCCTTACCGATGCGTCACAAAGCACCTAAGCTGAAACCCAGTACTTACATTTAAAAGTGTAATCCTCAGTTTGCTGTTATATTATTTTCATTACTGCTGGCAATGAATCTTGGGATAGGTTGGGCCATGGAGGAGACACCTTTTGGAGCAATCACTCTTCAAATGCATGAAAGTCTGCTTAAATTGAACATTGAAATAGAATTTTAAATGTGTCTTTTTGTCTTATCACACAGGCTCGATGGGTGGTGAGCGGAGTTCTGGACCAATCCGGTGCCAGCGATGTCGTGAAGTCTGCAAAGGAGAGGTGGTACGAGTACAAGACACCCACTTTCACGTCAAGTGTTTCACCTGCACCGGTAAGAAATGGGAACTTGATCCGGAACAACACAACACAGCAAGCACTAGAGCAGACAAACGGCTGAAGTGATCAGACAAACAGGTGTTGTCTTGCAAAGTCCCTGGGCCTGGATGGCCCTGCTCATAAATGTTGTTAAAGTTATATAAGTGGGACTCAGATTCCAGTGGTAGAGCAGAAACTAGACATCTATCATGGTCACATCCTTACCCTTCCTACACACACTCCCACATGCACACATTGACAGATATACTCTGTATTCGCTCATTCATCTACCTCCCGGTGTACATGCTGAGTGCTACTATTAGCCCACAGTGAGGATTGGAACGGATCAGAGGTGCCTTGCAGGGGGCTTAGGCTCCTGCTAAAGTAGCTTGTTATTGCGCTGCCAACTTGGAGGGGATTTTCTCTCGTTGTATGCTGTGGTCTAATGAGACTGTCTTAACCAGCTTTGCAGAGCTACAGGTGCGCACTGGTGACCTACAGCACATACAGCGCTGACATAATTGCACATCCCCTTACAGCAGGAATAGTGTGGGATGTACAGTATTTGTGAGATTTCTGGGTTTATATATCTGATTAAATAGTTCGAGGTGGTGGGAAATACATGTCCACCCAAGAAACTAGTGAAAGTCTTACTTTGCGAATATAGATCAAATATAGGTTGTTAGGAAGTCGGCAAAAAAATATATTTTTACATTAAATTTTTGCTCTGTTTAGCTCTCATTTGTGGGCAAAACGTTTTGCTGGAGTTTCATGGTGCAAGCTGTATCAATAAAAGAGTCAAATTTAGGAAGCTGATGATCTGATGAATAGGATGCTCTTTTTTATTTGGCTGAGCAAGACCGCAGGAAAAAGTTGTCTGGAAAAAGGGTCCTTTTCAGGCAGCGAGCTGACATGTAAAATTGCAGACATTTGCAGAGTTAAGTGCAGGTCTGAAAGGGGCTTATGTCAGTCGAGTATCTGTGCATATGCAAATTAGAAATCAAAGAACCGACAAATGTTATTTGTCATGCTGCTGTACGGCCTGGAGCAAGTGTTCTCAGTTTTATGTTAATAGTGCTATTTCTGAAGCAAAGACAGTCAGTCATGGGTTACTCTTCAGTCATTTGCAGATGACTCTGAAAAAAAGCAACATTAAGCAAAATTAAGAGGAAATGTGTACTCAACAGTCATCTAATCACAGGCATTTATTGCATAATGAGGAACTTATCTAACATAATTTTAGATAAATCTTTCCTCCACTTTGTTCATCACTCATCATCATCTCTCATGGGCTCAACTGAATTATGTTGACATGATGTCACACTGGCAGAGTTGTATAATTGAAGGCCAAAGCATTTTATGGTTCTCTGATGTAAGTACACTGTGGGTTCGTCTCAATTCAGGGGCTGCATCCTTCGAAGGCTTGAAGACTGATTGTGTTACAGCTAGGCGACAAGGCTGTCCCATTTCAAGGCTCCTTCAAATGCACTCGAGAAATGTGTCCTGCCTTTTCCCGGGAAATTAAGGATCCAATATTTAATATTTAAATTGTAATATATATAGTATCATAATGCTAGAAACTTCCCTTTTGCATCAAACTATATTTATTTAAATAATTTCAGTTCAATACAGAGGAGGCAAAAAAAAACAATTTTTAAGATTTATTCTTTCAATTTGTTTTTCATTAGACTGAGTGATACTGTTACTTATGTCTTTATACCAGCTTCATTTCATTTAATTGAGCATCTTAACACATGTAGGCCCATATACACTTTAAAGAAAAACTTTTTATAGTTAATGCTTCAAAGGACTCAGTCATCCTGGGCAATCTTTCAAAGCTGGGTTTTTATGTAAGTCATGTCTTCAGCAGCTGTTTTCAGAGCGAGGAGAGGAAGCTGAGTGAGTTGTGGTTGTTATTGTATGAGCTGCACTACACTGTTGTTGCACATAAAGCCGTTCTACAGTAGATAAACTCACTGAAGGCTATTCATTGGAGGGTTGTTGCTACGTTTCCTATGTGTAGCCGTCACACACAAGCTTATAGTGCACACATACACACACGCACTCGTGCATACGAGCGTGCGCATCCATACATGCACGCACGCTCACTATGTGAGTTGTGAGGGGTTGCTGTGGTAACGGTGTGAAGGGGCACCCGGGCCCTGGTTGGTGGATATTCTCAGCATCTCTATGGTGCTATTAACCAATCGGAAGGCTCTATTCTGTGCCCCAGAGAAAACAGGGGGTGAACACAGGAAGCCGGCAGACAAGAGAAGAAGAGGGGGGATGGGGGTACTGTTTGTCGCCTAAACATTACATCATCACTTGAGTGTAATACCAGTCTGATTCTCTTCTTCCTTTCCCTCTCAACCACTTCTCTCACAGCAGCGTTAAAGTAATGGAAAGCTGTCAGCGATGAGCATCATGTTAAATACACCTATCAGACAGCCCTCCCTTCTCATCTTCCAGAGAGTTCTCCTCATCCCATGAGGCAGTGGGGCACTATTGTGCGGCCAGGCTCTGCCACATCCCTGCCCGTAATATGCTCTCCTGTATGGGCCTCTGCACAGCCGGCACTTTTCTAAAGCTTTTATTGTTCGGTGTGTAAACCCCCCTCCTCACACACAAACATGTTGTATGTTGTTTTGAACTTCATAAACTCCATCTACTCTATATTGTCTCTGTTGCTATTGTGTGCTTCTCATTAGTCCCCCTCTATATTTTCTGAGGCTGAATAGCTCTGAATGAAATAACAGGACGTAAGATTGAATTTCTATATTTTTCCATCTCGCTATTGCTTTTCTTTTAGTTTTTCTCCCTCTCCCTCTGTTTCTTTCTCTTGCTTTCCACTCTTTTTTTCCTGATGACAGTCACCCAAGCATGAAATCAATTTCTCATCTTGGGACAGGATGACATTGGCATGCAGGGCATGCGATTTGGAGGCTAATGGCTAAACTGTATTATACCATTGTACCAGAGTGACAATCCACTGCCACCAGCCAATTGCCTTATCTGTCAGACATGTTTATAAACTCTGTGATTGGGGTGTGTTTCAACATTTGATTTCGTTCTTTGCGGGGCAATTTTTTTTTCAGAGGATCAGCGTGTTTACCCAGGTTATTGACCTTGACCAATGATATTGTGTCCACCACAGTTCAATCATTTCCACTGAAAAACCATGACATAAAATCTTGGTTATTTTCCCGATTTCTCCTCTTTTTCTCTTTTATTTCTGTCTCCTTTTTTCTCAAAAGGGCTGACTATGCCCCACTGACCAGAATGTGATCACTCAGCCCTAAATGGAGACACACTCAGAGACACTGTGAGCACACACATTCACTTAGCATGTAGAAATACATTCATCTGTCCTGTCCACACTCTCTCAAGTCACATTACCTTGCGAATACCACATTATCATAATTCCTCTGTCATGCATTAGTCAGAGGAACAGATCACCAATCATGTGCGTTTAACCTATTATACAGCAGCTGATTATAGCATGAAAAAGCCGCCACGCAATCAACTCGAGAAAGGAGTCTGTGGAAAATGCTGAAGACAGAAGCCAGCTCACAGCTTGATGCATCAACTCCAGACACAGAGAAGGCAGTGGGGGTGTATTTGTGGATTATGTAGATCCCGTAGCACTTCTCAGTGAAACGGCGGGCTGTAGTGTGTGGACGATGTGGTGTTGTATTACCGGCAGACGGACTGACTCGTGCATACTGGCCTAATGACATAGTGACCACATTCACCCCGCCTCTGAGGCATAATTGGCACTCTTAGATTCCAGCAGAAACAGCGAGGCCTGTCAGTGGCACGAGCGCAAAGCTAACAGACATAAATCAAGGGCAAAATAGACATGTGTTTCCTGTGAAAGTCAGCTCACATGCTAACAAAAAAGAAAACACAGAGGCAGAGAAACAAATATACAAGCAGAGACGGATGCAAACACAGACACATTCGCACATAAACTGCTAAGCTGCTCCCAGTAGTTATTTATTTTCAGAGACAAAACAGATCTCTCTCATAAAACAGTGCTAAAGGGAAAAGCAGATTTACACAGACAGGTCAGATAAATACTTGACTGCTCTGCTAATGCTCCATTTTTAGCTGGTATTCTCACCAGGGCTCTTGTAAAATTGCAGCATCTTTGTCTCTTTCTCTGCGGACCTGATACAGTCAGTCCAGCCTCCCTTTGGATGCCATTAGCCCCCATCACTCAACCTCGGTGTTAATAACATCAACCTACTGTACTGTGCCTCTCTTTTGCTCTCTGAAGGCAAGGGAAAGACTAGAGAGAAAGCTAGTGGGAGGAAGGGAGGGGAAAAGATAAATAGTACGAAGAATAGAGAGAAAAAGAAAGAAAGAAAGGTTATGAGGAGAAACAGAAAGAAAGACACAGCACAGAAAAAAAGTGGGGGTTACAGGGAAGGGGAGCTTCCTGTAGCTATAGCAACCACTGGTACGCTGGTCCAATCACCACGCCAGTGCCTGGTTGCTAGGGAGAGATTCCGGCGGAGAGAGAGGGGAGCGCGGCAGGCAGCGGCGCTCTTCCCCGACAACTCTCCAGGATCCAGGATAGATGACAGGGATTATTCCTCCGCTTGTCTCTCTCAAGCGTCACTGTCCTGAGGGATTTTCACACGCTGATGCCCTGCCTATTGTCTTTGTGTGTGTGTGTGTGTGTGTGTGTGTGTGTGTGTGTGTGTGTGTGTGTGTGTGTGTGTGTGTGTGTGTGTGTGTGTGTGTGTGTGTGTGTGTGTGTGTGTGTTTATGCCATGGTGAGTTGGAGACGCTTAAGTGTGCAAGTGTCTGGCTCAGTGAAGGAGTGATTTCTGAATGATAAAGAGGATCATTAAGCAACAAACCCTGCTGTGTTGAACAAACACACACATGCACACACTAAACCAGCAGATCTGTACACAGTGCTGGAGCTGTGGAGTATTTTTATTGTGTATTACAAGGCCCCATCTCTAGCAGTTTGGTCGTCTGTGTGTGTGTGTGTGATCTCATTCACGCCTATTTTCCCCTCAGCTGAGTCTCTTATCGGCCCTCAGAGGGTTAAAAGCTGAAGGCCTCAGCAGCAGGGCTGGTCTGCTGGTATGAGGGGACTCCACTGGGCAACCATCTGTCTCCATCAGCTACTGCAGCCAAATGCTAGGGGAACCCTGTCACTCATGCACTATTTCTCTCTGCTTTAGCCTTTAGCTGCCTCGCTCTCGCTCTCGCGCTCCCTCCCCTTCTGCCCTTTTCTCTGACCACGTCTCCGTTTTCTGTTACTCTTTTTCTTTTTTCCATTCTATAGTGGCATGGCTCTAGGGATGGTAGTGTCAGTCCACATCTTTGGTCCAGCGTGAAATATCTGAACAACCATTGGAAGGATTTCTTCATAATTTGCACAGACATTCATGGTCCCCAGAAATGAATTCTATTTAATTTGGTGATCCACACCACCTAGTGTAACCACGACATTCACATTTTTGGTTTTGAATGAAATATCTTGACAGCTGTAAGGTTGGGTTGCCATGACATTGGGTACACACATTCATCTTCCCCTGAGGATGAATCCTAAGGACTTTGTTGAGCCCCTGACATTTGCCGTTTTTCCAATTATTCAGTAAAATAACTTGACATCTACTCTATGGACTGACACAAAATTTTCATTTTCATTCATGGTCCCCAGACAATGTATCCCACTGACTCTATTGATTCTTTAACTTTTCCTATGGCACCACCAGGAGGTTTTAGTTCAGAGCAAAATGTCTTTAAAAACTGTTGGATGGATTGTCACGATGGGTCAGGCATTCATGTTCCTCTGAGGATGAATTCAACAACTTTAGTGATCCCCTGAGTTTTCCTCTAGCACCACCAGCAAGTTGACATTTTTGGTTCAAAGTGAAATGGATCAACAACTACTGGATGGATTGCCATGAAATTTGACAAACATATTCATGTTCCCACAGGATGAACTGTTATAACTCGATGATACCTTTCAATTTGGTGTCTGCAAAACTAATTTAGACATTTAGATCTGTCGCAGTTCTACTTTGTTTACTGCTTATAATCAAATGATAGCATGCTAAAACTGAAATAGCGACATGATAAATATCAACATGTTGGTATTGTCATTGTGAGCATGTAAGCATACTGTCATTGGTATTTAGTTCAAAGCAGAGTGCCTCAGTACAGCTTCACAGAGCTGCTAGTGTGGACTGTAGACTTTTGTCTCTCTCCTCTTCCTGTCTGTCTGACCACTTCTTCTCCCACCCTGCGATTTGGCACAACTTGAGAAAACACATTATTTACTCTTGAAGTGTTTCCTCCTGTCAGAGGGGCTCAGATCCGGGGGACAGGGGGAGGGCAGAGGAGCCTGGGCCCCACGTTGGTAGCGCAGATGTGAGGGTGAATAGGTGAGTACCTCCCCTGCTGAAACTTGTCACTGCCCTGCTACATACATGCCTCTTAACTGAAATATCTGTAGCTGCCTCTATTATTAAGTTAAAAAAAAAAAAAGCCTTGAAAATTTGCATAATGTTGACAGCAGCACTAAAACAATTAGAATATGCTGCAGGGCTACTTTGATGTACTGTACAAAGCATGTCTGTTTACTTAATAGCACATTATGGAGACCTAACAGTTGCATAATGAGCTGGGGGAGGGAGGGGAGACTGAAAGAAAGGGAAGGTTGCATGGAGTTATGGTCTGTAGTAGTGAGAAAAGAAGGTGCAAATTGAGATAAAGTGGAGACCTTGTGCTAAGAGCCACAAAGATTTGGAAGCAGTCTTGAAACGGAAAGACAGAGAAAGAGAAGGGGAGGAGGGGGCGGGGGCGGGGGTGTCAGGACTATTTTGGGGTTCCGGCCCGGGCCGACTTTGAGAAGGGAATTTTAATTGCGTCTGTTGGCTGGAGATAAATACCCAATCATGCAGACCCCCTGTGGGTGTCTAATCAGTGTAGTTCTAATGACCACAGCTGCAGACACCAGCCTACATGCTAACCTCTAATCACTGGACTTATAATCTCTAGATGTTAACTTCCTGCAATGCCAAAAAAGAGCAATATAAAGGAGACTCGCACCATCTTTTAGTTTCTCTCATTAGAGTGCCATTCAGGCAAAGATCATAAAATTAGCAAATAGATGATAGTCTTTTAATGTAGTTTAGTCTTGCAAACCTGATTATGATTGATAATTGATGATGTGTCTCCATAAAATAATACACATTTCTCATACAAACAGCAAACGCTTTTCATTTCTATGATTTGCGTGCACTTTCCCATGAGTCATGAGCTACAGTATAAATCCCCGAAGGCCATTCATCAGACAGTGAAACAGACCAGTCTGGTTCTGCGTCAGTTGTATTGGGCTGCTGTTTTTATGGCTGGGTGTCCGCATCATGTGGTGGTGGTTGTGCGGCCGTAACCAAAACCTTTCTTCTGGGAGCCAAGCTAAACCACGTCTCCACAGCAGCGGAGACACCGAGCTCTAACCCAGCTCCACCCACCGCGCTGGCAACTACAACATGTGGAGGGAAAGTTTAAAGGCTTCGCTTGGTGGTTAGTGCTGAAATGAGAGAACTTGAAAAGTAGCGGGTATGGCTGCAAGTAGGCTGAAAAAAGAGGAGGCTCTTTTAGGGAGGTTTGAAGAATGTAAAGTTGCTTTTACCTTTGGACCATAAAGGTTCATTTGAACAGGTGCAAACATAGATTCTTTAATTCATTTTTGGCATTTTTCTTGCACAATTTTTTTTTGTTTGGACACACATAGTTTAATGTATTAACATTGACTTTGTAATCATTCAGTTTAATACAATTCACCGCAATTGTCACTTATGCTTGTGCACAACAAAATATAAAGTATGCAATAAGTAACTTTGTGGTTATGTGGAAAATGATTCACTCTGATTCAGTAGCACAACATCAGTATTTGTACTTATAAAAAAAATCACTATTTTTTGAATACCATGTATCTCCAAAGTGTCAACATTTCATGACCTACATAATGCATAATTCATTTTGAGCAAATATTCTGAACCAATAAAGCTAAGCCTAATCCTTTCATTTCTCTGGAATATTCAAAATCACCAAATTTGGAAATACATGGTTTGTGTTCACTTGTGGAACTTTAAGATATTTTTATTTTTATTTTATTTATTTCATCCATATTTTGATTTTTAAGCTATATTTTCAATTAACTGAAAACCCACACAAAATGATTGTTTTATTTCTCATCTATAACTCACTGTACCTCACATATATTCAGCACATATTCATATATTTCATAGGGACTTGTTATTTTCTGATGATGCCTTTAATGATATTTGGGAAATTTTTTATAGGGTTCCTCCCACATTATTTCTGGCAAAGTGAGAACAATCAAGATATAAATTACATATTAGTTTTTGCTTAATTTAAGTGAAAACTTCACTGTAGTGCTTAGACTTTTGTTATTTTGCTAGTTATCATCCCACATAACATTTCGTATTTACAGCCACCAATCCAATCAGACCACCACCACATGTGCCACCACCATCACATCATTCATACTGGGACCTAGCTGTCTCTAGGGCAACTGTGGAAGGTTTATGTCTCCTATGGCAACTGAGGAAGGGGGACGTCCTTTGCACTGCATCTAGCCAATCGTCCAGTCAGAAGAAAACAGTGTGATTAGCCAGAACAGGTGAACCATCCAGCCGGCCCATCCAATCCAGCCTGAGCAGGTCCAGTCAGCCGGGCTGTGATTTGGCGTCCGTATGCTAATGCAGTGCATTAGGCTAATTGAGCAGATTCCAGTCATTTGAAAATCAATCTGGGAGCAGATTGAAAAGCAAGTAATTTTAAGAGAGAGAGAGAGAGAGAGAGAGAGATGAGATGGAGCAAGGGAGAAGGAAAAGACAAAAAAAGAGAACCAGAAAAAAATGATAGCGGTAAATTTACTTCAATTTTGTTTTCAAAGGTTAAAAACCATTGTTTCCATTAGATTAATGTTATGGACCATTTCAATACACAATGATTTTTTTTTCCATGGTGAAGAGCTTAGTAGATGTGGAAATATTTTCCCTCCATTTCCCATTTTCCATGAAGGCATCAGATAGCCTGTGATTTGGGTTTTTGGTAAGAGCCTTAGTTAGTCTGGTCCAAACTGCAGCGGGGACACTTTCTGAAGCTCTGTGCCATTGTTCAGCAGCTCTGGAAATGTGGTTGGCACATGCACACACTCACGCATGCACATACATACACACAGTTTTATAAACAGGATATTTTAGTCCATCCCCTTTTCCTCCTTCTTCCCATTGCTCCCTACTTCTGCTCTTCTGCCGCCTCGCCTTGATGCCAATGACCTGTCGTAATGATAAAGATCCATCATCATATCTCACCATGCACGCTGTCCCATTTCATCATCCTATCACTGCGTATGCGCGGTGCCATCTCATCGGGGATGGATTTATGTGTTTCCATCCTCCTGTGGGAGCTGAGATTGTTTTGTTTTTAAGTGAGGGCCCATTGATCTTTTATTACACCATTAAGTCAATATGCTCCACTCATAAACAGCTTGAGATTAAATGAGGCCCTTTGAAGGGTTTATGTGCATGTGTGTGTGTGTCTGTCTGTGTCTGTGTGTCTTTGAACTCTCAGCCTGCCAGCAAACACTGAAATCTGGTGGCTATAGGGAGCCAAGTATAGCCTGTAGCAGTAGCTGCAGTCTGTATAACATGAGCAGTATGGAGTCAGTTATTATTCGAGGCGCTTCATTCCACCTCTAGCAGAATGATGATTTGTTGTGTTTACTGGTTTATTTACTCATTTCATTTACTTGCAGTGTGTTCAGAGCCTTATTGTAAGACCTGATATTGTTAACCACATGATGTAGATTATATTTCTATTTTTTCATGCTGTGATAATGGTCATGGTTTGGATTCAGTACAGAAACATGTTTTCAGGGGTAATTGTTCCTATAAGTGATTTGAGGAATATTTTAGGAAAAGTTGATTAAATCAGTTGTGTTACAATAAACATATTATCTTTTGTTGCCAGGGACAAGAATGTGCAGAATATTGAGTTGTGTTTCCTAGTAGTGCAAACTGTGGTCTGATTATTTGATTCTCTGCTGTCTTCTAACATCTTGGGTGTCTGTTCTGTCTACCAGGAGCTGTTTTTTTTTTTAAAGCCACTGATCTTTCTTCTTTTCCATGACTTCCTGTTTCACCTGAGCTGCGGGCTTATCAGGAGGATCTGAGGGTTTTTTACAGCTAGAATCTGCTCTTCATGCCTAAAGGAGAGCACATGTCTGTTAAGCTTTTAGGAATCATTAAGACAAGAGTCTGTATGCTCAGTGCAGATTATTCTGTTGGACCACTTTCTGCGGTTGGCGGTGCATATTTTTCTTTTATTGCCCTGTAGTAGCATTAAATCTTGACAAAGAAATGGGTATTAATGAAATAGCTTGAGATTTTGGATAATATGCTACTTTAAATGAAAAGACTGACTCAATAGATTTAGCAGTCAGTTAGCTTAGCCTAGCATAAAGACTGGAGTCGCTCCTGGTATCTGGTCCTGGCTGAGTAGCAATACTATAATGTCCAAGTAGCGTGTCAAGTTCAGCGGTGGTGAAGGTTTACGTTCTCTTGATGCTGGTTTCAAGATATTCTCAGTGGCTTTAAACACTTTTAAAAGAACCATGACTGTTCATACATGAACACGTGTGGAAAGCTGAATTTGTTTTGCACAGCATGTGACCTTCATCAGTGCCATGTGTGTCAGGTCACAGCATTTTTTCCAGCCGGAGGTTACAATAACTGTCGACTCTTCCTGTCGGTAAACCGCAGAGACTGGGTAGAAACCAGAGACTAGCAACCGTACTGGCCACTGAGCCGTGAAAACGCCTCTTAGCTATACTGTTACACGCACTGGAATTCACTCTCTGTTACATGGCAAAGTGCTGTAGCACAAATTGTCTGCTCAGGCTATACAATATAGAGACACACAAGTACACAACCTTGCACATACACGGTAAATGATTTCAATGTCTTCTCCGTCGGTATCCAATGAGACTGTAGTCGATGTTCTGATGGTGCCGGGAACTTGCAGTTTGTTGCTTCTCACCTTCTTCACATTGTTTAGCACAAAATGACTTTTCCACTGATTATATCATTATATTCCCATCTGAGCAAATTGGCTCACCTCTGTCTGGAGCCGAATAACTTCCCCAGCAGCCATGTGTGAAGACACACATACACACAGCACAAACAAGCACCAATGCACACACAACCAGGTAAAAAGGAAGGTGCTCAGACTGAAAAAAACACAACCCAATAAAGAAAACAAAAAATACGACTTGTAAAATACTGCTGAGTGTTGTGTTGTTGAATTTGATTTTAAGAGCACATGACAGAAAACCTTGATATGTTTTCTGAGAATGGAGAGCCAAAAATAGCATTTCTTTTTCCACAGATTATTCCATGTACTTTACTGTTTGAAGTATCCTACTCTCTCACGTTCTTTCCCCCTGTTCTCTCCACAGTGTGTAACTGTGATCTTGCACGATCTGGCTTCTTCCAGAAGAAGGGCGAGTACATCTGCACAGCAGACTATCAGCGTCTGTATGGTACACGCTGCGACCGCTGTGACAGCTTCATTACAGGAGAGGTGGTCTCCGCTCTGGGACGCACGTACCACCCCAAGTGCTTTGTCTGCAGTGTTTGCAGGTATAAATCCACACACACACACACACAAACAAACAGACACACAATCTCCCAAGTGCAAGGTTAGAGTAGCACATATGGTTGGACAACACAAGGGCAACATGAGCATTAATTTAGAGTTCTGTTTTGCAATCAAGCAAATGAAAGTCAGATGTTCTTTTTAGCTACTAAATGTTCCAATATGTTTACCAGCTAGTCACTAACTTTTCTCCTCTTTGGCATATGACATACAGTATGAAACTCTACGCTGTGAGATATCGAAATTTATCCAATTGCTACATCCTTTATTCTGTGATATATGCTTCCTGTATGTCTGGCAAATACAAATTTGTTGCCACAAATCAATAAGTAGGACTGCCTCGTGGTAAGAATAGATTTTTATTTTTTTTTTGTATCAGTGTATTTGGGTACAGTATCAGTTTATAAATTTGATATGTTGAGCATTTGAGCAAACAGTTGCCTATTTACACAGGTAGCAAAGACAAACATAGCATTTATTTTGATTTGCATTTCTGGCCAAATGGTGAATTTAAATCCAGTATTCCCTCTCCTTTTAGCTCTGCTTTTGGTCTCCACAAACTCCAGCTGAGCAGCTGCAGCTGGAGACACGGTTGATGAGTGCCGTGAGACTCAAACAAAACATTAGAGTTGCGTTCATAAAAGCAAAGCAAAGAGCTGAAAGACACCAGAGTGCTTTATAGAGCTGAGAGGAACTGCAGTCGGATGTCACAACATGCAACCCATTTCACATTAGACATCGTCATTTAATGCATCGTTAATATTAAAATATGAATTAGAGCAGCTTTAATATATAGTAACAGGCCAAAATAGAAATTTCAGTTTTGTTTATTTTTTCAATAAACAGCCTCTCAACTGATTTTCCAGAAATTAATTATTAAATTAGTTCATCATGATATACAGTAGGTATTGATAATGCAATATAAAATTACATATACTGTAATAGAGGATTTTAACCATATTGCCCGCCCTGCTCTTCAAGCGTAGCAGTCCACATATAGTATGTATGCGCTGTACACAATGATTCATCGCTTCTTTATCTGCACTGTTCTGTATCAGCTCTGTACTGCGAGGAGGCGCAGGCGTGAGGATTCATTAGTGGAAGCGGCCTGTTAGAGAACAGTGTGATTGGGAAGCTCGAGCAGCCTGTCGTTTTTGGTTAGTCGAGACACGATTCCATGAAGAGAGCTGACCTGGTGTTTCACGCTGTTAGATTCAGTAGAAGTAGGCCATCTCTCCTCTGACCTCCATCAGTGCTCATGCTAAGCACCTCCTGAACGAACTAACAGTGAGTCAGCATCCCGTTTGGCTCCTCTTTCTATTTCATCATTTCACTCTCCCTTTCGCTCTCTCTCTCTCTTTCATGTTTCATGCTAAAAAAAAAGAAGAAAAAAAAAAGGCAAATTTCTCTGTTTCTTTAGCATGTACATGCATGTTGCTCTCCCTGCCTGTCGGCCTGGTCGGGTTACAAGGTTTACATAAAAGCGATCTTTCCTCCCTCCCTCCCTCCCTCCCTCCCTCCCTCCAGGAGAGTGGTTTTGTATGTTGTTGTGTATCTGCTTGACATTGGCTGATAAACAGGCGGCCATTGGCCAGCAGCCGTGGGCAAAAAAAACGAACTGACACCAACTGGCCGGAGACAGTCAGGGGAGCAGTCCTGGCACTGACATGGATGTCTGCGTGTGTCTGCATGTGCATGTGTGTGAGTGTGTTTGTGTGTGTGCGTGTGCGTGCATGTGTCTGTGTGTGTGATGTCAGCTTATGTGGAAGAGACAGCGAGAAGCCGAAGGGTGAATCTCCTCTTTCCTGCTCCGTCTGCCCCCTGTCACATTGCTCACAGTCCTTTCTTGTACCGCCTCTTTTTTTCTCATCCTCCCCTCCTGCCCTCCCTGCACTGCCCCTCTCCCTCTTCATCATCCTCATTATTCCCTCCATCATCTTCCTGCTCTTAATCATCATCCACATGCCATCGTCTTCCTTTATGTCTTCATGATCGTCCCTCTTTCTCTTTGTCATGGCGGCCTCGGCTCTAATGAAGGCAGACTGCAAGTTTCACTTCTTTTTTGTTTTTCAAGAAGCGGTGGAGATCAAAGCCAGAGGGCACATTTCTAAAGCCAGAAATAGCTTTACTTCTGTGGCCAGTTTAAAAGAAAAAAAAGAAAAAAAAGAAACATGCATTAAATATGTAAACAGTAAATTTTTAAAGCGCTGAGAAAGGCTGACAAGGCAAGAGTGTCTTGAGGGAGTGAGAGCAACACACAGGTAAAGACAAGGTCAAACACAGACGAGCACACTTTTCTGCACCAGCACAGCATTTTGTGCACTTAGACTGGCCTATAGACTGCGGTAGCTATGATCAGGCACTTATACATGTAAAAGATTTAGCCTGCCATGCTTGGAAGCGGAACATAAACACAAACCCTCGAAAACCAGCGTCACGTCTCAAAATCAGACTGCGCTCGCTTTCTGTGTTTAGCCTTTTGCCCAGTACAGCTCATCAAACACTGTCTGAGTTTACGAACAGATGGTTAACCTTGGGACCAACTGAATGGTGAATTTAAAGATAAGCCTTAATGAATAACAGGCTTTATCAGTTTTCATTGACTTGTGTTTCAGTGTTTACCAGGGCCTTTGCTGAATAATTTGTGTGCTGAAATGTCTCTGCTGGCTCTTCTGTTCCGCTCACTTGTTTGTCCTTTTTGTTTTATGTATGGATGTTGTCTTTCTTTGAATAATATAAAAGCACAAAGGAGCAAACCTAGAATACTGTATGTGCCAGTTCGCCCACATATTTAACAGAAACAGTTGTAAAATACCTCCAGCTCCTTAGAAACCACACTTTTTGGGCCTCCACAGCTGCCATGAACTGTATATAATGCATAAGCCCATATCCATGGTCACCTCTGTATACTCTAAGTGTGTACAAGGATGCGCTGCGCTCCTGTGTGCTGACTGTGAGCCCTGCTGGAGACTCTAGCCTCCCTCTGGGTCTTGGCTCCGGCTCCAGGCCTCGGCGGGGGAGTAAAAGGATTACTGCTGTCTATGTCTTTTAAACAGCCTTCCCTAAGCCTTTTAGCTCTCCATTCATTCTCACATCCTCCCCAGTCATAAGGAAATCAATCTGTCTCCTTGAAAAGCAGAGGAGAGAGAGACAAAACAGTGTAAATTTAATTATGTTTTTGTCCGCCTGTATATTTACTCTTCTTTACAGTAGCGTGGTTTTGAAACGATGAGGAAAACGGTGACCTGATGGTACCAGCTGTGTAGGGAGCGAGTGAGACATGGGAGCGAACTGGGCGGGCAGACTGAGCGAGAAAGAGGCAGTTAGGATCAGTATGCACTCCACACAGTCTCCGTAATAAGTTTTCATTCTCACTGAGAGAGCCAGTTTTCCCTTCAGAAGCCCGTGGCAGCGTCACATTATCGGCTCTTTAATCACAGAGCAGCCAGGTGCTCCTGCAACAATCAACATCCCATTAACCCGTCGGCTCAACTGTTTGCAAATGTATTTTCAGGTTCATAGAGGATGTCAGGCCATAATCCTGCTGACAAGCTGATTTCAGCCTGTCTGTCACATAGTCATGTTCCTGCCAGCACCCATTTGTTATTCCATGTGTAGACTTGGATGTAATGTAAACACACAGAATCACTGCAGGCATTTTATCTCCTATTGTGTGCTTGTTTCCCGTTTTTCTAATTCTCTCTCTCTCTCTCTCTCTGTCTATTTCCTTTTTCCTCCTCAGTAAACCCTTCCCCATCGGAGACAGAGTGACGTTCAGTGGAAAGGACTGCGTGTGCCAGCAGTGCTCGCACACACTCGTCAAGTCAAATGAACCGATCAAGATCCACGGGCCCAGCCGTAAGTCCAGCGTCCGCCTCGCTCTGTCCGTTCTGTTTAGGGCCACCCGGCGTTACAGAGCACTGAGGCTAACGCGATGTGTCCATGAGGCCCATTTAGCTCATTTAGCTAATCGAGAGTCTGTCAAATCGGTCGTCTGACCTGTCGAGCTGATCTGCCAGCTGAGAATTATGCAACACAAACAGACACATCATTCATTCATTACTGTCAACACTTAACATGCAGAGAATAGAGGATGCGATGTATTCACTGCACATCTGGTCTCATCCTCCTTTACATAATTAAGTAAATATATTATGTTATTATATAGGTATGCGCAGCGCAGCCCTCTCCTTTTCAGCGTAAAGCAGGAAAATTACAAATTATTATCTCACAACAGAGCAACAGTGATTGATAGTGAATCATTTGTTGAGTGTGACACACAGACAGCAGGCTGCTGCTCACTGGCTGTGCAGTAATAACAGATGGTAGAGAGGCAGTGAATAAATGTCCGCCCCAGATCGCTCCATTCAGGAGAATAAAATCCAAACGGCTCCCCAGGTACGTGTTCATCACTCCATCTTATGAGCAGGCAGTCTACAAGACGGGACACAGAGTGCAGGCACTAAATGTAATGCACTGGCTGTTACAGCCTGTTCCTCTTCTCTTTTTTTTTTTTTTGAAACAAGCTGAATTTTTAAGAATGCAAATTTAATTTTCTCGGTGTGGAAAAGTGGTGGAAATACATTTGCCAAGGACAAAATTATTATTTAAGCGGATTTGAAGGCTAGGAGCAGGTACTAAAATAACGTGGTAGAAAACATTATTAATTGAAGTTTGATAATTTATGCACCGATGAACATGAGAAATTTAACTTTCTACCCTTAATCAAGTTTAAGTTTCATCATCATCATCATCATTGATCGTGTCTTCTTATCATGGATGACCTCCATCTCAATGAGAACTAAAAAATATATGTGCAATTATTCAATATGAATAAATAACTTGCTGAGTGTAGTAAATCTGCAACGTACGACGTCTAGTCTTACCAAGCTCAGCTGACTACAGATGAGTACTTCTCATTCCACATCATAAATTTTATATCGGGGCATCGGAGTGTCCTAAGGGCTCGGTGTGTGCCGCGTAAACCGCAACATGTTTGAATGCTCTGTCCAAAGATAATAAAACTTGCCAAACAGCACCTCTAAAGCTCAATAATTAACATGCTGTACATGTTTTATCCACTGAAAACCTGATGTATAAAAATGTGTGGTTTTGCGAGAGGTAGTGTGTGAATATTTCATGAAACAGATTTTTTGTTAGCTACGAAGCAGACTCGTTGAATTGGGCCAGCTGTTTCACATTATTTCCGGTCTTTATGCTAAGCTAAGCTAACCAGCTGCAGGCTGTAGCTTCATATTTAAAGGGCAGATGCAACAGTGGTGTTGAGCTTCCCATCTAACTCTCGTCAACGAAACGTATTAGCATCTTCTCCCATAAGTCAAACTGTTCATTAAAGAATAAAGCAGAAAAAGCAAGAAGTTAGTGCTACAGGTTAAAACAGGTTCCACATCTGGCCCCACCTCCATTTAGTGATGTAATACTTTGCTTCTGACAAAAAAAAACACATGCTGTATCTTCACAGATAAGAGTGCAACCAGAAATGCAGCAACAATGCAGAGGGAGTTTTCTGTCCTCTCTCCTTCATGGTGAATTTTTATGTCCAATACATAAAATGTCTAGCCACAAGCTGCGTTACGTAATGGTTGATGATCTAATTCCCATTACATTCGATTGCTAAAACGGGATCTTTATCATGACTCAGTAGAAAATCAGCTGTGCACAGTAACAGTCTGGAGCTGAGATCCCGGCTCCATCGACTCAGCACTCTCACCACCGAATGACAGTTAAGATTTATTTAGACTGCAACCCAACTCAATACACTGCAGTTTTTTTTTTTTTTTTACTGTGAAACAGTTTGTATTGGCTGACAGGGCCGAACATCTTCCAAATGGAAACAAATGGAGCGCTGACCTTTGTGCAGCAGCTTGAGACTCTGCAACCATGCATCATTTGCAGCCTCTGCGCTTCTTTCGGTGGTCAGTAACATTTGCTGGGGCGTCCGTCTGAGGGAAATGGAATGTACAGTGTGTGAGTGAGAAAAAAAAGAGAGATTCATACTTGTTTCATATGAGGGTGATTTTAACAGTTTTAGCACTGGGGCTATTACAGTGATATTTGCTTCCTGCCTGCTCTCAGTCATGTTTAACAGTGCTTACAGTTGAGAGGACTCCCAGCTCTACAATATCCTGCGTTAGACCGGCTATTGATTAAGGAGGTGGTTGTGCCAAAGGGGTAGAAAACTACACTTGAAACACAGTAGGTGTTTAAAGATGTTCAAACACACCTTAGCTCACTCCATTTCTCTTTGCCTGTGCTTCTACCTCTCCTATATTTCCCCTTTTTCTCTCTTTCTGTCTCTGCATCCTTCCCCTTTCCGTCTCTTTACCCCTTCATCTCTTGGTCTTGCTCCTTTTTCTCGCATGCTCTTTTTCTGTCTCCAGACTGTGCCGGATGTGGAGCCGAGATCAAACAGGGACAGTCCCTCCTGGCGTTGGAGAAACAGTGGCACGTCAGCTGCTTCAGATGTCGGACCTGCAACATGGTCCTCACTGGAGAATACATCAGCAAGTGAGTGTGAAAAGGGGAAAAAACCATAAAGAGAAACACAACGTTTCAAAGCATGTCTCACTCAGAAAAGACATACAAATTGAAAAGATGTCCTGCAGTGTTTGTTTTTGATGAAAGGAACTTTCAGGGTAAACTGTGCGTTCCACTGCAGCTTTATTTATATGTTCTATATTACAGGGATGGAGTGCCATACTGTGAGGCAGATTACCACGCCCAGTACGGGGTGAAATGTGAGACCTGCAGCAGATACATCAGTGGAAGGGTTCTGGAGGTGAGGACGGGACCAGATTTCAACATGAGATGATGCTAACAGAGATTTGGCTGCACAGAAATACCGCGGCAGTACTGAAATCCAAATTGCAAGTTGACTCTGGCAACTGAGTGTAATCAGCGTTATCAGAAATGAGCAGTTGCATTTTATCCACAGCTCAGTTTAAGCCCCGCTGCGCTTTAGGGAGTGAGCGACTTAAAATTGTTGAGAGGGGGTGGCAGTAAAAATTTTGTCCTGCTTTACTAAGCCAAAACAACTTCAGCTGCAGTGTGTTAGTATGGTCAAACTCACATCCATATCTGCCACTTTACTAATTCTTCTAACACCACAGTTGAGCAGAACTCAGGCCTATCTCCAATAAGAGGAAGCAAAAAGATGGATCGAATCATTACGACATGTGAGGAGTTGAGAGGAAAAGGGAGTTATAAAAAGATCAGAGAGTAAAGAGTGAAGGGGAAAAGATGGAAGGAGGGGAGACAGAGAAAACAAACTCTGCAGTGATAAAAATGCACATTTGTGCTTTGCGTGCTCTTACGCTGAAGTATTTTTAAAAAGAGATGGAAGAAGGAGAGCAGCGGAGACGAGGCTGAGAGATGGACGTAGGAGGAAGTGAAGGGATAATAATGAGGAGAGTGATAAAGTGCAGATGCTAATTAAATGTTTTGGAAGAGTCTCTGGAGGGTGTCTCTTGTCATCTGGGATGTGGAGAAAGGGAGCGGACATAGTAAAACTTTGCCAGACACACACGCACACACACGCACACACACACACACACACACACACACACACACACACACACACAGGGTCTTGTTGTCCCTGTGCTCCTTTGCTTGTCAGAATGGTTGGTGTAAAGTGCCTTGTTCCTGACTGTCAGCCTCTCTGGACTATTTATAGACATGGGAACATATCAGCCTTTATCTGCGAGTCTCTCTCTCTCTCTCTCTCTCTCTCTCTCTCTCTCTTTCTCTTTCTCTCTCTCTCTCTCTCTCTCTCTCTCTCTCTCTCTCTCGCTTGCTCCCTGAACGTGTGTGTGTCTCTTTTCTCCTGTCAAATAATGATGCACTTCTTTAAGATGCTGCACGCAACTGATTTGACAGACAGGAAGTCTGATCCAGAGGACGTAACTCCTCAGACATACAGTTTACATTTAGGATAAGAATAACACATAAATTACAACTGGGCACTTTCACAGACATATAGTTTTGACAGTTGATTTAAATTTAGCTTTTAGTTTTTTCATGAAAATGTTTTAGTCACATTTTAACTATAAACATTTTAGTCTCGTTTCCAACAGTAAAAATCTGTCTCGTCTTTGTTGTGTCATTTACCTGGTGTCATTCTCGTTACATCCGTCATTACACCCTTGATGATATTACCTTTTCATGAAAGTTGTTACCTTTGTGTGTTTTCAGAGTTTGTCCCAGCTCCTTATCGCCACTTCTTGCTAGTTTCCAGTAAAACTCCCACAAGATTTCCACAAATCTTTTACATTTTTCATTCAAGGACCCGTTAATATTAACTAACATGTCTGGCAGAGACATGACGTTACAGAAGGCAAGATGCTGCAACAGGTCAAGCACTTAAATCAGTTTCTATGAAAAAATATTTTGTAGCAACAGAGAATAATGTTTTATTAATCAGGAGGTTGCAGAAATGTGATTTCACAGAAGCACGTAGGTTATAATAAGAAACCGTAATTTGTCCATTCATCTGTTTTTCAAGTTATTGTTTCATCTTATTTGTTGATTAAACATGTAATATATTGAATCATACTTCTCTGTTTAGTTTATGGCTACTGTATTTTTTTTTTTTTTTTTTTTTTTGTGAAAAAGTCAAAAAATATTTTCCATCACAGCAAGTAGCCAATAAGTCTATTCATCTGTTTTAAAATATCACTTAATCTGCACAGCAATAATCGCCTGATCAATAAATCATTCAGCCCCATTCGTATATGTTGTTAGGAGTTTGATTCATAGCATAGCATCATATGCTTTGTTTTCAAAAATCTTAATATGTACAGTAACTACTTAAATTCCCAATTTTGTACTCAAGTACAGTAGTTGAGTGAAAGTGTTTAGTTACATACACCAATGAATGTCTCTTCTCCCCTACATTGAAAACCAAGACTAATCTGTCTGTCTTTGTGTTGTCAATAGGCCAGTTCCACACTCCCACTTCAATCCAACTTTCCAGAGCCAAAGGTTGTTAGTTTAATTAGTAGTTTTAGAGAAAATGGAAACAAAACGAGAGGAAACAGAAGACAGAGGAGCATAAAACTTTCCTTTCATCAGTTTCACTTCTCCTCTTCTCCATACTTCCTCAGTGTCTTAGTTTGCCAATATATATAGCAGCCTATTGACGACACCGGAGAGAATGGGGGCCTCATTACAAAATGGTAACAGCAGTTGCTGAGCTGATACCTTATGACCACAGTCGGTAAACGCACTGCTGCTCAGAGAACAGGCAACGGAAACCCTGCATCCTCTCCTGGCTTTCCTTTCAGAGTAAGCTGAGACAGACAGAGTGCGCAGGGACTGGTTAAAATGCAGCTCAGATACAATTAAGAAGCGTACACTGGTAGTAGTTCCTGGAGAGAGTACAATCGACAAAGAGGCCTGATTTCCTGCAGATCACATAAAGGTATCAGTTTTATGAAAAGCGGGAAAAGTCAGGGCAGTGTAATATGACATAATACCCACCACACACACATGCTGGGCGTGTTCAGATGAAACAGTTCAAGTCTACTTGACACGGGCCACATGTCAGCAGCGCTTCTATAAATAGAAATTCACTAAGGGGAAGGCAGAGGTGATGGGGCCACGCCTCAGTCATCAGCCCCCTGTGGAGACGCATGTGAGAAACATAACAGCCAGGAACTGGACTGGATTGATGGACGGGCCCGGTTCAGTGACATCACACTGCATCATTTCATGTGTCCATTTCACCTGCGCCGTGTGTGTTGTGTTGTGTTCCCTCGGGATGCTCTGAGTGTCCAAGGACATGTATCGCACACTTGTGTCCTTCACTTACATGGACACCCACTTCCCTTTTTCTCTCTGTAGCAAACACAGACACACACACGCGCACACACACATGCACACGCCAACAATTTTTCTTCATGTGACTGACCTACAGGGATCTTTGCTCTAATTATGGCATGGGGGAGAATAGGTGGTGTCTGCTATCATGTGATTGCTGCATGCTGATGAAACAGGCTATAGGCTATGCAATGATGTCTCAATACATCATGAGGCCATTGGTGGTCGGGTGATATACAGTAGAAAACATGGATACGATGGCCTGCACAAGGTGGGGGCACAATTTGTAGATTAATATTTCACTCTGTTCATAATGATAATGCGCATTGAGTCTCTTCTCTCCTCTCCTCTCAGGCGGGAGGGAAACACTACCATCCAACCTGTGCCCGATGTGCCCGCTGTAACATGATGTTCAAAGAGGGAGAGGAAATGTACCTGACAGGTGAAACCTGACGTCAATACATTCACACACGCACACATACCATAGTGTATATAGACAAATGCATGGCATGAGGGAACACCCAACAAGAATCTGTCTTGTCTCTCGCTCTTCTTCAGGATGTGAGGTGTGGCACCCATTATGCAAGCAGGCAGCGAGGGCAGAGAGGAGGCTCAGGGTGAGACAGAGCTCAAAGTGTAAATGCTAAAATAAAACAGAAACTAATTTCCTCACCGTGTTCTCCCTCCCCTCTCTACTGTTCTTCTGTCTGTTTCTGCCTCACAGCACAGACGCCTGTCAGAGACCTCCATCTCTCCACCAGGCTCCTCAGTAGGCTCTCCCAGCAGGGTTATATGTGTAAGTAAATGATGTGTCTAGTCCCTTTTAGCTGCCACTGCCACCGAGCTTCCCCTAAAAGCACAATCGTTACACCAGAAACACAAGCACTTCCCATAGGCTTGAATGGTTAAGCACCAACCCGAGAGGCTGCTCACTCCCTTGGCCTGTTCACTTGTCTGTGTCCTACCTGCTCTGTTGTCATTAGTCATGTGGCAGGAGTTCAACATATGTGAGAAAATATAAAGTATCTTGTTGTCGACTGTTTCAACAAGAAATTACACCAACACACATATTGATCTCCTTCTATTTCTCATTTTTTCTCATCACGAAACTGAAGATTAACACAATATTTCCGTGTTATACAATGTCTATTATGACCATCTTCAGTCATCACTGCCCACAGAGCACTCATATGGTGATTTGCAAATCAGAAAACATTTAGATGTGTAGATTAAATCTGGGCTAAATCTGGATGAAAGCTAAGAGCATGGCTCAAGGGATAGAAATATCAGTTGGTCCACCACTGTTGTCCAGTCTGAAAATTCTCATTAACCACTGGGTGGATTGCCATAAAATGTTATACAGACATTCATTGTCTCCAGAGGATGACTCCTAATGTTTTGGTGATCCCTTGACTTTGCAATTAGTGCCACCAGCAGGTGTAAGGTGTCACGCATCCCGTTGGAAAAGAAGGTACTCGTAATGCACTCGTAGGCTAAATAATGTCCATAAGAAAAGGAATTAAATCAGAAAGAGTCACACTAACTTGCTTCAATAAGTGCAAAAGAAATTTTTACTTTCCAAGACCAAGGCACTTTTCCTGTAGTCTGTCTGATCTTCCTCAAAGCCCCAAGCTTTTTACTTTAATTAGTTTTTCTTAGGTTTGAAGTTCTTAGGAAATGTCTATGTGCTGTATACACATTGGCATTGTTTTTAATCATGAAGCCACAATATTAAAGGCTTTTATTTTTTAGTTTTTTTATCAAGGTGACTTGAATTTTAGAAAATAAAAGAAATGATTACATGTAACCTAAACTTTCAACACAATTTATCCCAGTTTTAACCTGCTCATGTTTTGACATGCAAATCAACAAATTGGTGTGTGTGTGTGTGTGTGTGTGTGTGTGTGTGTGTGTGTGTGTGTGTGTGTGTGTGTGTGTGTGTGTGTGTGTGTGTGTGTGTGTGTGTGTGTGTGTGTGTGTGTGTGTGTGTGTGTGTGTGTGTGTGTGTGTGTGTGTGTGTGTGTGTGTGTGTGAGTGAAAGATGGGAAGCTAGTTGGTGAATGTGCCAGGTTTATGTGTAGGCTTTCACTCTGTGCACTCCAGAGTTGGACCAGTTCCATTTCAAAACAAAGCTTCAGCCTGATGTGGAACCGGGTCCAACCGCGCTGCTTGGCAGTCTGCTGAGTGCTGCTGCTGCATGTCGGCAGTATTAGCATGTCAAGGGGCGTCTGCATGCAAGCAGGAGTCACTGCTCTCTGCTCAGCCCCACCCTGCTCTCGTCTCATAATCAATGACCTTTCTGTTTAAGGTGATGGATGAGGGAGAAATGCAGTGTAAGCACGCTTGTTGTCCACACTGTCTCCTCTCCCTCTCCTTCTCTCTCTCTAGCTGTCTTTGCTTCCTCTGCTCTACACACATGCTGAGCTCCTGAAGGTCAACAACTTTACACTGCTGTCAGGTTCTGCCGCGTACATGTGTACTTTTGATGAGCGCGCGCGTGCACACACACACACACGCACGTACTGTATGTGCATGTGCAGCCGTGTGTGTGCATCATCAGCTCTTTCTCAAGCCGCTCACCGCTGCATGACCTGCTCACAGTCACTGGTGGAGTTTCCATTCTGCTTTGTTACTGTTCATCGTCCATGTGGTTGACGTTGGGTCTTGTTGCTGTTGTCTCTGTCTTTGGTGGGTGTATGTGTGTGTCCTCTCTCCAGGCCAGAGTGGAGAATGAGATCCTAGCTTATAAGGACCTAGCTGCCCTGCCAAAGGTCAAGGCCATATATGAGGTCCAGCAGCCAGACCTCATATCCTCCTCATACCAGCCCTACCACAGATACACCTCTGATGACAGGCTAGAAACTTACAGCTATGGGGAGGTACTACTGCTACACACTCCAGGACAAACTAGCATTGGTCTCATCACTCATCTGTTTTCAAAAGAAACACTTTGTTTAGTATATACATGAAAAAGAAGTGTCTGTCTTAATAACACCTCCGTCATGTAGTATTTGTTGGACTCATTGTTTTCATGAAAGATGGATTTTTTATCATTATTATTATTATTATTATTATTATTATTATTATTATTATTATTATTATTATTATTATTATTATTATTTGGATGGAAAATGGCATTTAAAAATACCATTAGCTGAGGTAGTAATTTCTTATTTTTTATTTTCTTAGTTACAGCTAGGGAGTCTGGTCTTGATCAGGAGCTTCCCCCTTTTTCTCTTTGCTGTCAGTTACTGAAAGCATTTACTCACCTGTCAACTTAGCAAGAGGATCTTGTTTACTGTAAAACATGGAGAACATTCTGCTGTAGTAAACATAATGTTTTACATGCATGGGGACATGAATTCAAAATGAAAAATGGTGGACTTTGCTGCCCATACACAGACGATTCAGTTTAGTTTCTGGTAAATGGTTTATAACAAATGGAATAATTTGATATTTCAGGAAATACACTTCTTCATATAAAAAGATCAATACCACACTTGTATCTGACAGACTTAAATCAGGAGTAAACAGCTGGCTCTGTCCTGTCCAAATCAAGAAATAGTTCACCACCTAACATTCAAGTTGATGTTTTTACATGTTGGTTTATGTAGGGATTAAAAACAAAATGGATATATAACATGTTAATTATTGAACTTCAGACGGACCTGAGTGGTATCCACCTTCTCATCCAATTATAGGCAATAAAACAAATAAGCTTATTTCCCAAACTGTCAAACTAGTCATTTAACATCACGTCATTCGATGCAGCAAAAAGCATAGATTGAATTTGAAAAGGCTGGTCTTTCCTTGTGGTCCTGTCAATAAAAATTATATATGTTATATAGTTTTTTATAATAATTCTTTTCTCTCTACTGATTCTCCAGTCACTTGGGACGCTCTCTCCCTATTCTCAGGTAAGCATTCTTCCTCCCAGTGTAAGTGGCAAAGCACTTAGGACGAGTTTAAACATGTGAGCTGTTGTCACTTTGTCCTGTCACTGAGCTATTTGTCTCCATGCTGCTCTTCTTTCACTTCTCACACATCTCCTTTGTCCTTCTAGGACTACGACAGCCTGGATATGAGGCAGAGGCGGTGCTCCAGTCCAGGTTATATAGACTCGCCGACATATAGTCGTCAAGGCATGTCACCCATCATGCCTCGCTCTCCGCAGCACTACGGCTACCCTGGTGAGTCAAGTAGCATTTACTCCTAGTTGTCTGCCTGTAACCTCTGAACTTAGTATCAGCCTGTTGAAAAAAAAAATACTAAATGAAGTCGATCATGTTGTACTTAATGTCAATTGTACTTTTAACCAAGTACTTATGAAATTTCTGAACTGAAGAATTTCTTTTGAGTTTTTGGAATTATTTCATTTCAGTGAAGTCATTTAAAGGATTACTTTTTGGGAAACACACTTATTTACTTTCTTGATGAGAATTAGATGAGAAGATTGATACCACTCGTATATTACCACTCAAATATTTCCCAAAATAACAAACTGTTCCTTTAATGGAGCTCGAACTGCTTGTCATTTCCATCTGTTTGTCATCACCATTATTATATATATGTATACAACAAATGTGGCTTCATATAATGTCAGTGTTGACAAAAGATTCCCCGCATTAACGCAGAATGTCTTTCACTTCACTTCAAAATACTTTCTTTGGCTATCTCATACGCTGCAGTTGCTCCCTGGCTGTCATTTCATTTAACGCTTAACACATGTGCATTGACACTGTAATAATAACCACAGGCAAGTCGATAGCCTTTGTCATTACACAAGTGGAAACGTTATCTGATGTCACTTTGTAATTTGAATGGATGTTTAGGCTGTTTAGTTTTCATCCGCATGTGTTGAGGCCTTCCTTTCATGCTCATGTTTCCTTTGCTGTGATTGGCTGTGGCTGGCTGCAGGCTCTGAGAGTGGCAGGAGTTCACCTTATTACGGCCAAGAGGGGCGGTCAAGCACACCCACCACAAACCAGCCCCCTAAACATTTTCATGTACCAGGTAGGATTCCTCATCTCCTCATCGCCCTACTCACAATTTCATAGAATTTTTTCATTTCTTTTTTTTTTCTGGGTGGGAAGATTTCATCTGCCATTACCCACTAATGCAAATCATTCAGAGAGGCCACTTAACAGTTTTACAGTGGGAATGAGAGGATGTGCAAATGTGACTAAGTCATATTTTTATACCGCACATAATTGTTCTGGAATATTTTTCCCCTTCATACTTCATCTTTACCTTCTTTTACCTTCCTGTATGACCACCCCTCCTACCTCCACCTCCACCTCCACCTCCTCCTCCAACCCATCACCCCAGCACAAACTCACATCTTCTCCTCCTTTTACACCTCCATGTTTCACCTCTCCATCTCCTCTTTCTCTCCTCAGCCACAGGGGACCCCAACATCTACAGGAAGCCTCCCATCTATAAGAGAACTGGTACAGTGCAGTTAGCCCCGCCTTAGCCTGCCTGTCCTCCTGTCAGTTTAGTCATGCTGTGTTTGAGTACTCGATGTAGATGTTGTTACTGACCTATCGACGTTCTCCAGCAGCCCCTTGTGATTTAGCATTGATTCGTATTGACGTCCCAGTTATCATTGAAATCGAAGCCATCACGGACAAAACCTGATGAATGAAGGATGGATGCTGTACTTGGGAAATGCACAAAGGAAACAGAGTTCGACTTGTAGGACTTGTTTCAAAATTGAGGATAAGGATCAATCAGACTTATTGCACTAGCTGTGTAAAGGACCTATGTTTAGTGTGCATGCCACATGCACATGCACATGCCTGTTTCTGTGTGCAGTGCCCCGCAGCACGACAGGTTCTTGTCAGCAGACAGGGCTGGAATAGGCCACGAATGAAGGGAAGGTTGCTCAGGCGTGGCAAGTGTTGAGTACATGGGACTCCGAGGACACACAATTTAGGGGAATAGAGCAGAACAGTGGAACAAAGCACAGTGGAAAACTGCATTTTAACTGGAATTTTTTATTTGCTGTGTAGACGTCTTTTTATTTTCTCAGCCCAGCACTTGTTAGCCAGCGGTCAGCGTGTGATTTCACAGATACTGTCATTTTGTTTTGGTTTTTTTTTTTTTTAAAGAAAATGGCAGCGTCTGGAGACAGATGTGCTCACTTTTGTAGAAAACAGACAGAGTGTGCGGGAGGGGAAGTCTGATTTCTTAATTGTGTGGATTTATGTTGTCGTTCAGTCAGATGGCGTGGCAGCGCAGTTAACGCAAGCTGCTATTTTTGCCTCTTGTTTTTTTCACAAGTCATTAAACTTATATGCAGTTCAGCCGTCTGGATAGTGTGCTTGAGCATAAACATTCATAAGGAAAAGATTCACTATCTCCTTATCGCATTACAATGGAAAAGGCTTTTCAGCTGAGTCACAAGACCTAAGATCTCTTAATGGAGGAGACTTTATCTTTGTTGTTGTCCTGCATGTTTGTCTGTATCATATGTGTTGGTATTTGTGGGATAGTTAGTGAACTGTGTCGACCTGTGAATAGACACTTTCGCCCTGCTGTGTTACTCAGCTATAATTAGTACATCACTGGCCATAATGTTCCACATTTTTGCATATGTGAAGAAGAAAGTACTCAACATTACAGTATCTGCTCTATAAAGCAAGTTCAAAAATATTCAGTGCACATTTCTACATCAGTCACATTGATCCCTTCTGGTACTTTATGTTTCCTGAGCAGCTGTTAATCATTATTTCCTCTTGTTTCAGCACTAAACATGACTGGTGTAAATTCAAAGCCACAACAGACACATGTGGAGTCGCTGTGCTTCTTGTGCATTGCGCTGTGTGTCATCAAAGGCCCGTTATGTACTAATCAGTTAACAAGTTTGCTACCTGTATAGAAAAGAGGCTGTATCAAACCGCGTTTTACTTTTCAGTTTGTCCTCGTGCTCCGTACGGGTAGCAAAGTTCTCATATTGTCACGTCTCCCTCTGGGACGCTCCAATAATGTTTCCCTTTTCTTTTCACCTCTTTTTTATTGCATCCAATCACTTTTATTCACTTCCCTCCACCTTCTGCTCCACTTTACCCGGTGACCTTGCCACTGTAAGTATCTCCCTCCTCCTCGCTGTTTCACTCACTGTCGGTAGATAGATATTTCACGTCTGCCTGGGTGTGTGTACCGTATGTGTCT
This sequence comes from Seriola aureovittata, assembly GCF_021018895.1. Taxonomy (NCBI): domain Eukaryota; kingdom Metazoa; phylum Chordata; class Actinopteri; order Carangiformes; family Carangidae; genus Seriola; species Seriola aureovittata. The sequence continues at coordinate 20,284,118 of NC_079371.1, forward strand.
TTCTTCCTGTGTTTGTGTTCCCACATCAATACCGTATAAACATACTTCAAGTGACAGAAGTTTCAGTCTGCTGTCAAACTTTGCTCTGAATGCGTGCTTGTGTGTAAGTGCGTGTGCGTGTGTGTGTGTGTGGCTCGCCCTGCTGCTGAGCTGACAGTGTGTGTCCCAAAGATGAGAATGTCTGCCATTGGTGTCATGCATCATGTATATAGGAATTCAATGGATCATGGATTGGGGCTGGCATGGCTAATGGCTAACAGAGTGAAGAGCGATCTATCTGACATTACACTGCATGTCACCCCCATTGACATCCATTGACTGTGCTTTAGTGCAGAGTGGCATCAATATCATCGCCTCACACCACTCATGAAATGACTGTGCCTCAGGGCGCTGTAACTGAACTCACTTTAATGCTGGCTATTTTCATGCTGTTGGCTGAAATATCGATCCTCTCTGACAGCAATGGTGGGACGATGACTGGATTTAAATAAATAAATGTACTCTCTCGCTGTAGATCTTTGTGATGTTCATTAACACATTCTCTTACTTAGTACACTACAGTGCACCGCCTTTTTGGGAAATACACTGGTTCACTTTTTTGTTGAGAGCTACGTGAGAAGATCGATTCCACTCTCATGTTGTTAGCAGAGACAGTTGAGTTTAGGTTAGCAGAAAGCTAGCATGGCTTTGTAAAAAAGTAACAAAATCAGCGTATCAGCATCTATAATGCTCACTAATTAATATGTTGTATCTCGTTTGTTTAACCCATACAAAAACCAGGATTACTGGAGAGTCACTGCTCCTAGCCAAGAAATAGTCTGGCACATAACCACTAGTGAAACTGTATCTTTTTTTGTTTTTACACTCTGTTTTTTGTACAGATTAAACAAACAGGATATAATGTTCTTTGAGAGTTAGATGAGAAGATCGATATGAGTCTCGTATCTGTCTGTTCAATATGAAGCTTGAGCCACGAGACCGTTAGCTTAGCCTTACATGAAAACTGGAGGGTGGGAAAACAACTAACTTGTCTTTGTCCAAAGTTATTAAAATCTTCCCACCGTCACCTCTTAAAGTTCACTGGTTAGCACAATGTATTTTATTTGTTTCATCTGTACACAGTGATTTCAAGTAGTCTTGTCACTGTCAGGTTGTCAGTCAGCTAGCAGAGAAGTCGCTGCTCCAAGCCGAGCAGTAGTCTGAGACTCTCAACTTTTTAACAATTAAACAAACAAGATATTGTGTTATTTATTGAGCTTAAGAGGTGCAGGTTGGCTGATTACTTTTAGCCTTCACAGCAGCAGGATAGCTGTTTCCCCATTTCCAGTGTGTATGCTAAGCTACAGTAACTATCTCCCTCCTCCAGCTTCATATTGAACCAACAAACTCCCGGCAAGAAATTGAATAAGCATATTTCCCAAAATGCCAAACTCTTCTTCAAACAGAATTACCAGTTGCTTCGGTTCTGTCTGTTTTTCTGATCGTACCTAACTCCGTCCCCTTCTTCACAGACAATCACGTGGATGCAGCCACCAAAAGCAGGACCAGCGAGGACATCCTCAGATCCTCCAGACTGTCTACCTACTCTCCCGAGCCATACACCCAGTCAGAGTCTGACTACTACCCGTACACCAGCTCTCCCAGGGGTAGGAAAAAGTTTAGAGTGGCAGGCTTTATAGTAAACTCAATTTTTTCATTTTCCACTGGTCCAAAAGCAGACATAGGAGTACAGTTCATTTTGTAAGCCTCTGTTGTCATATTTATTCACTCAGCCACTCTGTTACTGCCTTCCACTCTGAGCTCTACGTTCATACAAGGGAATCTCTTTCATCTCTCCTCTCTCTCAGCCTATCGGGTGCCGAGAAGACGCTTCTCGACAGGAGGAGATGAAGAGAGTTGGAGTCACAGTCTTCAAAGAGTAAGAGCTTCATTATTTTCTCTCCTCACTTTCTTCAACATCGGTTTGAACAAAGTCCCCTCCCCAGTAACACCCATAAATAATGCACTTGTTATGGTATGGCATTTAAACTACCCTCCTTTTCTTTATTTGCTTCTCACACCATCTTTGCAATCACTGTACATTAAATTAGCAGTTTTCCCTAATGTATCTTTCCACCCCCCCTCCCGTCTGCATCTTTCCATGCTCTCTTTCCTCCCAGATTGGGAGTGGCATCGGGAGGATGATCCTAAAGGAGGAGATGAAAGCCAGATCTGGTTCCTATGACAACGACCCCTGGGGCAGTGCGAGGAATTCTCGTAGTGGGAGCAAGGAAACACTCAACACTACAGGCTATGGCACCACAGCGTACAACAACACTGTCAACGGCTGTAAGGCTCCACCCTGCCCCCTATGCATCTCCCTCTTTTGTCTCTTGTTCTTTCTCTTTCTGCAAGTTCATGAGCACCGCCTCCAAATGTTTTTCTGTGCAGCCATGTCCCTCCCTTTGTAATCACATATGACTCCACAGGGGCTTTTTATGAGCCTCGATATACACTGTCATTGGGGTTTGGGGCGAGGGCAGTGAGGTTGTGGATGCAGGTCAGGCAGGGTCATGGCTGCTGCAGGCTCTGTGGTTTATTGAGGTGGAAAGATGTTGAGAGGGGAGAACAGCTGCTGCCGGACCTCTGGTAGACCAGCAGTAGCAACAGCAGCAGCAACACCAGATGTGGCCTGTCATTGTTTTGGGGATATCTGATCACAGTGATTCTGAACATTTCAAGCTACAGAAAACAGAGTGTTCAACCAGGTGTGCAGTCGTGCCAGATGTGATAAACTGGACCTGAACCAACCAGAGTTGTTTCTGTTTGTAAGGGCCAAGCTTCACTGGTCGCGCAGTGCACTGGGAGAGTTATTTGAGCCCCTGACATTCAGACACCAGCCTGTCTTCATCTCCATCCAATTGTCCCCCCTTTAGATACTTCTTTTCACTTCCTTGCTCCGTCGCTCTCCCCATCTCACATGCTTATTCCAGCTTTTTTTCTCCTTCTCCCTCTGCTGACATCGCTCTCCATATTCTACTCTGTTAACTCTCTATCTATCTGTCCATCTATCTGTGTATCTATCTCACTCTCGCGCTCTCACAGCTGGTGTCCCATATCCTGTTTTATTTATGAGCTGTAAGATCTCTCATTAAAGCTGTTCCTCAGATGGGAGGGGACACAACTGAACAGGGCTGTGTTGGCTATGGTTGAAAGGCAACAAAGGCTTGTAACCATACAAGCTGTGCTGTGCGATTAGATGGCGGAGTGTGCGGTGTGTTTTTGTGCTGGTGTGATTGTATGTTTTTCCGTTTTTGTTTTTTTCTTCCCTTCCTCCCTGAACCAGTCTCGCCTGGCCTCTTTCTGCCTTATTGCCCCTTTGATGTTTTGTTTTCCTCCCAGGGCTTGACGGGGTACCCAACTTGCTCCTTTTCTGATTCTTTGTTAGGCTTCTGACTAAACAGATGGCTGTCAAACCTCATCAGCAATTTTATGAATACATTTAATACATACAAGAAATTGAATCAAAATTTAGAGCAAGGCAGATTAAAAATACTGCAGAATTTGTGTTTTTTTTTTTTTCCCCAGTCAGGAAAATGCCATTTAACTCTTTGACTTCTTGATTTCACAGCTCCACGATCTCAGTACAGCACTGATAGTGGTGAGTTTATCATTTATGTTTCACAAATATTCTAGTGATGTTTTTTAAGTGTATTCTTTGAATGGAGGCTGGCATTAGTTCATTAAGTGACGGGCTTGTGCTGGATTCAATTAATTTACATCACAAAGCTCCAGTGTTATGTGCACACATCTGGAACTTTTTTGTTTAGTCGTGAGCGCCATCTTCTGGAATTTACCTAACACTGATCTCATCTCTATATGTGCCCAACTGCATGAAATGTGCTGGCTTGACTGAGACAGTATTTTACTACTGTTTTCTATATTATAGATTTTGTTTGCAAGTCCGCTTCACTACCAGGATATGGACGCAATGGCATCCAGAGGGTGAGACCACAGTGAACAACACATAGCATGACATCATGATTAGCTGTTTACTTGTCATACATGCTTTGGGACTTATTACAGAATATTTTAGTCGAAGAAATATATCTGGTTATTCGTGTTTAACTCATCATCCCTTTTTGTCCCTGCAGCCTCAGAGTGCAGACTGCTACCAGTACCAGTACGACAGTGGCAACGAGGTCAACTGGGGAAGCAGAGGTAATTTAATATGAATTTAAAAAACCTACCCCTTATTAGACTGAAGCAATTAATTCAATGCTTTTTCTTTCTATTGTGCTGACTTGGTTCTGTTTCTCTTTTCTCCCAGCTGAGTACAAGGTAAGGTTTTAACATAATCACTTAATTAATATATTCCATGCAAGCATGTTAGCCTATATGTTGAATAATCCCCAAGTGTTATTGTAACCATGCCTCTGAAGTCTGACAAAGCATGGCTGGCTCTCCTCCTTCCCTGCAGGTTTACCCTTATGAAGCACTCATTGTCACCACCAGAGGGCGCAACAGGCTGCCTAAGGATGTAGACAGAGCAAGACTGGAGGTAAGTTGTGAAAGAGTCGTTAGGTTGACTGTGGGCTAACTGTGCTGAGAGGTCGTTGGCCCTAGTCCAATTAAAAAGTAGTGCAATTTTCCAAGGTTTTAGAGATACTAAGGCTGAAAGTCTCCCAGCAGAAACACACCTACATAAGAAACTTCTGACTGGCCACCAACCAAATTCTCTCAAATTTTCAGAGTATAAAAAGAAAAATACTTACACTCAACTGTTAAACTTTTATATTTCTGTACATTTTATTTCCTTACACTATGATCTGATGTCTGTATGAGGTCTGTAATGCTGGTGGACAATACTAAATTCTTTTTTATTTTCATTTAATGTATTTAATTAATAATACAGCATCATTAAAAACATGTCATTTAAAATCCTCTAAAGTAGGAGAAATTTTATCAAGGATATGACCTTGGAGTTCTCAGTGGTACCTACAGACGTGTGAGTTTTAATGTGATAACTATGTCATCCCCGTGTTCTCAGCGTCACCTGTCTCCAGAGGAGTTTGTCCAAGTGTTTGGTATGACAGTGGAGGACTTTGACCGGCTGGCTCTGTGGAAGAGGAATGAGCTAAAGAAACAGGCACGACTCTTTTAGTAATGTATGGACGTCCGTCAAATACTGCCATAAGCAGAGCCGGAGACTTGACTGACTGTAGGAACGAAAGAGAATGTGAGGACAACTTCTACTCAGTTTCACTGCCATGGCTGAGATCCTGTTCTAGACCTCCTCTTAAGACGAACCAAATTCTGGTCACACCAGCGCGGACTTCTGGGACGCCGGGGAAAGGCCACAGAGACATTATGCACAGATGGACTGACAAACTGTTACATGGTTTTCCAGTGTAACTGTGGCCATGTGCTGGAGTGAAGTGTATGCAATAGAGACTGTAGTACAGTAGTGTTGTGCTTTTCTTAAGCCTGAAGAATGGAGGAAGGCCCCTATGAGTCCACACAAGGGGATGTCTGTGACCAGAGCCGCAGTACTAAAACATATTGAGGAGAATTTTGGCTTTGCCTTATTTGTTATGCTCTCTTAGTTATGAGTGTGCAGCACCAGCAATCTGAATGAGTAGAATGTAGGTACAGTATATCATTTATGACACTTTATCAGTGTGAACGATTAGATGAGAAGAATGAGTGTGTGAGCATACAGCATCACTTTGCTTTGATTTATAAGGATGCATTTTGTTTACCTATTTCGCATATTTTGCTCTTTCACATTAAATGCTGTGTCCCTCTGGTTTACACTAATTGATACAGAAACAAACATGAAGCAATCTGAGGTGGACACAACTTTTTTTTCAAATGTATGTGTGACTTGCATAGATTTGTGTGAAAACGAAAACCAAAGTGAGAATGCAAATATACAGATTAGCAGATCACTTCCATGTAATGTTATGGTTAAATAGTAAAGGGTCATCAATAGATGCAGTTCACTGTGCAGCTGTATGGTAATCTAAAAGAATGTGCAATCGAGTAGATTTAATAGATAAAGCAAACACCAATTCAGTCCTCCTGTTCCACATTTTCCAGCTCATTGCAATACAGTGATGACTAAATGTTTAGGGGTGAGGGCGATAGTCATCCATACATTTACATTCACTATTATTTATATTCTTTTAGAATGATAATCCAATAATTTTGTAGCTACAGAGATTATATTCACACACAATGAAGCGCTCTGCAAGGTATTTAACACACTGACAAAGATCCAGGGTTGTTGAAGACTTTACTTCCTTGAATACTGTTATTTTTGATTTTGTCACTAAAAATTAAACTTCAAATCAAAATCTGCTTTCCTCTTCTCTCTTTTGTTTATGGTCGTGAACTATTGTGAGCTACATTTGAGCTGTTGTCCTTACTTTCCTTCCTTACCTGTCAGATCGGTGTATACCACATTATATTTTTTTATAGGTATGAGAAAGTCTAAAAAGTTCACAAAATTTCTTCCGTTTGTTAACTATTGGTTGCCATTTTACAGTCTGGGACACACAAACCTCAAATCTTTTTTTTTGTTGTTTCTTTTTCTTTGTTTTTCATGGTGTTGAACTAGTCCCAAAATGTTGCACGTCACATGATTGCACACAGCAGATATTCAGCTGGTGTGGTTGATGTGATGTGCAAAGAGAGGCGTGTTCGGAAAGTTTACTACACAAGCAGTTCAATATCAGCAGACCTGGCAAAAGCAGATGGATTGTAGAGTCTGCTCTATTGTGGTTACAGTTACTTCATTTGAAAAATGAAACATGAGATCTGCAGGTTATGGTTTGGAATTGCTTTCCACTTAATCTAGTTCCCTAAAACGAATTCAGAAAAACCTGAGTTTACTTTATTTGTGTTGCATTGACTGGTGAGATTGATGGTCATTGCTCCTCTACTCCAGGTGGAGGCGGTGTAGGACCAACATAGAGCACTGGTTTCTGAGGGGTTTCTATCAAAATAAGAGGCTAAAGAAACAGTGATGAAGCTGTTGTTTCATATAAAAACATGATGTTTGACCGTGTGTGTTGTTTAAAATGATTGGGTTCAGGCACTACAGCGTCTATTTACAAATTAATTATTAAGTTATTAATAACTTAGCTGCTTCCCTAAATATTTACTGGAAGACATGATCACAATGAGTTCGGAAGGAGCGGGCTTCGATCCTAGGATCTCAGGGTGTATTTCACACAGTAACCATTTGACATACTTGTACTTTCTTAAATATTTAAATTTTGTGCCACTTTATTCAGAGAGAAATTTTGTACTTTTTACTCCACAGCTACACTGTAGCTGTTTGACAGCCACACTGTAAAGTCATTTTCAGTTAAATATGGGCTTGAGCTCTCCCAGAGTGACTCCTCACCTGGATACCAGGCTGGATCCCCATTTGGCAACCCACCCTCATCTTTCCCTTGCCTTTCCTGTAGCTCCACCTCTCACTCTACTTCTTCCTCTTGCCCCTCTTACTGACCCTTGTGGCATCAGAACATCCTATAAGGGTCATCTTGTGAAAGCTGCCAAGAGCAAGTTCCTCCAACCAACCTCAGACACCCAGACATCCTGTGGAAGCGTGCCCTGCTGAAGTACCTCAGTCATCCAATACGGACGTGTGCCTTCCTGTAGCATCTCAGACACCCACTGAGCCTGGGATGTTTGGGAGCTGCCCTGAGTCAGACTGGGCAAAGAACGTGGGGTTTGTGATGGAAAGGAGATTACATTACGACAGATGGGGGCACAAGAGAGCCGCTGAAATCTCTGAAAAAGGGCCGAACTTTAAGGTAAGGTACTTTTGTCCCTCAACCTGATTTTAATTCAGTTTTCTTAATTGATTTGAATTGATTTGAATTTAAATTATTTGAATTGAGTTAAATTAATTGATAATAATGAAACTGAATGATGTAATATTGCATTTGATTAATGTGCTCTGGTGAGATTTGTGTTCTTGTTGCTGCACCGTGACTCAGACCGGTTGTCTGCACAGATCAAGTGTAATCTGGGGGGGAGGTTATGGTGAACCTCCAACTTCCCCCAGGGAAGCTCTTTTGTAAAAGAGAAAGAAAAGAATGGTGACACCATGCTAAGGAGGTTCATATGTCTGTCGATGCCCACCCTAGAACAAAAGGAGTCCTCAGTGACAAGGACCTCAGTGCAGGGGTCCACAGTATGTAGAAAAAGGAGGTAGTGATAAGTGGTTGTAGTCAGAGAAGCTGAGACAGTAGCACTAACAACATGGTTATGGGGGTCAAACTGGGAAAGAAAAAGTAATGGAACTATGCCTCTTACTATTTGAATTAGAGAAGTCTTACAGTAGAGAGGAGAAAATATGTGAAAGAGAAGACAAGACACCAGAAAGGGGACAATATGAAGAGTGAAACCACTCCTTCAAAGAGGTAAATAAATATCTTCAATTTATATTATATAAACGATCACTTTAATACTTCATCTGTTCATTGTTATTCTGTGAAGATTTAAGTATTAATCTCCATTGTCTGCATTTATCCTTTTTTTTAGAAAGGAGAGAAGACGTCATGATTAAAGAAGAGACCGAAGAGACGAAAAAAGAAGAGCGGAGAAAATGTAATGAAAAGAAACAGTAAAAAGGAGAAGAAAGGAGAGGAGGTGGGAGAGTAAAAGGAAGTGTGGCTCTTCTCACACAAAAATTTAATTAAATGTTATTCATGAATATTTATCATTCATTATTCATTCAATACGACTTTGATCTTATAACACAAATGTGAAGGCCGACTTTATTATATGTATTTTTGCAAATGCATGCAGAGTCTTGCTTCAGAATAGGATCAAATATTAAGAAAATTTCAATGAATTAGCAGGGAAAAGATAGCGTCTGCTTCAGAGTTATTATTTTACACTAATTTCTAAAAATACAGAAATCTGCTCAGCACACTACCTCTGTGAAGTCCATCTCCATCCAAATCTTTCTACAGTCAATGCAATTCAGAAGACATATACTGCAACTATATCAGCATATTCTAAATGTCATCTTTATGCTGATTGACAGTTCAGCACATATCTGGGTACCAAATATCTCCAGAAGCTAGCCAGCAGGCAAGAAGTGGTGTTGCCCCAAATGTCAGACTGTAAAGAATAGTGGCTACTGGACTGTAGCTTTCACGACACCACCTTTTAAAAAAAGAAAAAGAAAAATACTTATACTTTTGGTTCATCTCTGAATGTAACACTAACAAGAAATGTGGGAGAATTCTTGCAGTTTGTTGGAAAAGTCTGTGTGTGGGTTGAGGGGGTTGGCACAGAGTTTGATTCACAGCAGGACCAAGTCTCGTGGTGCTGACATTCTCATGTGCGCTAGAGTGAATTAGAGTCTGTGAATTTGAAATCTCTTTGAAGAATTCACCATCTTTCAGTTTGCTCTGGTAAAAGGTACAATACAGAAAAAATATTAACTATTAACACACGGGCTACTGAGGGCTTGCTGACATAAACAGGCTGACCAGCTTGGGGGCAATGTGTTTACTGGGAGAGAGGAACCAGGCTGTGGACAAGCCTCCACCAGGGGGGTGGTGACTCCACCCAGAGGTAGCACACACCATCTGGGGCCTCTCAGGCAGGGCAAAGGTGGATGTCTTTGCCTCAGAGGCACTGACCCACTGCCCCCTTCTCAGCAGTTCCTCCAATATTACCTACGCTACAGAGAGTCCTTCAAACAGTGTCGCAGACCTCTGCTGGTGGCTCCCTTTTGGCCAGCAAGTTGGCTCCTGGAGGGCCCAAGCCTTTACTGAGCAGGTGTGTGGAGGCAGCCAGAAAGACAATTCTTAATACCAGAGCACCATCCACCTGCTTACAGTATGACGCCAGGTGGAAACTCATTTCTGACTGGTGTGTAGGCCATGAAATGTCTATGGTGGAATCCAGAAAGCTCAGGATCACTTTGTGTGCAAATACAGCGTTTCTCCCTCAGGTGCTGTCACACTTGCACCACAACCAGCCTATTCAGTTAGCACAGTTTAATCTCCCACTGAGAGATGGGGAGATGTCAAGGTTGCTATATGAAGTGAGGGCCCTTAGGCCAGGAACACACTGGATGCATGGTGTGTGCGTGGCGGCTGTGAAACATCTTGGTTTTCATTTCGGCACCCATGTTAACGGGTAAGAGTGAACACACTTCCTGATCACATGTCTGCATCACATGATCTAGAGATTTTTCCATGCATGATGCACACAACTCCCAGTAGAAATAGACTGAGAAAAGATCTGTTGATCATAGTGGCAACATTACATAAAATTGATACCTTCCACTATAGCTGTCAGTGTCTAGGCTGAATCTGAATATACAACAGACGTGTATATGTGAATATATTTTTTAAACTATTTTAGCAGCAGCATGTGGAGACAGTGGCACTTAAGTGATGTTTTCTGTCATAAATAATTCAGAAAATAATTTAAAATTAATATAAATCCTTTCAAATAGCCTGCAAAGTCTACGTAGAGAGATAAAGTTGGCAGAAGCAGCAACACAGCAGACATGCAGCAGCTCAGCAACGGCAGCTGTCATGCACACGCAACACAGTCATCGAGGCTGGGTGACGCTGGCTGTGTGGCCTATTTTTCATACAAGATGCGTGCGGTTCCAAGCAAGCTGGTGAAAAGTGACATCATATCAGCAACATTACATGAAATTTGCACCTTTCACTATAGTTTGTGTAGGCTGTGAATATGACACAGACTTGAAAAAGTATATACATTATATAGCAGTGGTCTGTTTTTTTCATGGGTGTTCTCGTAATCTTCACATTCTTCTTTTACAGATTTATTCTTTTTTAAGGGACTCCTATGACTCCATATGTGAGAGCCACCTGTATGACTGACCTGTACATATTCTGTTCCTGTTCAGGTACATATTTTTATTGTATTGTATGTGTTGTATGTTCTGGTTGTGAGGCATTGCCATTTCATGAGAGATCTACCTAAGAGTGCTGTGTGAGAGCCATCTGTATGACTGACACAATAAATGACTGCATACAAAGGCAGAGTCAAGGGATTGCCTGAACCCGCCAGTTACAGTTAAGTACAGCTGAGTGTGGTTACATTGGCTTCTGCTAACTAAGTTGCAAATTCCCTCCCAACATGTCAAACTCTTGATTTATGATCAAGAATCACTATACGTAGCATTGCCTTGCTCAGCTCTACCTGCAGCTGCAGCTCTATGGTGGGACTGACTTTAGGACCCAGCAGAGAAGCAGCCTCTTCCAGTTCCCTACCCGTGGATCTGTAATGTTTCCTACCCACTGTCCCTGTCAGCAGTAGCTCGTCCACACACTGTCCCACTCTCTCTCACTCATGGGCCTGCACTGAATTTCAACAGCTCACATGGACAGCATCACCAGCAGAATGGACACAAAGGGCACCAAATGTAAGTCTACTTTTTCTGATCCTGAAACACTACTGCAAAAGAGGTTTACTGATAAGTGACTGTTGACTGTTTTATGTCTCTCTGTGCAGTTTGGTGAGGTGGATTTAGATATGACTGGTATGTTTGCTTTATGTGTTAATGGGTCACTTAAAAACAGACCCTCTCACACGCCCACTGTGTGTGTTTCTTTCCTCACACACCTCTTACTGCTGCACCCTCAAGAAGGCTCCCTACCTTTCACTGGTTTTACTGGAAACAAGTGGAATGTTGCTGGGAATATATGTAGGCTACTTAAACATTAAATATTTCCAAATCCATGCCTTAATTGCACAATTTGCTGCAAAGTAATTCGCAGTCTGACTCAGTTACCACTTGTCTGAGAATACCCATGAAAGTGCTATGACACTTCCTTTCCCCCTGTAATTCTCCCTCCTGTTGTCTTGTGCTTGTAAGATAACACAATGGTAGTGCACTTTAAAAACATAAATAATGTTGCTTCAGTCTCCCCACAGCTGCTTGGAGAGGCAGAAAACCAAGTCCTGATCCACAGTCTGATTGTTGTTCTAGAAAGTGAATCCCACTCATCCTGAGTCCAGTCAGATATCTGGATGTGGAGAGATGAGATATTTGGAGATTAGGTGGTCATGGTAATCATTGTTTGATACTAGAAACCACTTGTAGAGAATTCTTCATAAAGACCCCTGGAGATCTACAGTGCTTTTGTGTTGAAATAGCTGGAAATACAAAAAGTGTTTTCGGCCCATGTGTTTTTTTTTCTGGGAGGGGTGCAGCTGCCCCCCCCCCCCCCCCCCCCCCCCCCCCATGACAGTACAACATTTTTCCACATTGTAAAAAAAAACAAATACACTTGCCCCCCTTGTGGGCTTTGGAGTGAGGTCAGAAGTGACAGCATTACCAGGGCAAGGTGTGACCCAGAGCAACATTTGAAGAAACATGAAGTTGTGATTTCAGCTTAAAGTTGATTTAAGTTGTTTGATCTGTTTTTACACTTCAGCTGTTGCTATCATGTTACTGCTTATAGACCTGGAAAGACTTGAGTGCTTTTCACAGACCTGCTATGAGCCGCCAGGCAGGTAAACATGTGATAGTGATTAGAAGGACCAACTTTATGGACATTTAAACTCTAATGACTACAGGTGAAAGGAAATGGGATATACTGCATATGGTACTTTATCTTCTCTCTTCTCTTATTCACCTTTTTACAGTCTCATCTCCTACAAGAAAAAAGTAAAGACTATTTTTAAATCACTTCTGTCTTTCCTGTCCATGATTTAGCTATTTTCCATCCTTCCTCAGCTTGTCAGTCAATGTGGATTATGTGGATGTTGCCAGTGCGTTTGGTGTGTACACAAAGTACCTAAAGGAGGAAGTGTCTTTAGGTGTTGTCCAGGTTGGGACAAACCCTCATCTGTCCCTCCCATCTCTCTCAGCACACACACACACACACACACACACACACACACACAAACACACACAGGAATTTAGCTTGAGTGACTTTCTGTTTGAGCTTTGTGTTTTTGCGTAAACACCACAGGAGAAAACAAATGGTGATGGCTTGAGATCCCTGAGGAGAACCCTACTGTTTATTTGGTCTTTAAATGATCTGATTGGCTCCTGCTAAATAACTTTGCCTTGGTTTGTTTTAAATAAGACAGCGAGTAATGATTATTCCAGTTATCAATGAATATATAAATGAATCGTCTGACTCAAAAATTGTTTCAAATTGTGGTACCACTTTACAATAAATACTACCCTTATAAATGATTTATTAATGGGGTATAATTAGGTTATAAATTCGGTTATTAACACTTTACGAATCATAAATAAACTATTATAAACAAGTTATAACACAGTTTTCATACATTGACAAGGCTCCTTTTACCAGTTATAAATAATACTAGCTCATTAGTAAGATCAATGAGTTTTAAGCATTAACTTGATCTTGCCAAATAGTGAGCCTGCATCAATGTATGATGTGTTATACTGTCACTATGCTGACTGTGTTATAACTTGTTCATAACTGTTTATTTATGATTTATAAAGTGTTAATAACCGAATTAATAAAAGGGTAGTCTTATTTTAAAGTGGTACCAAAGTTGTTGTTGATAAACATTCTTTAATCAGCACAGTTTCAGTCTCCCAGTCTTTTGTGTTGCTAAAAGCTGTGTGGAGTCGCGTGACTTTAGATATCAAGCTTTGTTTGAAATTGATGAGAAGCAGGTATGAGCTTGAATGGTGGGAGCTACTTAATATGCATTGTCCAAGCCAGCTGGAGCAGCAGTGTAATAAAAGGTTTTGTGTCCACAGTTACCTCTGTGAGAAGCAGAGCGTCAGGTGGGTGTGAGAGGGGAGAGGCTGTCCCCGCAGAGTTGCATTGCGGTGGTGGGATTGTCTGTGATTTAGCCCCGCAGATATGATGAATTGTGGCTATTGTCAGGATGTTTTGGAGCATATGGAAGAACTTGTGGACAAAACAGTGATCTGCTGTGGACTCTACAATGATACATGAATGAAAAATACTGCTCATGTAAGCACAAATCTTCTACATGCTTTCCTCTGATGAGATTGTTGGAGTGCTCCACATATCAACATTCCTCTGAGAAATATGTGAAAAAAAAAAACTGTGTGCGTGCGTTTGTGCATTGTGAAGTTTTAAATAAACAATTCAGTTTTATTTGGCACAAAGCAGAGTCTGAGAACTTCTTTGAGAGTGCACAAAGATTTCAACTAATGGCATTTGAACTAAAACGTGTTTTCAGTTGGTTTAGGTTAGCAGGGCAAATGAGCACCATTAAAATGCAGTCTGCTGTCGTCATCAAGCCGTTGGTCACTGACCTCACTGTGTGAGCCTTTATGCCATATTTCTCATTATGTATGCTGTAATCTGCATGTTCACGTAACAAAAGCGGTGTCTGTGGAAATAGCTTGACTTCAATGTTTATATCATCCTTAAAAGGCTATTCAAGTACATTACAGCCTGAGTCTTACTGTGATAGTTTTAGCTAATGTAACTATAATGCAGTGGTGTGATTATTCAGATTGTGGACAGAAGTGCCCAGTGATAAGCAGCTCTCTAATGCAACCCAGTGAGACCATGGAGCCTACACAACTTTAAGAATTCATCATCTGTTTTATTTTGATCTTAATACATTTTTTAAAATTTAATTTCATGTGTCTGTTTCACATTCTGTTGCAGACCATACCAGCAAATAGCTTTACATTACAAAGGAAAGCTGTCTCCAGTGGAGCACTCACATCCACTATCTTTACAATGGCCTGGTGTATACAGTGTTATTGTAACCAATTAGAACATCGGCTACAATAATAAGACCCAGGATGTAAAGACAGGGGATCACCCTTGTGGTTTTGTTATTTAAGTTCTGTTTGCTCAATCAACTTTATCAGAAATGCTTAGACATAAAATAAGTGTACAGACATGCCAACGGTCACACAAACAGTACCTTATATTATATACAGTATGGTATATTCATATATGCCTCATAATGCATGAGCTGTAAATCATGCACGACTGTGGACCAGCCCTATAAGAAGTGGAATTCCCCTCTTTAACCCCAGTGAAATGAGGAGATCACTATGATTCATATGGCTCGGATGTGTGCAGGGTATTTGTGTCTGTGTGTGTGCGTGTGTGGTCGTGCACGTGTGCATTGTGTATAAGCAATGGTCATTCTCTGCACAGCTGTTTATGGGGTATCCATGGAGATATGGTGCACAACATTGCAGCAGGGGACTACAGAGTGTATATGACACTTGGAAATGTGGTGCTTTCTTCTGTTGCAGAGGGTGAAAAGTGACTCTGCCCGGGGTTTATAAGCACACAGGTACGTACAAGCACTAAATTCAGAGGCCTAATTCAGATTTATTGTAGAAACTTGGCAGAATATAAGAGTCTTAGATAGAATAAGACTTGTCCAACCTGTTATCAGTTAGGTTTACGATATGTTACTTGAGAACAGCCATAATTCAGCACTGATGTATGATTCGTGTTATTATACAGGTGTCGAAATTTTTTTTTTGACCTTAGGGATAAATCCAGGTGAGCAGTTCAAACAGTGTAGTGTACAGATGGTACTGACAAGTGTGTTTCTGGTATGTACTAAGAAAAGACTTTAAACACTCTTCCTGGAAAGCTATCTAAAATACACAGTCACTTTATCCCACAGACACTTTGGTGTTGGTATGCGCCAACAAGAAGTTAAAGATGTAGTTAATGTCTTGTGTTCATTTCTAAGGCAGAGATTACTTAAAATGAAAAACTGACACAGACACATGGTCGGCCCCAGGCCCTTGACCTTACATGGTCTACGCTTGCTCTTTGCCTTTTTGTTTCAGTCCCTCCGCCAATTCTGTTGCACAAATTTCAGTGAATGTACGGGACTGTTCCTTTGCAGGTATCCCTCTTGATCCTGCTTGCTCCGCAGTCCAACAAATAATGTATCATTTAGTGTTAATATTGATTATTTCTTAATGGCAACTTTACCATAAATACTTGCTTTCTGCAGCTCATGTGTTTCTTATTGAAACTGTGTTGAGCGAATTCAGTGTTCATTTTTGAGGTTGTATTTGTGATGTTTCGTAACAATTGTGTAACTTTACAACGAAATACAACGTACCTTTTCTTCGTATGTGCAACTGAGTGACTCTTTAATTTAAGATCCTTTTCCTCCTTTGACACTGTGGTTTCAAAACTGACTGTGTAAGTGGTGATTGATTCTGGAAATACTGCATCAACTCATTAACAAAAATACTGGATGATATTATGTGTGGCCTAAATCCTGCTACATTCATCCTAAAGCAGCTACAGCTAAACAATGGTCATTTAGTGGTGATTTAGTAATGATTATGAATGACTGTTTAGTTTTCAGATAAACAGTACACCCAAACATTGTGTTTAATCAAGACGTATGATACCATTACACAATAAACTGGAGCAGTAATGTGGAACACAGTCAGTTTGTACTCGTTCATATGATTGAGGTTTCCCTTCTTATAGATTCCTCTTAAACTTCTGAACAACGAGAGAAATGCAAAAAACACCCCAGCTCATCTTCAGGGAGAATTCGTACATAACATGATAAAAAAGATCCAGACAACAGCAGTAAGAGGTTGAGAGAGTGTCCTAGTTCTGTAGTGAGAAACTGAAAAAGACAGTTCTCCGGTCAGAATCAAATTAACACAAAAAATCCCAAATGGAGACAAAGCGGCCCCTTTTCTCCCTTTGTGCTTGTGTGACTGTGTGTGAGTGTGTGTTTGCAGGCCTGTTTGTGTGTTCTGTGTATATTACCCTAGTCTGTGCAGCATCAGTAAAGCAGTGCTTCCACTTGCAGAATAGCATCTTTCTCAGTGTGTGAATACTTTTCTGTGAGGGAGACATAGCATTGTGGTGATCTCATAGGACTCAGGGCAGATATGGGATCTGAAAAATACTGTAGGGCCTTTGTCTGTCAGCAGGCTGAGTCAAGCCCTCTGTGCCATCCCGGACTTGAATAACTCAGAGAGCAAAAGATGAAAAATGAGAATGAAGGAAAAGAAGCTTAGCAGACAGACATCGCCTACATCATGTGACCTCTAACCTTTGACCTGAGGCCATATTGAGAAATACCCAAATGCAACTGTTGCCACCTGGTCAGTGCTATTATTCCATTATCAGACAACCTCGACCAATCTGACCATTTTTTACCTGCTGTTTTAGGGTTGCTGGGAAGATCAGCATATCCCATGATGAACTGGGGAAAGAAAAAGAAGTTCCCTGGAGACTTTCTCAGTCAAGCACAGCACTAAATTGTCACACTTGATGATCAGCTAATGACACAATAAGGCAGGAAGTGAAGGATTACAGGAAGTATGAATCTGATGGTATAAACAGTTTTGTGGGAGGAGCAGGGAGCACTGTCACAAGAATGGAAAACTCATTCTTACACAAAGTCTTTCTTTTAGGGTATCAGGAGGTATTAAAGACTCCTTGCTGCCTGTTTTCTACCATGTCCTACTATACACAGTGATTCATTTCCATGGCATGTTTCTTTGTTTTTGGCGCTGATTGGGCTGATACCATGTAATATCATCCAAGGGATAAAGATCACTACAGCAATGCAAAACAATGAAGAAACATGGTAACACTAGGCAGGAAAATGAGCAATGCTTTACTAACCTGACCTGTAACTGGGGCCATTGACTCTGCCTCACTGCTGAGATAGCAGCTCCCTGCTATCACCACTGCTTCCCAGATTACTCAACTGCAGTGAAGCCATGGGGAGCTGTGTGTGTGTGTGTGTGTGTGTGTGTGTGTGTGTGTGTGTGTTTGCGCTTGCGCGTATGTACCTGTGTGTCTGAACATCAAAAGCGGGAGTACACAGACCCATAATTCTCCCTCTCTGTCACCATGGAAACATCCTAAGCTTAAGAGGCCTAATGACTTTGAGTAGATTTATTTCCCTCTGTGACAGGCTTGTTAGAGTGGCCTAATTAGAAGGAGTTTGGATGCACGTTCAAGATAGAAATTTGTTATAGACGTCGTTGACTGCAGCCCATTTGAATGATGTATATAAATATTTGCTAAGATGGGATGAATTTAATCAAGCTTTGTTCTTTTTAAGGGAAATTTAAACTAAAGATATACAACTGAAAAGTAATAGTGCTGTGAAATGCACACTCCAAATACTTAAGGTTTTGCCTGATTCGATATCACAAAATTAATGTTTTCAAGTAAGCAGTCAGCCAAAGTGTTACTCTGTATGTTGGTTCACCAGCCAATTATTTGGTTCTGAAGTAAAAAACTAGGACAGAATACTACCTACTGTATCCACAAAGCAATCAAGGCATCCATATCCCTGGACAGTTGCGATCTCTAGTGTAT
Source organism: Seriola aureovittata (assembly GCF_021018895.1). NCBI lineage: Eukaryota > Metazoa > Chordata > Actinopteri > Carangiformes > Carangidae > Seriola > Seriola aureovittata. The sequence goes on from NC_079371.1 coordinate 20,302,435, forward strand.
TACTGTACTGGTGCACACACTCGTTGAGTTTCATGGAGTGTGGGATCTGTGCTGTGTTTTATGATAACCTGAAGCATCTTACCATGTACAATAAAAACAGTGGGCAGAACATGTTTTTTCCCCTCTCTCCTTAATTTGTGTACCTTTACGACTCCTCCAAACCAAATAAGTTTTTCCACATTTGCCCCTCACCTGCTGCTCAACTCCAGCATGTCTTGCAATGTGCATTTGCTATGTGTGTTGAATACTGCATGTTTGTCTAAACTGTCCACCCACATAATAAATGTCCATGTCAAAGCTATGAGAAATCCCCTTTTTCTTGGAGGACTACCTGCAGCAGCTAAATAAAGGTTTGTAATAGTAGTGGATTTCAAGCTCCATCATATTGTCATACCTTTGAAATTCAATTCTATCTAGTGTAGGATCTAGACAGTGCGTTGAGAATGGGGTCACCAGAGACAGTACAGTAAAATTGGGAGTGAGTCAGCTGACAGGAAGAGGAAACAGAAGGCCGGAGGTGATAGGTGATGTCATCAATGGAGGGAGGAAGCCATCTCTATAGGGGGCATATGGGGCATCGCAATACACTTGCTCAGCCCATTAACTTATGTAGGACAGGAAAAGTGTTTTGTTGGCAGCAAGCAGAATGAGATCAAAATCCGTCTCTAAGGGTCTTCAGTCGTTAGCCTATCATAGCTAGCATGACCTTTAAATGTCCACTTTGATGATTTTCAGCCTTATCTCTGTATATTTTACATAGTTTTACAAGGCTTTACACTACCTGCCAACAGGGTCTCTACCACATTTGTTGGCCATTTCCTGATGTGCCTCCATTTTCATACTTCTCCTGGGAATCTACTGCAATTTCCTGGACCCTAAAATGTTTAAAGAAAATTAAATAGATAGGCAAAGTGCCCATAATAATAACATATAATAAGAAGTACTTAAACCATTATTAACTGATTGTTTGGGGTCAATGGAAGCAAGCTGCAAACACAATCCTGACATACTTTTAACTTTTAAATTGATGTAGCAAAGCTGTTAGCTAACAGTTTATCATTGAGCAGATATGGAGCAACATTAGCATTCACAGAGAGTTATATCTCTGTCCACCTAATGGATGTCAGTCCAATATTCACTCTCCTTTAAGCTCTGTTTTGTTGTCAACCAACTTTTTAGGGAAATATCTGACTCATTAGCTGCAAAATGCTAAAACAGTGCTGCTTAGAGCTGTGACCGCGAACCAAAACAGAAAATCTGAGGGTCCAAAAGTCAAAACAGTGAGCTGAAGGACTGAAAAATGCTCTGTAGAACATAGATATTTCTATGTTTATCACTGCCAGCAAGCCCTTTCACATACACTTCGTCATTTCATCTTTTGTTTAATAAAAATAGTGAACATTGTCGCTTTAAGAAATCTGAATAATTCATAAATGTTAATATGGCTCTCATCATCCAGCTCACATCCAGCCTAAAATGATGACTACTCTGAAAGTTAAGTCACAGATGCAGTCATCATGCCGATTAGTATCATCTTACCACTGAATCAGAAGTATCTGTTTACCTGTTGTGGGCTCCGCAGTTATCAGTTTGTGAATGCCCAGACATGTTTTGTGCTGGGGAGAGAAAAACCGTCACACTTGGGAAATGCCTGCAATCTGAGGAATAAAGTGGGAGGGGATGTCATTATGATAGGGCAGAGGCTGGTGAGTGTTGGCACAGCACTTAATGTAATTAAAAACCTCTGGCCAGCTGGTTTACCTTGCCTTTGTTAGATTGCAGGCTACACACACCCCAAGGGGTGCGATTAAAGCCTGCGGCCTTTGAAAGGGAGATATGACATCTCTGTTCTCATCTGCGTCTCTTAATGCTATGATTCAGCTATTTTCTCTAAACACACATGTCCCAGCTTTGATGAGTTGGATGGTGGTATTTAGATAACCCTCACACGGTATGAAAGATAACATTCAAACCTCTCCTGTGACTCGCTTAACATGATGAGAAAGTTACTGGGTCATATTGTTCAACTGGCTTCAGTGATGAGACAAAGAAAGACTCCCACACTGGGTTTCTGGACACCTCAAAGTCTTCAACCTGCAGTGCTCTTTCATGTCAGATCAGGTTGGGAAATGGCTGTATATCCAACATGTCCAAAGACAATAAGGAAGGGGAGACTTCCAAGAAAAACTCAGCATTTTTCATTAGATACTGATCTCTTGTGGAGTCACAGATGGTACAGTCCTTTGAGGTTCTCACAGCAGCTTTGTCTAACAGGATTTACCTCTGTATGCTTATACTGTACCTATGTTATTTCAGTGTGTGTTTTGTTAATGATTTTCTAGATTAGTCAAGTTTGAAATGCCGTGTTTTAGAAATCACCTGTCCTTAATACTCCAGTATTGCTCAAACATGACAGCTATGTACCCAGTTTTAATGAGAGGTAAAGTGATTTGTATTTCACAGCTTTAGTGTGCTTTCCCATCCGTCCTCTGGCATCCACAGTCCTCTGTGAGATCACAGCTTTACGGGGATGGTCAGAGGTCGTATTTAGTCACAGTGAGAGGTTTGTCAGGCCATAACCAAGCCTGGCAGGGTGTGTCTGTGGCATCACCACTAGAGAGGACATTGGAAAAGTTGGGAAACATCATGTACGCCTCAGGGAAAGTCTGGTCTGTGTATGAAAACAGACAGTAGGAGGACTTCCTGTCTACATAATTAGGCCATTAATTTTCCATTTTCTTCACAGACATCCCTGGGAGTGTATATCTTTAAATCCTCTGTGCGACTCATTCATCGTCTGTCGTTCACTGTCTATAAGTATGTTCAAAAGATCACCTTTTTTTTCAACTTTGGCATCATTTGTGAAATAAAAAAAAGTTTTTATATTTTGCAAAGTGAGATATAAAAGTATGGCACAAAACAACGGAAGAAGAAAAGAGACAACTTTGCTATTTTTCATTTGATTGCAATCCATCCAGTTGGAATGGAAATATCCCACTCTGGACCAATGCAATTATAAGAGCATTGGTCACGCTGCTAGTGTGGCTAAAGGTGATGTTACTGTGGATAAATGTGTGGTAATATTCAGAGCATCAGAGCTACATACTATACTTATAGTAAATCAGCATAATCTAGCTACAAATTGAATTGGTGTTGAATCAGTGATATAGAGAAGCAAAAATACATTTTGTCTGTACAAAAATGATGCAGATAATTACATTAAACATTAATATTATGTTGTCCATTACTCACTTTGTTGCCCAGAGTTACACTAGATGAAAAAATTGATCCCACTCTCGTGTCTGTACAATAAATACTATAATACATACAGGAAAAACACTGATCCTCCTATTTACTGTACAGACACAAGAGTGCTGCCAATCATCCCAAAAGGTATATTCTTAACTACCGGTAATGTGTATTCAATAGGAGAGGTCAAAGAGGGGTCAAAAGGGTCATACCAGGATTAAAACCAATATTTTACATGCTCATATCTAGTAACTTCACAGTCATTGTTGAGCAGTCTTGTCCATCAGCCAGCCCTACAGCTGGCTGACACTGTTTTCATTCTGCAACTGATGTATCGTAAAAGCCTACACTTAGGAGAAGCCGTGTTTTTTGTCTGTTGCTGTGCACATGGTTGTAAATTGCCTATGTGCGCCTTCAGGGTTTGTTTGTGCAATGTTACTGTGACTGATGGCAGCATGTCGCATCGTGTCGGGATGCATGAGTCTGCCTCAAGGCAACAACTCATCCACGTGTAACTGAAAAGTCTCAACTTGCCTCCACCTACACTCCACAGCCTTTACTCACTCTCTCCTATATCCTTCACCTTGTATTTTCAGTGCATTCAAAATATAGATATTACCCCTTGAACCATTTTAATGGTCCAATTATCAGTAAATTATAGTGGCAAAGATGCCCTAACAATGCCTTACTGTATCTGGTATGTTAATGGGTTCACTGGCATCTTCTGGATGGCAGACTTTGTGTACAGCTAGTTAAAGGTTAATAAATACACTGAGGGGAAGAATGTGAAAGAATAAAGAATGTGAGTTAACTATTAGTCGACATGTGTGTGTTTACACAGCAAGCCTCTCCCAGGTGCTATACGATCCCTGGGATTACAGCGGAGGGGGATCCAATAGGGCTACATACACACACACATAGAGAGCACCACCATCACCCTACCCCCAAAAAGAAAAGAGAGGAGGGGAGACAGAGAGAGGGAGGTGGGTGGAGGGAGATAACAGATCAGAGGGAGGAAGGGAGAGGTAAAGGGAGTGTGTGTGTGCTGCAGTAGGCAGACTATAGCTCACCTCCAATACAAAGACTTTACAGGACACACACACAGGGAGGCTTTGACTCTGGAATATCTCCTACAGTATCTGTCCGTGTATGAATGAACCGATTCTCCTCTGTAACCTTGGAAAATGGTGGGACTCTCATCCACTGCTGTTGAGGGTAAGTGTTGTCTGTAGCTTGTCTGAATATTAAAGCAGGTGGTGACTTAGGTGGAAGAAGGTGCAGGGGTTTGTGAAGATACTGAACAATGTAAAGACACACAAACTGTTGAGCTGTAAAGGTGTTGTAAACATGAGACTGAGGCATCAGGTGATGTTTACCTCAAGCCTCAAGCATCATGCCAGCTTGATGAAATACCTAGAATGGCAGTAATCCTGAATTGTTGAGAAAGCAACTGTTTGCCACCAAGACTCGATAGTGCAGCATTGTAATTTTTTAAGCCTCTTAAGACTCTTCCTGGGTTGCAAATTCCTGTGTGGTTAGCTGGAATGTCTGCCTGCAACAATATTGTGAAACAGAGTTTCTGCAGAATGACCAGATTCAGTCACTTACAACATACTGGGGAAGCTGTGTGTGCGTGTGTGTGTGTGTGTGTGTGTGTGTTTTGCAAGATAAGTAAGCTCAGCATGAATACAGCCCTTTGGCATGAAAAGGAGGGGGTTAAAAAAAAAAAAAGAAGAATATGTGCACCCGATTGAGGTCACATTATTCTTCATATCAGGGTTTGTTGGACATGTTAGCACAGGTGCTCAACTCGCTGACATTACTCACCCCCACCTCCCCCTCTCTTTCACTCCCTCAGAAAGTCTGCGAATGTAAGCCTCTTTTAAAGCTCTGAGTCTGCACTGTTAAACAAACTACTCATTCTGTTTCACAGAAGTCTACACATACACACACACAGATGCACTTTACAGAGACTTGCACTATTAACAAGGTGAGGAATGTGTCTAGTGTTTAATGGCTATTGTCAGGCAGGTGTGAGGGGGTAAATGTTTGAATGTGTCCAAAGCTTTGAATAGCTTTACACATTCCCCTACCCGTCTTTTGTGTGTGTTTTTCATTTTTTTAGGGGGAATATTCCCTCGTAATGTTTTTGTTAAGGCTTAAAAGAACCTTAAATGATAAAACCTGAGATTAAAGTCTTGGTTTGTAGCTGCAGATATTACAATTTCAGCTTAGTATGACTTTGATTAAACCTTATCCAGTCTGTTTTATGTAGCATTAACATCATATGTGAGCTTGTGTGGAGTTTCCCCCAGGTGCTGGGCTCAAAATCTGTTTTATCTGGCTTTTAAGTACATCAGACACATCACACACACACACACACACACACACACACTCACATTCACACTCACACTCACACACACACACACAGAATTCAGAGTACCTCTGAACAGTTGCAGCAGGGATTTAAAGGATCATGTGCTGTTTTAGATGTGTGAGAACCATGTGAGTAGTGTAATGTTGGTTATAAAAGGCATGACCGTTGACTTAAGGGTGGCCTTATGTGCCTCACATGCCAAATACTACGCAATAATTCCTCTTAGCTCATTTTGGCGCAAGCAGAATAACACTGTATTTGTCAAATTAGACCATCAGCTTTTTGGAGCAGCAGTCCAAGTGAAGCAGTGTGATGAGCGCAGTGTCCCACTTTTTGCCAGCTCCTTGAAAGCACTGCCTTGGTCTCTGTGTTATATTTGATTTAGTGCTGAGTGGTGTGAATTTCAAATTTTCTCTGCAGTGAATGAGTCATGCTGTGGATAAGGTTCTAGGCACTAGGTTAGGGGAAGCCCAGTGGTGCGCCAGAGCCAGAATCTAAACAGCTGAAACCTCTGGCAGAGAGACAGCATCCACCAGGCCAAGACATCCCACTCTCATGAGTTTCCTCTCCTTCCCCAAACTCCACTTCCTTATTTCCGCTGGGTGAATCAGATGTTAATGAGGAAACTTTCCAGGTCCCTGCATGTATTAACTCCTCATGCCCACTTCTCGGAATGCGAGGCATATTTTGTTATTACAATGGACGGAAACTGCACTGGTGAAGAAGACAAAGTGGTTAAACAGGCACAGGCTCTTGTTGCCTTAGCAGGGCATTGTTAAACCCATAGGAAGACCCACCTCAGGAAAGTATGTCTGTCTTCAAGGAGTGGGAGCAGTCTGAAATGTGGAGCACACACTGACAAAGACCAGATACATCTTCCAGCACAACCTGTCAGTGGTGCTTACATACAAGATCACTGTGTCAGAGGGATTCAACAAACAGTCCAACTTATGAAGAAACTCATTAATAATGCTCTGTAAACCTGCACACACACACACACACACACACACACACACACACACACACACACCACACACACACACACACACACACACACACATACACACACACACACACACACACACACAACAGGGCCTTTTCGAGCCAGGTACACCAATGAATACTTTTGACACACCTCACCTTACTAAATACACACCATATAAGCCTCCCTGTGTGTTTCAGATTCATGTGTATGTGTACGTGTGTGCATGTACTGGTGTTTGGTTAGTGTAACTGGTCTTGTTGCCATATGACCGCCCACCACACAAAGAGTTTTCTGGCTCAGTGGCTGTCCCATGGTTGACTCCAGCAAGATGCACGGTTCAGTGGGTCCAATGTGGCTCAACTGTGAAAACTGTGTGTGTGTGTGTGTGTGTGTGTGTGTGTGTGTGTGTGTGGGGTGGGTGGGGGGGCATGACATAAGAACATGTGGACCGACTGGCAGCACTTGCTTGTGTCTGGCATGAAACAAGATGAAGGAGGAATTCAACACATCAGCAGCAGGTTGCAGATCCGTTCTGTTCTCAGGGTCTCCAGCAGCTGTCAGAGGGAGGGAGACAGTTTATTTAAGTTCTGTTCTGAAAACAGGGAGTGGACCTGTCCCACCTCTCAGATCAACACATGATGTGAATCATATATTCCTTTAAGCTGAGTCCTCAATGTTTTGCAAAACCTGGGAATAGAGTGTGTATTGCTGGAGGCCTGGGGGTCTCAGCCAGCCCTTGCTGTTGTGAGTCCATGACTTAAAATCTCCAACTGTCCGATAAAGATCATGTCCCTGTGAATGAAACTCGGCTTGCTGGCCCGCTCTGGGTTCTGTAAAGTGGCCCTTCAGTTATTCTTGTCAGAATCTCATGTTTCTGCCAACATTTTTACAGTCTTTGCAGCGCTTTTAATTTGCCCTCTCAGCATTGAGTGTGACAGTTGATTGAAATTTGGATTTGTGCCCATCTGTCTTTTGAGCCAGCAACATTTCAGAGCTGCTGCAGAACGTTTTATGCAGGATGTTCTGTTCATATGCTGCGTAAGAGTTCATGTGTTAGGGTAGCTTCATTTGCACTTTTCTTCTGGGTTAATGAGCAATTAGCAAACATATTTCCTCTCACTCCACTCTCTTGTTGTTGTTTAGTCTGGTTAGTAACAGACAGAGGTGGAGAGGAGGCAGACTCTGTGATAAGGTGGCAGATTGATATTGACAAACTGTGAAGCAAAGTGACAGAAAATGAAAGAAGGACACATGGAAAGCAAAGCAGAAAGAGCCTCCCTGACATGCTCCTGGGGTTTGTTTAGACTTGTTAGCCTGACCTTTGCCCTCTCTGCTGATACACTGACCCCATGCCCCCCTGACCTTTGCCCTCACCCTGTGCAGCGATGGAGGTGTTGGTGAATGAGCTGGGAGTACTGCTGAAGATGCTGGACGAGGAGAACCTCAGCTCATCCACCCAGGAGAAGAAGACCTCAGTGTGGAACCTCCTGCAGCAGATACAGCCATCAGGTCAGAGAGAGGAGAGACACACGAAGTAACTTATTAAGTCCGACAGATGTTCATAGGGAATGTTTGTACATTTCATTGTGCAGAAATTGTGTTTCATTCTAGTCCACTTTCAAGATTTCCAGATAAAATCAATTATTTAGTTTAGATGCAAATTATTGGATAGATATTTCACAAATTATGTTTATTTACTGGGCTTTACTATTTTTATTGCATTCTTCAGATTAATCAGCATCCACTCACTCATTAATAGGATATGAAGGTTAGAAATCTGTCTAACTTTCTGCACTTTTCTTACCATGCAGAAAGTTTTTATGTTTTCCTCTTCCTCTCTTCCAGTGTCAGGAACAGACTACATCTACATGAACTCAGCGGTTTACAGAAACGGCACCAGCTTTGTCGAGTCCCTCTTTGAAACATTTGGTGAGTTTGAGAAAAATACACACAAGTGCCAACACATAAGCAGCAGTTTTCATGCTGTCTTTAGATATACAGTTAAAAGTGAGAGTGTAAATGTATGTTGTTGTCAGACTGCGAGCTTGGAGACCTAAAGGACGTTACAGACGATGTGAAAGAGGAGAAGAACACCCAAACTGACACTTTAAAACAGGCAAGTTGCCAACACACACTCAGCTCCTAACCTATCCCTTTCCATAAATATCCATTACATGTGACGTATTGGCTTTAAATCCTGGAGGCAGGATGAAACTGCATGCACGGTATGTATGTTGTTGTATGTCCATCTTTTCAGCACTCAAAATCCGAATCCAGCTTTGCAGGGAACCATCGCACCTCTAAATGACTTGTGGAGAAAAAGCAAAGAAAAACAGAGAGATGGCATTCCTTGTTGTGGGGGTTTCCCATGTACACACACTCACCGCTCTGCGAGCTGTTAAAAGAGAGGAGTTAAAATGCAGGGATCCGCCCAGAGCCCATGTGTCTAATTTATGGATATCATTTTGAGGTTTATCCTCTGCATCTCTTTGATGATGCAGTTCTTTGGGTGTGAAAGGAAAATCGTTCATGGTTATGTGGGAAATTTGAGAGTTATTTGTGTGAATCCTTTAGCAGAGCTGTGCAGACTCCCCAGCCACGCACTCAGCTGACTCTCCTCCCCCTCTGCCCACAACGCCTCCTCCTGAGGAGTATTATGAGGAGGCAGTACCCCTCAGTCCTGGCAAGATGCCTGAGTACATCATCACACGAGGTCAGCATCTTCCCGCCTCTGCTGAACTCAGTGCCCTTTGTGTCATTTTGCTGTAAAAACCTATGTAGTCAGTTCTCAGCACTTAAATTACACATAATTATGTAGTACTAATACAAGTTACATTAAAGTGCATTATGAAACACAAGGACTAATTAGGCTTTTTTTTTTCTTCCATTTCCAGTCAGGCCCAGCCCTCCCAACTCGATAGAAGATGGGTATGAAGATGCTGAAAACAACTATCCCACTACCTGCATTAATTCACACCGTAAAAACTCCTGTGAGTTAAGAACAAAGTTATTCCCAAACTAACCAGATTACAGGATAAAAAAAAACTTTTTTTTTTTACTACAAATATAGCACCCTTTACCTTGTCTGTCGCTGCTCTCCTAGACAATGATTCTGACGCTCTGAGCAGTTCCTATGAGTCATATGAGGAGGATGAGGAGGAGAGGAGCCCCGGCGTCCGACTCACCCATCAGTGGCCCTCGGATGAGAGCTCCATGCCTCCTGCCAGAGACTGTCGCATCTGTGCCTTCCTGCTGCGCAAGAAACGCTTCGGCCAGTGGGCCAAACAGCTCACTGTCATACGGGAGAACAGACTGCAGGTGAGAGGGTGTACGCTCACATATTCAGTAAAGGACGCTCTTGCATATTTCTCTCCTTTAACCTACAGTGTCCTGTGTGTCCTCTTTTCTGCAGTGCTATAAGAGTTCTAAGGACACGTGCCCGTATGTGGACCTGCTGCTGCCCCAGTGCGCTGTGGTCTATACACCCAAAGACAGCAAGAGGAAGCACCATGAGCTCCGGTTCACTTTACCCAATGGAGACGCACTGGTGCTGGCAGTGCAAAGCAAGGAACAGGCCCACAGATGGCTTAGGGTAAGCTGCGCTCTCCACATACTTTGGTATGCAGGGATAGGGTGGTAGAGTGGTAACACAGCCAACAGTCATGCTAGAAACTGACACAAATATGCCCACAGGTTGTTAGAGAGGTGAGCGGCCAGAGCACAGGGCATGAGGAATCTGCATCTCCTATCATTCCAAGAAAAACTGAACTTGACAAGGTAAGTGTAGAGGAGAGGGTGTTTGTGTGAGCAGCTTCCTGTCGTATTTATCCTCAAGACAATAATTCATCCTCACAGCCGAAGTGAGGAAACCGCCGGTAGCAGCCAGCAATTGTGTTGTCATCATCAATTTTCTTAAACAATTGTTTGGCTCGACACAGTGCGCACTGATACATGTATTTGGCTTGCAGAACAAAAAGGAGATATGTAGTGCAATTAGGTGTTGAGACAGAAATGATAGGGGTGTGAGTGAGTCAGAGTTTGAACAGGCAGATCCTCTCTCAAGGTTACCTACCTGTCAGAACATAAACTGCAAAAAGGCTCTGACATAAAAGCAGAGACTGAAGAGAGAGAGGCCAACATTAAATTAGTAGGAGAAAAGGCAGAGGATAACTCTGTCTGTCTCTTCATATCATGTGTTTGTGGTTATGAGACAGCATGTAAAAGAATGAAAGAATCCAGCCATGGAAACAGGGATGTCAGGTATAGTCATTTAGCTCTTTTTAGTCAAAGACAAATTTAGAAGGCTTGGCTCTAGTTTGAGTGCAGGACTAAGACTCAGCTGTTTGTCTAAACCTGTGTTTGTTTCCTGTTCCTCAGAGGTTATCTGTGGAGAGGAACACATCAGATTCAGACAGTGTGGGTGTGTCAACTGGAGATAACTGCAGAGAGAACGGTGAGACAGCTTCTAATCACTACACCAGGTCTTTCACAAAAACAAAAGTGAACTCAGGCTCCGCTTACTAGCTTTTTTTCCCCCAACTGCATCTCTCTCATGGTCTTCATCAGCAGATGGAGTTTGCTCCGTTGTCACCACAACTTTATTTGAACAGTGCCGCACTCAAGTTGAGATGAGATACTTTTTTAATGTTTACAATTTGTGAGTGTTCACAGCACTCGACAACTCAAGACAGTTGTAGGACTGCAGGGTTGGGCGCAGGCGTGTTAAAAACACTTGACAATGTCTAACAATCTGGGTTTAATTACCTTGAAAGAAAATCTCTGGCTGACATAAGGCATCCATATTTATTTGGTTTTCAGACACTTCTCTATTATTAAGCGCCAAGTCGGACATATGAAAGTTTTCCGCAACATCTGACTCTCCCAGTCATAATTACAACTTGTATGTTGTAGTGACGGTTGTTTACAGAAACATAAATGCAGCATTAGGTCACACCAAAGTTAGCTGAGCTATCTCCATGAAAACAGACCATCTGCAGATGGAGACCACAAGATGCAGTTGATGGATTTTGGAAAAAAAATCAGTATGTGTATCTTGAGTTAAGATATTCTTTTTTTTTTGTTTTAACTGAAATCTATTGTCACGTGGTTTTTACATATTTTATATGAATTTAAGTTTCCACATGGCAAAGATATACTGTATTTGGATAAAAAGAAACTATGGGATTTTTAATGTAGGTAAGGTGAAACGAGGAGCTTTTGCTGCAGGCCGTAAAATCACACGAATCATCAGCTTCTCCAAGAAGAAGTCCCCTCGGCCAGGTGATCCCCGGACGTCCTTCAACGACCCTCGACAAGGTCAGACCCTGCTTCACTGTCACTCTTCAGGTCTCCGAGTTTTCAGATGCGTCATTTTATTTTCCCTCTTCACAATGCAGGCTACCTGTCAGTGCTGGTGAACCAGGTGTGGCGGGAACAGTGGTGTTGTGTGTGCAAAGGCTCCCTGCACTTCTACCATGACAAAGGAGACTCTCGGACCTCCCTGCCTTCCCTCCCCCTCCACAGCTGTGAGGTGGTGCCGGGGCTCGGACCCAAACACCCATTTGCGTTTCGAATCCTACGCAACAGCACAGAGGTGGCTGCTCTGGAGGTAGTAATACTTTGCCTGTTTTTTTTAAAGCTGCACTAGTCAATATTTTTATATAAACAAAGGGTCAAAGGACTATGTGTAATGTGATAAGGGAAACTCATAGTGGCAAATGCACAGAGAATTATCACTCCACAAAATTTTTGCATCTTTCAGCTAATTGTTTTGGTTTAACGGGCTGCAACTTTAATGTTTTAACTTGGATTTAATGGATTCACTCTCACAGATGAATCACAGATCAGCCTTGTTGAGCAGAAACAGGCAGCCAGGAAGTGAACAAACTGAAGCATTTAGCAGCTAAGGAGCCGGATAATTTCCTCAGGAGTTGGTCGAGACCAAAAACAGAGCTAAAAGAGAATTAAATGTTTTACTTACATTCTTTGAGTGGTCAGAATCTTGATTTCCAATAAATGATATTATTGTTATCTGCTGTTGTGTGTAGATAGTGTAAACTGTTTGTATTTGAGGAATTTCTAAGCTGATTTGTCCTGTCTCCTTTCAGGCTAGCAGCTCTGAGGAACTTGGAAGGTGGCTTGGTGTCCTCTTGGCAGAAACAGGCTCCGCGACAGGCCCAGAGTCACTGCATTACGACTATGTTGACGTGGAAACCATTGCTAATATCTGCGACGCTGCGCGGCATTCCTTCCTGTGAGTGAGACAGTGGGGGGGGGGGCTGGGATATTTAGACGAGGTCAGTGTAAGGCCACCGACCAGAGCAGTGATGTTTTGACCTCATGCAGGCTTCATTTTGTCCTCTCCCTGTCTGATCCTAGGTGGGCCACCTCCTCCAGCAGTACCTCTACAGACTCCAGAACATATGATGAGGTCCCTAATGAGGACATGCAGGTGGGACGCATGTGCTCAGACCCACACACATTCCCAAAGTTTTGTTGAACCTTATGTGTGATGCTTTACTTTGATATGACAAGATTAGAGGCGCGTGTGTGTGTCTGTGTGTGTGCAGCTGTTGGAGACAGTCACTGTCTGAATATGACACCCCATATCAGTCACCCAAACAGACAGACAGTGCTCTGTTAGATGCCTATCAATGACCGCCTTTTGTTGGCCATAGAAAAAATACTGTGTGGGCACGGGAGAGGGGAAAAAAAAAAAAAAAGAAAAAGTGATCAAACTGGTGACAGGAAAGCACGAGGTCATGGCGGTTTTACAGCCTGTAAACCTCTTCTGTAACCCCACTGACATACACTTAAACACACACCTCTCACCACCTACAGCCACAAACATACACACCTCAGTGGCCTCACACCAATAAATCTGAAGATTAGTTTATTGCTTTGGCTCCTTTTTTTCCCCTAAGTCTTCATCCTTCTTTTTGCATCCTCCCACATCTGTCATGCCCCCCCCCCCACCTCTCCCCCCTCTCTGTACTCCACCCAGTCAGGGGAGAACCGCAGGCAGCAGTCTGGGAATCAAGGAAAGCGGCGCTCAAGTTTCTCAAGCAGCGACTCTGACAGAACCAAACCATTAGTTTCCCTCAAGCGAACAGGCTCAAGTAAGTGTGTTTGGTTGGTTTTCCAAAGTAACATTGCTTGCCCCTGGCAAATCTCATGAATTACACTTATAGATTAATTAAAACCTTAATTTACACAGTGGAAACTTACTGAAAGCAAACTCTCTTTTGTAGGACTGCCCTGTTTAAGAGATGAATTGTGAGAAACCTGTTATCGTACCAGGGAAAGTTATTCTATGTGTGAAGTGCAGAGAAACTAAAAGAAGTATATTCTTAATTCTAGGGATTTCTAAAAGCAGACTGAAATGTGCACATATGGGGTTGAAGAAGGTTGTTGAAATATGCAGGTATCTTTTAACTCAACCATGTTTTATGAATCAAAAGGAGGTCATTTTTCTTACTCCTTTGGGATAAAGATGTCCAGTTTAAATTTTTTATGATGGGTACTATGGCTCTCACCAATGATGAAGCAAATGGCACAGTGAACATCGTCTCCTGGCTTAATGAATGTATGTTGGACCAGTTTCTGACCTTGTACTTCTAGTAAATGAACCAAGTTTTAGTTCAAGCTTCTTTATCATTTTGTCAGTGTGAGACGAAAATACTTGCAGATGGAAACCTTTTCAATTTTGAAACCATCCATGTCCTGATAAACGGGCATTCTTTATTAGTATTGTGAGATTTCGAAAAAGCAATTCATTAATTTTTTTATTTTTAATTTAAAATGGTTTAAAATGGCATTGTATTAAATGGTGTCATCTCCGTACCGATGCAACATTCAGGCTTAGGTTAACTGTAAAGAGAAGAGAACCTAAAACTGATCCTTGAGAAGTCAACATCTGTAAGGCCCTTGAGTAACATATTGTGATCTGTGCTGTATCAGAGAAATAATGACAGATCAATAAACAGTGCCACACAAATTTTTATCTGATCTATTCACATTATCAGTAACAGCCAACCAGGCAGCTGAAATGTATATGTAAACTTTAACTAAATCTTTTAAGAAGCTTCTCTCTTGTGACTTCTCAGCTTTACACCTCTCCACTTTCCATCTGTCGCTCTCAAAAACAAATAAATGGATAACAAGGGTAGCAGCCTGATGCCCTTCGAGGGAAACAATTAGCTCTACAGATTGCACCTGTAAATATAGTTGTGTGTCACACAGGAGCTACAGATTCCACAGCTCTAGTTTTGTCGTAGCTTATACTCTTGATACAGTCCAATTCACTGACAGTCATAAAATCTGAGCTTTCATCTGGCTCAGTATTCCCTTTTTACTGCTCCCATCTCAAATCATCTTCTCAATTCCCATCTATAATCTTTTCCCTCTCCCCTCTCCTTTCCCATTTGCTCCATTATTTCAGTTGGCTCCTGTCATACAAATAAAGGAGATGAGCGTCCAGGGTTGAGGAAAGTGATATTGGTGTGGTCGGACGGCTCAGTGCTCTTCTCTGTGCTGTTTCACAGGCATTCGCTGTGATGATCTGACACATCAAAGAGCCGGCGCTCTCCAGGGTTGAGAGCTTCAGGATGTAACCTGAGATTTATTGGACACTCACATTAGATCCGCTGTCTAGCTTCCTCACTCTGCTGGAGTGTGTGTGTGTGTGTGTGTGTGTGTGTGTGTGTGTGTGTGTGTGTGTGTGTGTGTGTGTGTGTGTGTGTGTGTGTTTCTCTTTTATTCATGCATCATATCGTTGTTCTCTCAAAAAAATATTTTTTTGAATTATGAAAAAGGTCAAATTAGTGTGCTGCAGTTGTGTATGACTTGTAGGGATGGCATCACCCCCCTTTACATGAAGAGCGTCACATTAAAAAGGACGGGCAGGCAGATCGCTGTCTTCTTCCCATAACCCCTGCACGTCTGACCTTTCACCTTTGCTCCTATCCAGATGCCAACCAGTATGGAAGGTATGGGAAAACGCGAGCAGAAGAGGATGCCAGGCGTTACCTGAAAGAAAAAGAGGAGCTGGAGAGGGAGAGGGATGGGATACGAAATGCACTAGTGACCCTCCGACAGGAGAAGAGAGAGCTGAAGGAAGAGCTAAAGACGGCCTCTGGTGAGGAGATATGAAGCAAAACAGTGAGAAGATGCTACACAAATTGTCGTTGGTCATTTCTGGGCCTTATTCAGGCTTTCCAGGATCAACAAAAATGAAGCTGGTTACTAAAGTCTCAAAATGAGCACCCATCTATGCACCTTTGTTAAAGCTTTTACCTTTGGAAAGCAGAGACAACTAGCGACACCAGATCTTCATTAGGAAAAATATAGCTCTGAAATCCCAAAGAGGAACCAGTGTACTGTATGTTTTGGCTGTTGTCTTTGTATATTAGTTGGGAAATTATATTTTAACAGCTGGATTGTCTAGCATTTAAGAAAGTCTGCACATTACCCAGAAGGCTTGCATATCAAGTGCACACATCCCTGCTCTGTATCTGACCCTGACCTCCATGATTAGGGGGTCATGTGAGAGGAGAGTTTCCCTACAGGGCTAAATAAAACATTTAATAGTTACTTATTGAAACTAAATGACTGTGAAAATTCCTTTTATATCTAATTAATTCCCTCTACTTTCACACAGCGTACTGCCAGCAGCGGCATCAGTTTTTCAGTGAAAGTAGCAGACGAGATTGCAAACTGCATACTCCATTTCAAATAAGTCAGTTTAAAATTCTATTAATTATGTTTGTAACAACAGCAGAATAGCCCCTGCCGCTGTTATATCATTATGTAATATTCATTACATTCTTTGATTATTATTATTGATGTATTAACATTAAAAATTAGACAATTCATTAATTGAACAATTAACATTAACCAAACATTATCTGGTTCCAGTTTCTGAATTGTAAGTGTGTGCTGCTTTTCATTTTCTTATGTCATTATAAATTGAGTTTCACTGGGTTTTGGGCTGTTGACCAGAGTGAACAGTCAATTTAAAGAGGCCACTGTGGGATGTAGAAAGCACTGTTCACTATTTTCTAGTGATTAATCAATTAATCGAATTTCAAATCATTAGCATTTTTTAACTCAACCTTTCATATAAAAAGTGATGAGTAACTGTAGCTGTAGTAGAGTAAAAAACACAGTCGAATTTGAATCGCAGTGGCCTACAAGTGTAAATAAAAAATGGAAACTATCAAGTCAATGACAAGTATCCCAAAAAAAAAATTATTTAGAGTAAGTACAGTATTTGAGTAAATATAGGCCACTTTATAGCCATCCTGTATTTTGAGACTCACCATCTAAAGTGAGAAAATGAAAACACAATTCTGCTGCCGTAGTCTTTGTTTGTCTCATTGTGTTAAACATGTCTCTGTGGAGCAGAAAAGAGAAAGTCCTCCCTGAACAAGCGCATTTCCCATCTGGAAGAAACCTGTCGGGCTAAGGAGGCAGAAAGGGTGGACCTGGAGCTCCGACTGACTCAGGCCAAGGAAAACCTCAAGAAGAGCCAGGCAGGTGGGGCACTGGGGGCACCGGTCGAGGCTAAACCACCCGTTAAGGTATATCTGTTGCTTTATGTGGAAAGACTTGTTTTACATGACACACCTGCCTGCAAACATGCTTCTTATTTACTTCTTTTTCTTTTTTCTTTTTCTTGTGTGTAGCCCTCCGACAGAAAGAGCCAGAACATCTACAGTGAGTCCTTACCGGTGAATTGTGCCTCAGAAATGCGAAGGAGACCTCCATCTGTTTATGCGTCCTCTTCAGGAACTGTCATGCAGAAAGCAAAGGTAACATTGAGCTAACAGTTTTTCTCTCTCACCCTCACTTCCTGAACAATTCCTCACAGATTCCTCTGTCAGACTCCACAGGAGGTTCAGAGAATCACAGCAGCAGGTGTCATCATTTAATGGTTTTTCACAATTCACACACTAATAGATTGACAGTCTGTATATGTTGGCACAGCCACTTTGAACATGCACAGTTAACCACCTGTGCTTGTGAGTGTATTTACAGTGATTAGGATTAAATTGGATTCTGTCACGGAAAATGTTTGATATCACTTTATTCAGCTACTTCTGCTTTAACAATACGATGAACAATATTTCAACCTTAATGATGCCTTGATTTGCATTTCTATTTTATTTCGTCTAACAGCTTAGAAATACATTACAAATTGGGCCATTTTAACTTCTTGCTCGAATTAACAAATTCATTTTCGTGAAGCCATTTCCTAAAGGCTTAGAAAAGTGAAGATATTATGTTATAACAGTATGGTCTAGCACTACCATTTTGCTGCAAAACTAACATAAAAAGGGCCCAGTTGACTTAATCTGCAGGCATGAGCACTGATTCCTTTGTTTTTATATTGTATTTTTCTATTTGCTTGTTTGTAGACACAGCTCTCTATTACAAAACACTAGCATAATAGGAATTGTTTGATTTGCTGCCATTTATAATTTGTGTAGCTTTTTACTCACGCAACTGCTTGAAATTTCCTTTCTTGAAATAATGACCTTATTTTCACATCTTTACTAAATCTCCTGACTTATCTGTCTCTACAGGAATGGGAGTCTAAGAAAGGAACCTAAGAGCAGCATCATGAAAAGGACTGTTGTATATCAGGATGTGATTTTTGAGAACTTTAATCCCATTACGGATGACCTCCCATCTACATCCCGAAACACAAACCTGTTTCAGAGGTCTGCCAAGGAAGTAAACTATAATCAAAGAAAGCAGCCACTAGGTGGAGGTACATCTCACTGAATATTTACTCTTCTGTCTTCTTAAAAGGACTTCTCCAAATGTGAGGAATTTAGGGACTTTCATCTTTATCCAAGTGTTTTCATTGTCTGTGGCGACACAGATTCATCAGAAGAGAGAGAAATCAGGGCGTATGAAAGAAAGACACAAGAAAAGTGTATTAAAAAGCACAGCGAGCACGTAGAAAGCAGTGTTGTAACAGAAAAGCAACATAGGATTGTGTTGACACCAGTGCTGCTTCACTTGAAAGGTTAAATTGTGAATGTGCCACGTGGGAAAGGAGAACCTAAGAAATGTGATGTGTTGGAAATAAGAGGATAGAAGGCAGTTTAAGCCATGATGTGCCTTTTATATGATATAATGATTTTTGTTCTGCCTGTACATATTGAGCCATGACTACTGTTTTGTATGCTTTATACTTTTATACTGTTTCCTTTCTTATCATCATCATCGCCATCATAAGACGTACCTGACACGGGTGTACAGCTGAGTGCCATGCATTGATGGGTTGAGTGTATTATTGTGTTTTAGCTGCACTCATTAGCTTCTCCTCCCAGGTTGAAGCTATTCACTGAGCATCTGCTGAATTATTTGGCTGGAACGAAACCCTACTTCTACTTGACCTCCTTTGACACACTATTGGATACTCTTGAGGTTCCGGGTTCGAGTCCCGGCTCGGCCGTGGGATCTTTCTGTGTGGAGTTTGCATGTTCTCCCCGTGCCAGTGTGGGTTCTCTCCGGGTACTCCAGCTTCCACCCACAGTCCAAAGACATGCAACATGGGGACTAGGCTAATCGGATACTCTAAATTGACCATAGGTGTGGCTGTGAGTGTGAATGGTTGTCTGTCTCTATGTGTTTGCCCTGCGATGGACTGGCGACCTGTCCAGGGCGTACCCCGCCTCTCGCCCGAAAAGATGCTGGGATAGGCTCCAGCCCCCCCGCGACCCTACTAGAGGATAAGCGGTAGAAAATGGATGGATGGATGGATGGATACTCTTGCTATAGAAAACTGAGTGATTAACAAAGTGGTGCTATTAAGTGATACAAACCATCTCTTCTGAGTGAGGAAATCTCCATTATACGTCATTTTAACAACGTCTCTGCTGAACCTGCGGTTGGCTTTTGCACTTTACTGTTCTCCTACCTGGATAAGGGAAAAATAAATTTGTTTCTTGTTTCCCAAACATTAGTTCTTCTGTCATTTGACAGATACTAAATTTTTTTCTTATTAAAATGCAGCAACACATTCTCAGTTACTGACTTTTAATTTCACGATATGCTGTAAAGCAAATATACAGTATCATACTCAGTCTCATACAAACAGTGTATGAAAGCCAAAACAAGCAAAAAGAAAAAGAAACACATCTACATCAGTCATTTAATGAAGGCAATTCAATGCAGCACTGTATAGTGTGGTGCAGTTCAGGCAGTTATCGCATCCTCATTTGTTCTATGGATTTGTCAGGAGATGGACAGATACTGGCTATGTATCATCACTTTTACATGTAGGTAGCCACCCATTCATACATAGCTGACAATAGCTTTCAGTACAGAGGATTTACTGGTTCCTAATCCTAACCAACTGGTTTTCATCAAATTTGTAGCCCTATCTGTGGGACAAAAAGGCTCTAGCCAGGTAACATGGTCAGTTTTTTAGATCCAGGCAGTGGCAACTGGTATTGGGTCTCAAATGAGGAGGTAGAGCAGCTTCAGGATGGTGAAATTAACTGTGCAGCAGCTTGGAGCCATCGCTCAGAGAAAGAGATAGTAAAGCCAGTAGAGGATATTGACAAAGAGGAATGCTGTGGGGAAAACGGTGCGGGCGTGACGATCGATGTTGTGTGGATTTTCCACAATGAAGACAGATGCTGCCCTGCGCCATGCTTCCTTCACTGAAGACAGGTCGCACCCCTGCCCTGGCGTCTCCTCTTTTGCTCCAGCGTGCTTCTTAGTGTCACTGTTCTCTGACTGCTCCGTGAGGTCCTCCGCAGTGGAGCCGATCTCCACAGACTGGTTTGGCTGGCTGGAGCTGACGATGGGGATGGAGCCGTTTCCGTTGGATTCATTGAACTCCCTCAGAAGATCCTAACAGACAGACAGACAGACAGGTGGACTGATGCTTACAAATGTCTTCATTATCTAATGTGAAAATTCAGCTTTTTCATCTCATATCTAAGTGCAAACATGTCGCTCACTCTGTGAAAGTCCTCTATGGTCTGGTGCTGCATGGTGTAAAAGTGGGCACAGGCGTACTCCAGCAGCGCACCAAAGATGAAGGTGAAGCAGATCCCCAGGTAAACATCTATGGCCTTAATGAAGCAGTTGGCATTGGGCAAAGAAGTGCGGGCGCCCATCATCAGAGTGGTCATGGTCAAGACAGTAGTGACTCCTGTAGAGACACACATTACAATACTGTCTTATTCCTTACATAATCCATCCATTGGTAATCAATTCAAGCATGTTCATCTAGCCATCCATCATCTCTGTCATCCTTCACAGGTCACATTTTCCTCCTTCCATTATTTATTTCCCCAGCCGCTCACTGATCTAATCTCCTGTTTCTCATTGGCCAGTGGGTAAACAAGCGAAACACCTAACTATCGATGCATTGATGGTGATGTGCTGACATGTATGTCTTTGTCCATGTAGCATAGTAGAACACATCTCTGAGTTCAATGCACTGAACTGCATAGGTAACAGCTGGCTGCCTTTGTGGACAATCAGCGGATGTAAGGCTGCAGTAGGTGTTGAATCACTGGTAGCGGCAGAAGTGTGCAGAACAACAGTGAAACATAGTCCATTAGAAGTACTGCATTCAGAACATTAGGGAAGAACGGATAGATATATATACAGTATGTTAAAAACCCAAATTGAAGCTGTTTCAGTGAGGACAATAAGTTTTGTGCTGTTTATACAAGATTAAGTTTAAATGTATGACACAGTTATGACTAAACATAATTATTCTACATCAGGTGATGCGACGCTGTAACATACTCTCGAATCTTCTAAGATCAAAGAGAGACACTGTGTGAATCAGCACATAATACGTCCCACACTGTACAGTGGAAAGTATTCCAAAGTCATATTACATGAACGTACAGTATAGTCAGAGTACAAGAGGATGCACTAACCAATGCAGGTTCTAGCCGGCACAGAGGACTGGCTGATCCAGAAAGAGACCCAGGAGAGAACCACCAGCAGAATGGAGGGAACGTACGTCTCCAAGATGAAGAACAATACGTTTCTACGCAGTGCAAAATGCAGCACCAGCTTGGGGTATTGTCCTGGGAGGAAACATGAAAAAGACTTTGAAGATAGATAGACTTAGAAGACCAGGAATTACATTTGTGCTCTACAAAGAAGATTATATAACTCCATGTGTGAGGGGGTTTGATGGGAGCTGAAGTATTTTACCTGTTTCATACACAGCCTCTGACACTGATGTATAGTAGCTCTCTACACTGTACTGAGCCAGCCGCAGCGTGTCAAGACCCTTCACTGAATCGTTCCCTCTGGTCCAGTAGAACACCACATCCTGCAGGTTGTAGCCCCCTGACCATACACACACACACACACCCACACACAAAGAAATCCACATACGGGTACAGCAGTTCATTTTTGATGAGTCTGACCCGTTCAGCATAACATTGTCTCTCCAGTTTGATACTCACTCCACTGATGATGAAAATGGTAATGGTGATAATGAGATGATGATGGTTTATGTCCATCTACACACTTGATGGAGAGCTGATGGGGTGCTGAAGGGGGAGAGGTGGAGCTCACAGGTATTACTTACAGCTCTCCAGCTGCAGAGTGCACACCTGTCTGTCCATGGGGTACTTGGTCAGGTCCATGTTGCAGGCGATCGTGGCTGTGATTCTGTTGTGTGTTCATAGTAAAGATCATTAGCAACCTTCAAAAAGACTTTTACTCTTTTGATGTAGAACAGGGCAATTAATAATTAGTGAGCACAAAGAACTCTCTCCCCCACGAGCAACAATCTAGAGAACAAAGACTCATATCTGAAGTGTCAATCTCTGTATACGATGTCTCCGAGCATTTGAATTGAAATTCTTCTGTTTATATATTATTTCTAACAATGCTAAAAAATATTGCAAGGGGCAGCACAGTGTCCTGGTGTGTTGTTACTGCAAAAAAAAAAAAATAGTTTAAGGAATTTGCAGGTTCCACCATTACCAAATCAGACACCGTAAAGTTAGGGAATCAAAATGTGTTCCTGCACTCCAGCAGAAGGAAAAATACCTTGAGTACCCTGCACAAAACTGCCCTTTTTGTCCTCAATAAAGCTGTGCAGTCATAATAAATTTCTCTATCAGTGTGACACGACAGATAAGACGTCAGGACACATTTTTACGGTGCCCAAAGGGGGACTCTGCAAATCTTCACTAACACAATCTGAACTGTTTGAAGGGCACAAAGACTACAGGAGTTCAGTGGCATTCCCTTCAGTTATATTACTGAATGATGATACATTAGTTTTTTTGTTTTGCTTCTTTTTTTAGTAAAAACCCATGACCAATTCACAGCTGGTTAGTGTGGCAATCATGAGCACAACATGAAACAGAAAAAAAAAATGAGGGAAAAATGTATTTCAAACGTTTCGCTTCCTTTCATTTTCTATTATTCTAGGTCAGCTTCCTCCTACAAGCTCAGCAGAATCTGAAAGAGTATTTTGTGGCACATGTAGCAGAGTATCAAATCAGTCAGTAAATGTCAAATCAATACACTTAAAAAACCTTAAAAAAAAAAAAAAAATCTACCGAAGGGCATAGAGAACAGTTCCATTGCTGAAGATGCGTATGAGGCGGTTTTCCACCGTGACGTCATGCAGGAAGGAGCGCTTAGAGTCGGGGATGAAAGTGTCAGGGATCCAGAGCAGTGACACCAGCCTTCCGTCCAGACTGACGCTCTCATTTCCTGGGAAAACCAGCCTGGAATCACGCCATCGCTGACGGAGGAAGATAGTTGCAGTGTAGTCCTGAAAAGATGAAAGTGAACCTTTTTTTTTTTTTTTAATCACATATTCACACCACACTCCCTCATTCACCCACTGACACAAAATAGTAGGAAGAAGTCCGTACCATATTGATTTCGGAGATGGCATCAATACTGGCAATATCAAGGCTCATTCCAATTACCACAGGACCCTCTATCAAAGACAGAGAGACTGGGTATAAGTCCGACTCCAATTAGGAGACACACAATCACACAGGTGACAACTGCTTTGTATTAGCTTCCTTTTTTTTTTCCTTCCTACCATTGAAATTAGGTCTGAGGTAGCGGTTGTATCCTTTCATCAGCTTCTGAATCGTTGGTTGAAGCTGAGAGTCGTTCCAGTCACCCCAGTGATGGTTAGGGAACATACAAGCACTGACACGGTAGAGAGAGAGATGAAAGAAGAAAAAAAAAGGCAGAGGTGGAAAACAAGTAATAAATATTTGTGCAGATCATAAGCTGATGAACTTTGTTTTCAGTCAATGTAAATTTCAGTATGAACATGTGTTTTTGACCCTGTACGCGTGTTTTCGACCTGAGGTCCCTCACCCCTGTGTGAAGGTCAGGAAGAGGATCAGTAGCGTGCGCAGCCGGTCAGACATCACGGATCAGCAGGCAGGGGTCAGCAACTCTACTCAGGGACATGTGACACAGGCCAAAACATGAAGCGACATCCACAAATCATTTTCCTTTTACACTTCATGGGATAGCACAATTTCACCATAGGGTGGCAGCACCTCAACCAATGCGATCACAAACCTCAGGGGAAATCTGCAGCACAACAGCCATTCTCTCATCCTTTCATGCTATAAAACTGTATGTTCTCCCTGCCCTGATGCTTGTAAAATGCACTGGAAACTTAAATTGATCTCTACCTCCCTGTCTCCATGAATATATTAATAGCTGCCCCATTTGACTCTTGTGCACACACACACACACACTTAATTACACAGAAGAGATAAAGGCAGTGTGTAGATAAGGCTACATGAATGCACCTTCGTATTTACTTGTTTGTTTTTGTGCGGTTCCTGCACGCAAGTGTACCGTAGAGCCTGCCACCTGCTGATTTATGTGGCCACTGCCTTATGGTTTATTCACAAAGCCTCCCTGATAACTAAACCTGTCTCTAACTCATCAAGGATTCCCAGTTGGCTAGTTGTTACTCACCTCCTCCTCCTTCTCCTATTTCAGATAAATCTCCATGTCAGAATTACACTTGAGCCCTCCTTACCTCCCACTTTCATCCAAATAATCTACCTACAATCTATCATGCATTCCAGTGCAAACATTATATTCACATGTTGCAAAGCATTTCCGTTAAATATTCAATGTATTATTTACACAGCACTGCCATTATAAAGTATGATCCATATGAAGACTACTGATTTTCTTTCTTAATGGCCGAAGTGACAGTTAAGGAGCCACAGCATATTATTTGGTCCAATCTGCTTCTCTCTACATGCCATATGATTATTTCATGCTACCATATTTTTTCTGTCGTCCCCCCCCCCCCCTTGTTTTCTGCTCTGCAGTTTAGGCTAAAGTCTCAGTTGGTTATTTGTGCTGGTTTCATGCTCTCATTCCTTTTTTAGTCCACACTTCATCAATCACTTTTTTCCCTTAAGCCATGTATTGGCAAACTACAGAAGACAATGCTACAGAGCGCGTTGGTCTCTAGTATTTTTCTTTGTTTCCCTTTCTTTACCTTTGCTCAGAATCGACTGCACATGCACATCCAAACAAACATTCATATTTATATTTCATCTTTTCTTACTCTTAAAACCACACACATTTTTTCAACCTCAAATTTCTCTCTCTCCTACCTGTTTCAGTCTCCTGGTTTTCTTTCTCCACCTCAGGTCACTCCTCTTCTGGCTCAGCTCCTTTGTTTCCTCCTCCACTCCTCTGTTTTTCTCTGTCACAAATGTTGCCACTGGCTGAGATTGTTCCCCTTCCTTTATTTGTGATTAAATCCCACTGTTTCTTCCATCTACCAATAAACCACAGTTGCCTCTGTTATGTGATGCTGGTGTGAAGGCTACTGTTGGTTGTTTTACTGTTTGTGCGTCTCCCTCTGACTCTGCACAGCTGTATACACCTCCCCACAGAGCCACTATGGACCCCCCCCCCCACACATACACACACACACACAGACACAGACACACTTCCCCCTCCCTCCCTCTCCCTCTCTGTTTATGCCACTCACCCTCTCATTTGCGCCGCATCTTTCCTTTCTTCTTTCATTTCCCCCCACCTCCACATACAAACATGCACACATACACACATACACACAGACACACACACACACACACACTGTGCTGTATGCACACACACACACACACACACACATTAACAGATCCATCCAGGCTGATCCCCCATATCCTCTCTTTTTTTTCTTTCATTCCCCTCCTCCCACACTCTTTTGGCCCTTAATCTCTCTCTACCTCCTTCTCCTCCAATTTACATCGACACTGCACCTCCTTCTGGGCTTCAAAGCTCTCCTCTGTCTCATTCCCTCATGCCCTCACCCTCCTCACCTCCAACTCCGCTGTGTTGCATCAGTGTCATCATCTGGATTAGCTTCCTCTGAGCTGTGTCTCCTATCTCTATCTTAACTTAAAAAATACCCATGTGGCTCTCAGGGGGGATGAAAGCTTTTCTTTTTATTCTTTTTCCAGGATTGGTCATCTTGTCTTTCCTTTTCTATGGGTGTCCCCAATTTTTGAATTACAAATCTAACCCTGGTGGTACCCAAGCTACATTAGCTTGCACTTTCACAATATGTCATCGCTCTTGATGTTGCTGATGGTGATTATCGGAAATAACCACGAGCAGAATCATGGTATTGGTAATGGTGATGATGATGATGGTGATGATGGTGACTTAACCACTCTCAGAAGTCAACCGCAGCCCAAAGACTAAAAATGTTTCGTGTGCTAAACGGTCGATCATTCAGCTCCAGCACCGATGACATTGTGTGATTAATCTCCATTAGCTCCTCTTTCTCCTCTGGCTCAGTTGCGGATATTCCACATCTAATTGTACAGCCTGACCTCCAACAGCCCACTGCAGGAGCTTCAGCATGTGTGAGAAAGCCTTGGGGGTATGCTACCTAATAACGCCTTATGAGGTTTCAGTGTAGGCGCTCGATCTGCTACAACCTAATGTTTTCCCAGTCTGCATTCCCCAGCACTGACTAATGATTTTAAGTGGTCACTAATAATGTTGCTATCCCAGTTTATTTAGAAGACCAATAACACTTTATTCATAAAGCTCTCTTATGCTTAATTCCATGCTGTGATGGCTATATTCTGAGATAAATAGTCTTTTAGTTTGGTACCATGGTAATAGTGAGGAGCACTGGGAAGGATTTGCATCCAGCTTGAGTTGCGTGAATCAGAGTGCACACACAGTCCCTGACAATGAAAGAGACAAATGGAGACGTTTGTGAGGCACCTGAGGGGGAGGATGTAAATGTTTGATCTGTGAGTTAGGGGGCTAATGAATAATTAGAATCAGAGCAACAGTGTCAGAGTGGCAGACAACTCAGTGTTAGTCAGCATCTGCCTCTGTCCACCTGCCTCCTCTTCTGCCTATGAGTGAGTATGTTTTCCTTTTTATTTCTCCTACTACTTAAATGCACATGAAATCATTGTTTATCCGTATCGGTCCACCTGTCAGTTTTTTCATTAGCTAGCTCACTTTTCATGTTTTCTTGTTAGATGTTCTGTCTTTGCCTCTTCATGACCTATCTCACCATATATCTGCCAGTTTTCTGTTGTTTTGTGGCTCCTTCATCTACTAAAACTTTGATTGTGGCTGTGGTTGAAACCTAATGTCCAGGCTTTAGAAATGTGCCAAAAGCTGATGAAGCCTGAGCCTGGCTGGGACACAACTGGCACCAGTTTGTTTCTCAAAGCCAAACAAATGGCCTTCTGGTCCAGGGGATGTTGCACCAGCTGTACATACATTTACTAAGCAGAGATTTGTGCATCATTGAATTAAAACATGTTGCATTACAAATTTCTTACCTATAGAGTAATTGTTAATAAACATTAGTAATTGCCAGATGCAACTGGTGTTACTGAACCAAGTGGGAATGCTAACTTTAGTTTGCTAATCGAAATTTAGAGTAATAAACATGATGGAATATAGTCAATGCATCTGATCCGACGTTTGATTAAAATGCTGTTTATAATTATGTAAAAAATAAAAAGTGTAAGTCACATTAGACGAATAGAACATAATATACCTCAAATTACAAAATGCAATGTTAATATCATCTGAATGAACAAACATTCAGATTCAGGATCCGCATCCTTCAGAGGACGTGGTTGAAAAATGTGTGGCCCGCGTGGTTGGCTCGCGTGTGGCTCCTGTTACCTTGCAACCTTCACAACATGTAACTTTTTTTTCTTACAAAATCTTGACGTTTTAAGGCCCTTTAACAGTCCTAGCTATTGAACTGAGCTGAAACCCAATACTTACATTTAAAAGTATAATCCTCAGGGTTTCTGTCCATGTTGTTTGCTGACAGACTCTGAAAGATGTGCCCCCTGGATTGGGACATAGCTAATAACAGTTTGTTAACATAATCAGATTTACCACCAATTCCAAACTTCCACAAACAAAACACCCACATTTAGGACTGGCAGTTCAAAATTGTTTGACATTTTGTTAGCAGAAAGCTTGATGTGAGGATCAATACCACTTCAAACTTTGTACATCAAACATATGTTAAATAGGCCTATACTGTTGCTCAGTTTAGCTCAGCTTAGCACTGACTTGAAACAGGAATGAGATATAATTATAAGTGAGCTCTAGAGGTTCTGGTAGGCAGCAAAGCCAGGCTAGCCGTTTCCCCTATGTCTCTAGATTTTATGCTAAGCTAAGCTAACCGGCTGCTGTCTCTAGCCCTGTACTCTATTTAATGTATTTTTCAAAATGCAAGATTGTCTTTTCAACAGTATTAATGGCATCTTAACTAAATAAGACATTCCTGAAACCTGCTAAAAACTATGTTTTGGCCACTTGGAGGCAGTAGCAACAAGTGTATTTATAGTGCATATTTATACTCCACCAACTGCTGAGGGAAATTTCTGTCCCTTTGGCTGCTAAATGCTCCTCTGCGTTCACCAGCTTGTTGGTTATTGTCTGTCTGCTGTTTGGTGCTGAGAGGGTAGTGTATAGTAAAACTTTTTTGCTGAAAACAGCTGCCTTGTGCTGCTGAGAACTACACTATAAGAGCAGTGAGAGTGAACTCAAAACAGTAAATCTACAGACCAGACAGCTAAACAATGAAACTCACTACAAAGCTCCATAAAACCCAGGAGAGCTCAGATTCAGGTGATAACTCTTGGAAAATTAATATCATAGTACATAAATATCAGTTATAGCCACTTAAAGTTTTAATGGGCAAGCCAATTTAGTAAATCACTTGTTTGAAAAGAGCTAGTAGTTGTTAACGTAAGGACTTAAAGGTTTTATGAATAACTGGTCCACATCATCTTGGACACACATTTCTGTATCTAATGCTGGGGTTACTTTAGGTGAATGTGTGTGTGTGTGTGTGTGTGTGTGTGTGTGTGTGTGTGTGTGTGTGTGTGTGTGTGTGTGTGTGTGTGTGTAAGCACGTGGTCAGTGATACAAAAGCCTTCTAGTCTCAGCCTCACTCATTAAGCCCCACATGTCAGTAACTGGTCTTTGTTGACCACTTGCTTGGATCATTTCTCATATTAGATGCAATCTTGTTAACCTTGTCTACCAGCACTCAGCAGCCACATACCTGTAGTCATGTGTCACTCATCTCCACTAACCATATCTCATCTCCGAACCTTTACAGCCCTTGGCTTGTTGCTTCCTCTCCCATCCATTCATCCGTCCATGAATTCCATAAAACGTACAGTACACTCTATGTGCACTTTGGTTTCTTTCTCATCAATCCCCTGTTGTATAACCTCATCTCTCTGAAACTCTTTGACTCTGTCTTTAACTCAATTCATTGTTTTTCCTCCCTCCTCTCTCGCTCTCTATCAGTGTGAATAAGCATTTTGGTGACACCATGTTTCGGGTAATCTTCATCTCCTCATCTCCACAGCGGCACTAGAAAAATGGAAACGTCACTGCCCACGCATTGACCTGGTGATTTGCTGTCATGTGACAAATGGAAATGTCACAGGACTGCCCATGAGACGGACAGAGATAAATCTCCACTAAATAACAGTGACGGCTGCAATGTCCAGGAGCAACATGTATGAATTAATGTGGCGTAGAGTCTGAGTCCCCTGCACTAGCCTTCGCTCTGAGCAAGCTGTCATATCTCTTTGTCACTGTTGTGTTTACTTGTGGAGGGGATAAAGTGTTTTCTGCTGTCTTGCTTTAGACACAATGGACATGAAATTGTAATTTATCGTTTCTCTCAACCCATTGTTTCCATGAAGATACTCACTCCAGTTCTGTTGGCTTGTGCCTTTGGCCTTACCTGTGGCAAAGCTTAAGGCAGTTCTTCTCATGTGACTCCATTATCTTTGAGCAGACTGGCAGTATCTGAATGAAGCAAATTAAATCCCCTTTCTGCCACTGAGCTTGTTGATTTCAAAGCAGTCAAGTGTCTTATTATCTTCCCCTAAATTTCTGCATCATTCCTCCTTTCATCTCTTTGCTGTTAAAGTTTTGCTGAAGTGTTTTTATCCCTTTCCTGCATATGATCACTTATGTGACATTAGCTGCCTGGTCCCTCAAGAACAATATATCCACTAAAGTATAATTAAAATGCTTTGAAGACAGTGTTCATATAGCATGGCACAGCATTCTGTTTGGGACTGGGAGCAGAAACCAACCTTCAGGATTACTAACCACAACTGCATTTGGCACATCAGTAAAGTACCTTATTAAAAGTATAGACTCTCAGAGGATTAGAAACAAAATAACGGCCAGGGGAAACTTGTGGCTCAGACAGCTCTGGGCTATTTGAATTGATTAGTCTACTTTATGCTAAAAGATCAGCATTTAAATTAGTTCTTGTATTATACCATTAGTCTGCATTCTTGTACCTCACTTAATACATGAGCCAATAAAGGTACGGGTCTTAAAATAGTAAGCACACTGACAGTGACTCAGCAGTGGATCCTCATGGCTCACCACGCCTGCTCGTAAACAAAATGACAAAAACATATTTTCTGTGAATGTCAGTAGTTTGTTTTCTTTCTCTGGTCTTTTTTTTCCCCCCAACCATTCAGTTAATTTATCATGTGTTTTAGGATTTTTCCTTACAAAACAATCTGTGATACACAAAATATTTAAGTCAAACAGTTTATTCTTCAAAAGAATGTGACTTTATCCATAGAAAATGCAGTAAAAATTAAAGCCTAGGCTCAACACCTAAGGATTATTTGACTGAATATTGTGGGTTTAGGTGTAGATGAACACCAGAGCTGAGGAAAATTCAGAATGAATTATGTTGTCTCTCTTAGGAAACTTTGTTTTTACTATTCCTAAATCCTATTTGAGGCAACTCTTATAGTGGTCAGAGCCACGCCATGAACGTTTTGGATTTATTAGAAGAGCAGCTGCTTTGCCACTTTCCCATGAGGACTTGGGGATTTGGAAGTCAGTTGAATGGGGTGAAAATAGAATAATCCAGTGTGAAATAATCTTCTTACCCCCCTGATGTTAACATCTTATTTTCTGTTTTCAGCCAGCTGCCAGTTGAAATGGAAGCTTCAAACTTTTGTTTCCCCCCAAATTGTGTAAACTGACATTATGAATTGCTACAAAGTCAGGCATGCACCTGAGTCAGTCATAGACTCTTTGATCTAAAATATAGCTGGCAGGGCAGAGAAAATTTGCATGACTTTAATAGACTCTTACTCTTAGTCTCCGGATAATAACAGCCACTTAGCTATCTGCCTCCAATCCTGTCTTTATAAAACTAGCATTGATCCTTTTATCCTCAGGGATAAACTCATACATTCTGTAATAGGCAAATTTTGTGTTATACAATAATAAATATGGATTTCACACCATATTACATTAATACACATTGGGTTTATTTTTTCTGTGTGCAAGCTCAAGGCAGGAAAAACAGTACGAGCCACTCTCTCCTGACCACAGAGCTCCTGCTTGCTGTGCCCTCAGGACCACCTAGGCTCTTATTAGACATGTCAGCAGAAGAAAAGACTGAAAGCTTGTCTCTATGGACAGGGTGTATCAAGACCCAACAGGAAGGAAAGTCTTCCTAATATAAGATATTCAATTTTCACCTTGCCCTGCCACAGCTGTGGGAGTTCTCTATTCCCTTAGCCATCACACCAGCCAATCACTTAGGAGTGGGAGGCACTTCAGCACCAATTAGAGTTTGCAATCTTTCACTTAAATCAGACAGTCTCATCTGTCATGGGATAATTCCACAAGCAATGAAATGGAACATGATGAAAATGTCAAAGCAGGGAAATGCTTTTAAATGCATGTCTAAACTTTAAACTACAAGCCAGCAGTGAGGGTTAACTGCACGTAGATGTAGGGAGGAGGAAAAGGTAGAACCTAGCTAAGTCATTAGACATGAGAGTTGGTATGGAGCAAATAATTGTATATCCTGCACTATCCAGCTTGAAATGTAGCAAAAACAGCACTATAGTTGCCCCCCAGCTCCATGCTTGCTCCACACCTCTTTTTTTTTAAACCTTCCTTTCTCACTCCATCTCTCGCTATCTCTTTTTCTTTTTCTCAGTTGTCTCCGTCCTCCCATCAGTCAGTCGCCTCTTGCACCAGTCAATTGAAATGTTTTGTCCCCTGCTCCCCCACTCTGAGTGCTCCAGTCGGTTTATATTGAGCAACTGAAGTGTGAATCCATCAACCAGGCCTGCAGATCCCATGGGATCTCTTGCTGATTCAGGTCATCTAATCGGCCATAACCCTGGCAAAAGCCGTGGAAAAGGACAGGTCAAGGGTGTGAGTACACAAAAACAGTCTCAGTTTGTGATACATAGCACTGTCAGACCTTGGTGATGATGTTTAATTCTGCTTATTGGATTGTTACTCAAGTCAAGTCTATTACATTATTACCCATCTTCACTCCATTTTCTTTGGAGCTGCAGTACATCTCTGTATTCATAGCATTAGCTTAACACTGACCTCGTTCTCTTATATAATGTCTTGGCTGTATTCTATTTATTATGGCATTTCTTGCCTTTGTCAGCCTACTAGCCCATTGCCCCTGTCCCTCTTGCCTTTCCACTTGAAATTCAGATGAGTGGAGTGTCAGGAGTGCTTATCGTCTGGACCTGGGTGACATCTCATTTAATTCCACAGAAGCGAGGAGAGGTGAACGGGGAATACGTTCCTCTGTCCCCTTCATCCTGCCAGCTGTGGTGGACCAATGCTATGGAGAGGAGGGAAATAATGCCTCTCAGGGTACCTGTATTCTGTGTGATTGTGTGAGCGTGTGTTTTTGTGTGTGTGTGTGTGTGTGTGTGTGTGTGTGTGTGTTTTCATGTAGAAATTCCATTTTTGTGATTTAATTGTCTTTTTTAATGTTTGTAAACTAGCTGTGCGGTTCCCTGGGTTTTCTGTGAGCTAACTGTGTTTTGCTATTTGATCCTGATTCTAGAAGCTACTTGTAAGTTTTGTTATTGCTACATATTCACCGTTAGCATTAACAGCTGTTTACTTATCAGTCTTGCCAAGCACTTCGGTCATTGCTGTATTTATAATAAAAAAGGTTATAATATGCCCTCTGAACAGTGCTACTTCTTCATTGCAGACTGGACACTACAGTGACTCGTTATCATAAAGTGACGAGATGTTGTTAAAGGATTTCTTAGTTGTTTTAGGTCAGTTGTTTTAGTTTAAATGAATAGATTTTGGACATATGCGTTTTCACTTTCTTGCCAGGCGTTACATGAGAAGATTGAAACAACTCTCGTGTCTGCACAGAAAATATGAGCCTACTGCCAGCAGCCAGTTAGCTCAGCTTAGCACAAGCTAACAGATAGCTGGGAACAGGGGGAAACAGCTTAGGTAACTCAAGGTAACAAAATTCATTTTTGATTATTGAAAACTGAGTGTGGATATGAGGCCAAACCTGAAGTGCTGTGTGTATGTGTGTGTGTGTGTGTGTGTGTGTGTGTGTGTGTGTGTGTGTGTGTGTGTGTGTGTGTGTGTGTGTGTGTGTGTGTGTGTGTGTGCGCGTGCGCAAGGGGACAGCCACTGTACTGATGGGTGAACTGTCAAATGAGGGATTTTCCCTGCAGCAATTGTAGGACCCAGATCATCTGCAGGCCCTGCACCCACACATATCCACTCACACACACATGCATCATGCATGTGCACACATACTGGTCCTCATTTTGCCACAGGGATAAAGACACACCAATTAGTATGCACCAGTTGATTTACTGAGGAATTGGAGAAAAGCCCGGTGGGAAGATGAAGGTTCAGAAGGCCAAGGCTGTATGTCTGGCCCGGGTAGACATTAGAGTTGCACTGCAGTAAGAATAATTAGGCACACGGTTGTTTCTTGGATGTGTAATGACCTCTGAGGGAATTTCAACTAAATAGCCAATTACCTAGTAACGGGCATTAAAATTCTTATAGCCACTGTCATGGGTCTATTACTCTTTGCAGCCACATGATGATGAATGGATGCAGACATGAAGACATGAACAAATTAATTTTCCCTTGCTAGTTCTCCTGCATCAGTGTGCTGAATATGTACAGTAAATTCTATGTCATATGGGTGATGTATTATCCCCGCAATGTGACCAAAATGCTACAGTTTGAGGAATTTAACTTGACAACCTTATTATCTCATTGACAGCTATTTATATACGTATATATTTTTTCAAAGCTCTGTGTAGTTCAGCAAATGGAACTGCTTAAATATTCTATTTATTCTTACAACATGTTTCCATTGGGACAATTTCCACCCTGAAAATGAAAAACATGCACTCCACACTGTTTTATTCAAGTTGTTTCATACACTCTGTCGTACCTGTGTCAGCAAAACCTTCTGAGAAATATAAAAAACATTACAAATTTTCTCATGTAATTTTTCAAACTTCCAAATATGATCAATGAGAGGATTTTGTACAGATTTTCTCAGATTTAATGAATCCCACATAAATAAACAATGTGGTGGGCAGGTGCAGCCACATTCTTTGCTGCATATATATTGACTGATATAAGGATTTGTGATGGGCTTGATGAGTAGTACTTTTGGGTGTTTGTGGTGTTTAAACAGTATATTGGCAAGCAGTCTACTTAAGTATGCACTGGAGTCTCTGATGGACTTGCGTCTCGGGAAGATATATTCTGTTTTAACGATTGTCATGTGGAAAGTAAATTCATTTATTCCTGCTCGGGGAGCTACTTGTTCTCCCTGGTGTTTCCCTGGAGTGTGGACATAGTTCAGTGGCTTTTTTCCAACACAAATTCTCTTCTTTTCCTCCTTGTTTTTCTTTTTCTATTACCCCTATTCCATCTTTCTTGCACCTTATTGGACACTCCTGAATAATTCTCTTTCCTCCACCCAGCACTTGTTATTCCCCCTCCTACCTTCTCTTTCTTTCTCCCTCTCTCACCTAATTTCCTTCATCCTTTGCCTCTAAATCCCAAGAGCCTAAAACTGCCTACCTATGTTGTAACGTTCTCTGTATGTTCTAGCTTGCCTTATTTATATGTAAATGAGTAAGTATGGAAGTGTGAGGATAATAATTCAGGGCAAGGTATATATATATATATATATATATATATATATATATATATATATTATATATATATATAAGTGATGTAGACATGTTGGCTACAGTATGTGCATGTGATGAGGCAATAAGCCATACAGCCACATGCTGTGGATGATAAAACAATTAACTATAACATCAGTCACTCCACCCGCAAAGTCAGATCCTCCATCTCCATTCGACAAAATTGTGATCAATTATTCAATCGTGCATCAAGAAATTGCACCAAAGCACTCAAGTCCCTCAGAACAAATGCCATTGTATGGATCATATCACCCACAGTGCATCATTAATATACAGCGCTCACTACAATATACACAATGCTTGCAATTGTTTGATATTCCTGTATGTGGTGTGTTTATAGACCCACTAAGTGGCCATCGTTGAGGGAGTCCATTCCTCCAGTGGATTGCTTATCTATGCCATTTAGTCATGTGTGAAACCCAAACTTCACGAGGACAAAGCAGGCAATTATTTGCCATTGATTCTCACTTTGACCTCCAGAGATCTGCAACGTAATGAAAAAACAGATGGACATGTAAAAAAAAAAAAAAAAAAGTATTTAGTGACAGACCTACAGGATCGTGGCATGGTCCCCATTTAATGCAGTGCAACATTTATATAAGTTTATAATGCCAGAGGTCAACATACATGGAGACACTCAAATGTCAAATGCACCTCTGCAGATCTGTATGCTACACCAATCAGCTGCAATAACTTTGAGTCATATATATGTAAACTTTATAAGTTCTTTCACAGACCACTAGGTGGACTCTTTCCTTTTAAGATACCTGTTCCTGCACATGTAACACCTGGTCAGGTAGCTACACACTCAAGGAAAGGCATATTGGTGGGATTAGCTGTATCCAATTTATCTAGAAAGAGTGGGAGTGTTTTGAGTCGGCCTTTGTTGAACACATTAATGCCTAAATAAACTTAAACAAACCACTGGAAGTGTTAAACTGTGGCTGTGTGCATTCGGTAGTAGAACTAATATGAATTTGTGTTGTCAGATAAGATTACTGATATCGACCTCCTCAAAATGCACCATACAGTCTTTGAAACCAGGGTCCCAAAAAGACTAAAATAAAAATATGACATTATGAGTTTGGAAATGAACTGCAATTTTGAGAGCAGCAAATGTTACAATCGTATATTATTTACTAATCTAATGGTAGTTAGGGTATGCCTAAGACTCATGAGACAGATTTGACTGATCAGCTGACTCATCCTCAGCTTTCAGTTTCATGGAAAAAGAGATAAAATAATTTCACACCCCATTAGACCTCATAAAGTACAGTCAGTCTGCATCTACAGCATCAAACTCAATTACACTGTGGACAGATGTTAAACATTTTAACGTGAGCAAGAGAAATTATATAAACGTTATTGAGTTTTAAAGTATCAAAGGCATATTTACTCAAATTACTCTTCATATAGCTACTGGAAAATCCCCAGCAGTACCAATCTAACCAGTGGAGTCAGGAAATTGTTTTTGTCCCTGGAGTCAGAGCGGTGTGTCATAACAGACAGGTTATGAGGGTTAAGATATAGTGCCCGCCTGATCTTTCAAAGCATGAAGGAGCAATAGTTTTGTTGGGATATTTCCTGTCATTCATACGGCAGATGTGACATGTAATGCATCAGAGGTTACCTTCTGGCTCTGACGATAACAGAGTGAAGACTTTGAGATCAGAAGCGATGCCCTTTGTGGTGACATGTATTGTTTCTGGCACCTTCGGAAAAATAGCGGGGCAACTTCTGGAGTGCTTAGTGTTTCCTGATGTGCAGCCACAAATCAACATATTTCTCCCTCTTTTCCGTTATAGAAGTGTATATGAAGCCTCTAGGTGAGGAGAATCTGATGCAAAGCTTGTGTGTAGATTTGCTGCAGTGACGGCTCCTCTCCTTGTTTACGACATAATGGAGTGTCAGTGGTTTCAAAAAGATGTATTGAGCCTACACACTCACTGCCTACTGATTTCTCACTGTGGCAAATGCTGCAGCCCAAGTCTGTGCCAACACCTGTTCAGCATACATGTCTGCAGCCTTTACAACTAAAGCAACTTTTTACAAGGGTTGTAACTGTGATTCAATTTGAATAAATCTGTTAATATTTTTGTAACTCTTTGCCTAACTATTGCATGATTTCAATATCAATATGTCCTGGTTAATTGTAAGTAGTATGTAGTTTGCAGTACTGGATGCTTGAACAAAAGAAAGAGCAGCTCACCCAGCCAGTTTCATGTCCACCACAATCATGATCATTTACCAAAATACAAAAATGAACAACACAAAACCCCCCCCCCCCATTTCTCAAAATATTAAAAACAGTGGAGTTCGGGTTACAGTGCCAACACCACAGCTTTGCATAATCATCCTGGAGTGATGCAATGTGACGTTTTTAACAAAAACAATTTCCGTCAGGTCTGTACCAAATCAACTACTATTATAATAAGCAAAGGATATGAGGATACCCATTCTTTTGCTGTATCTGCCTGTGGCAAAAATGAAGGAGAGTCCATGTCTGAAGGTTAATGGCCACATTTACAGACTGGAAAGTGAGCCATTCTTGTTTGTTTTTCTTTCTTTTTTTCAGTTCGGTTTTCTGTGGGGCAATTTATCATCTAAAATGGACACCGTTTGGATTTCACACATGCTGTCTGGTCCAGTTTCAGACCTGGTTAATGGAAATAAATGTGAGTCTCTGTCATACTGAGTTCATTAGTGCACAGACTGCCTACTAAACAGACACAGCCCTCTGTCCTGCATGCTCAAATCAACCTCATAAAGTCTGTGTGATTCAGCTGGCATCTAGAAGATGTGAATGTAATCTACTGGGCTTTATACATAGAAAGTAATTTCATTCCTTCTTCCATCCAGAAGATGTAATATTACATAAAACTCCCTGGGAACATTAATAATGCCACTTGTTATATTATATTCCCACTTTGCCTATACCGGCAGCCAGGTATTTATCAGAGGCAATAACTGAAGTACCTAAATATATAATAAAAAAACAACACCCTCTTATTTTCACATTGGCTTTTACTACATAATTTTCCAAGCATTTTCCTTCACAATTGTGCTCTACAGGAATGTTGTAGTGCGTTTGACTTGTTAAGTCATTGTTACATTATTAGGTACTGAAGAGATTATTTCTACCTGCATATAATATACAACCATGTGTATGTTCTTTTTCAACAGAAGAGACTACAGCCATGCAGATATTGACTCTTAACCACAAATGTCAACCTGCTGGTGGCGCTGGAGGAAAGGTCAGGGGTTGTCTGAAGCCATGAGGATATTAGGATCCTCTAGGGACCATGGACCATGTCTCTAAAGGATTTTGTGCCTGTTCAACATGTGGATGTGCAATCCATCGCCACTAAAATCCAAAAAATGTCAACCTGCTGGTGGCACTACAGGTAAAGTCAGGGGATCACCAACGTTTATAGGATTCATCCTCTAGGGATCATGATAGTTTGTACAGAATTTCATGGTAATACATAACAGTGGTTGAGATATTTCAGTCTGGACTGACAAATCGACTGACATGCCATCCTTACAGCAATGCCAGTAGTGTGGCTGAAGATGACTAAATGCCTGTGCTTAATTCTAAGTAACTCTCAATAATATCTTCACTGACTGCATAACACCTTGGACCTATCTCCTACTAACCTATCAGGTAAACTGTGATAAAGCACAAAGCTCAGTGTGGGTTTAGTCAGTAAACGGGGAAAAAAGGAGAGGAGGGTTACATAGCGATTTCCAATTCCTTAGATCCCCCATTCAGCTCAGCACATGTTCAGTAAGACACTTTATTCCCCACTTCTTCCTCTTCCTTCTTCTCCCTCCCTCCCAGCAAAGCCCTGTTCATATCGCCATGTTTACTGTATGTTGACATGGAAAATATTTTAGGGTGAAATAGCAATGATTCATATATACACACACTCTCACTGTGCTCTGTGTTTGTCTTTAAACTTCACTTTTCCCCAAATCGTGTATATAAGCCATGTTTAGGAAGGGGAGATCACTCACTGCCTTAATTCTCTGGACTGAGACACTGGAGCTGCTACATTGTTTTATACCTTCACATGGAAAACTTTGATGGGATTTGGGCCAAGTGGGACTTTTTCTGTGGATATAGATCGCTGGACATTGGTGATGTGAACTTGGGAACAAGTGTCTGAGTATTTAGGCAATACAAGAGTTACTTTTCTGAGCAGTGTTAATGGGACCCGTGGCGTTTGATTGTAAAAACAGCTAATTCAACAATGGGAAAATTTTCAAAGTAAGAGCATTTCATGTGTGTTAAACTGCCAACAGTACTTGGATACAAGCCATAATCTAAGAAAGTGTACGAATTCTAGCAGTTTCCATTGACCTTCACAGAGTACAAAAAAAAAAGAAGAAAAGTTTGTTCAATGACTTCAAGGGTCCTGATTCCTTTCATCACCTATGTGCGTGTGTCAGGAGTGTGTGTGGGTGTTTACACATAACAGCAAGCTGGTAATGGGGCGCTGGAGCACTGGGCATGACGACATGTCTTCAGGCTTGATGTTCTCTGCTACCGTTTACTAAACAGCCTTGATAGGACATGACTGTTTTAGTAAATACAGAGGGCGCGTGTGTCCTTGTGTGTGTTTTGGGTTGATTTGGTACCAAGGACAGTTGGCTTTCCGTTCAGCTAGCAGTTATCCAAAGTGAAGGAGTGCATCCCTTCACTTTAGAGGAATCAGCTTGAACAGATTTACTAGCTGACAGACTTTACAAACTCTTTATCCACTGCACAGTGAGGTGTGAAATCTTTTTTACACCACGATAATCAGGACAGTTCTTACAAACACAAATCCCTCATCCATAGCAGCTCTGGTATAATCATTCCTCTATCTGAGTTTATATTATAAACACTACACACTTGTATGCCCTGCACTGAACCAACACCTACACACTCACACACACATATAAACGAATATATGTGTGTGTGTGTGTGTGTGGGTGTGTGTTAGTTCGTGCGTGTGTGTGTGTGTGTGTGTGTATGTGGGTGCATTCCGTTACGTCGACAGGTGTGTGGAAGACTGCCACGAGCCAGGCGGCAGGTGGAGATGAGGACTTATAGATTTTAATCATATCATTCTGTTAAGCAATAATTCTACTGCCTGAGGCAAGAAAGGTCCATAGCTACAGTAACATGTGAGTGATGGATGCTGTGCTGGGTATCGCTCAGTCATGTAGACACTATGGTGTTCCACAATACATGTATATTAGTTTTCAGTACAATGGATCACAGCTTAATTTTGAGTGCTCAAAAGGGGAAAGTCAGCAGCAAAATCAAACAGCAGTTTTAAGACAAGTGCAAGTGCTTCTGTGTTTACTTTCTGAAAGAAGCTTAGGAGAAATGCCAGGAGGAAAAAAGTATAATAGCTGGCTGTTATATCAAGTTTGACAATGTATTAAACTGGTGGTTGAGGTAACTGGCCAAGGAGAGAATATTTTTACAAGAAACTTACAAACAGACGAGGGAAGTTCCAAAATGTCAAACTG
Organism: Seriola aureovittata; assembly: GCF_021018895.1. NCBI lineage: Eukaryota > Metazoa > Chordata > Actinopteri > Carangiformes > Carangidae > Seriola > Seriola aureovittata. The sequence goes on from NC_079371.1 coordinate 20,343,134, forward strand.
TGCATTGTGTTTGATTTACAAGAAAAGCTAATTGACTTAGGTTTCAGGGAGTTGGTAAGGTAAATCCCTCAGGTTTTGCAGTGTCTTATCTGGAAAGCTGCATCTGGAACACCACATTCTCCCCCCTGACCTTGTCATCCCCATCCGTGGTGTGATTAACGGTTACAAATTTGCATCCATTTGAAACTGTCTGAATAAGAGCAGCAGAAGGTGACGTCTTCTGTTAATGAAGTCTCCGAGGCAAAAGCCCAATGGTGTTGCTGTTTCTGTTGGCAGATACACTCAAAAAGAGCTCATTCTGGATCAACAAGGCGAAAGGCCACCCTTGTTCTCGATGCCACATCTTTCACCTGCCTGCTCGAAGTCTGAACAAGAAACGGAAAAAAAAACCAAACTAACTGGCTGCACAAACTCTTCATAGTGCCAAGAAAATTTGGGGTGGAAGTGTAACATGTTGGGACACTGATAACCCGATATTTACTTTACTTTTTCTTTTTTGTATATCTTTTGTCTTCTCTCTTCATGCTTATCTCCTGCGTCTTACTTATTGTCTCTTGCCAAATGCCCCTGATCCCAGTGTAATATCTGCATGAAAAGATATTTTATTTGCTTATGAATTTGGCACAGTCATGATTCCCTGAATGAGTTCTGAGGTTTATGGCACAGTATGAGGCAGTTCAATCAGATATGCTTGCAAGTTTGACACAACAGATAAAGCAGGACGTATGATCTGTCTTAATGCAGCCTCATCACTTGTTTTGAAATCAGTTATGCAAATTTTGACAGGCTGACCTGCTACCCTTCAACCACCAATACCCTTTTTATTTTGTGCCAGGATGTTAAATTCCACTTCATCTTTCTTTCTGTCTTTCTTTCTTTTTCTTTCTTTCTTTCTTTCTTTCTTTCTTTCTTTCTTTCTTTCTTTCGTTCTTTCTTTCTTTCTTTCTTTCTTTCTTTCTTTCTTTCTTTCTTTCTTTCTTTCTTTCTTTCCTTCTTTCTGTGTTTAGTGTAAATGGTTGTCATGCTGCCTGTGTTTCAGGGTAAATAAAGGCCTAAGGCTGACACTGATCCAAGCATTTATATTTATTTCAATAACATGTGCAGGATATAACTAAAGTAAAAGAAAAACTGTAGCAGAAAAAATGAAAAAAAAAATGATGGCAAATTGTAGAAGACACAGTTAAATAACTTTTGCTATTAAAGTAACCAACACAGAACTAAGCTGGTTAGTTTTGTTGATCACGTAAAATGCCTAAAAGCCCAAATTTATTGTTTGGTGGGGAGAACGTGGACTAATGTGTTCCTAAGGTTGGAATACGAAATGCAATCTATGATATTATAGCACTATATGTATTACCAATAGCTGTATCAAGACATATTACAGACCACAGCATATTATGAATTTCAGGAATATATCAGAATCTACTTCATAGATTCTTGCGCCTCTGACTTCATGCATAAACTGTTCCACATCTGCTTTTACAAATGCATATTATGGTTGCATATTAAACTTTAACTGTATTGTTTTGTAATCTTTAAATTAATTCTTTAATTCAAATCTCATTCAGTCTTTTTTTTTATATAACTTTATATATTAGAGTATAATTGTTTCTTCTATGTTTACTGTATATGCTTAACATATTTATTTTCCTGTTTAAAGTACTTTACATTTATATGAAAGATAGTTGCAGAAGAAAGTAAACTGTGAATTACTTTGTGCAATGAAAACCTGTTTCTCAGAGCATATGAAATAAAGGTATTTCCTTTAACTTAAAACAAACCTGTTGCTTGTACAGAATATTTGGACTTGTACTGTTTTAACTCTCCATTGTTGGATAACTATAGTGGTGAAAATCCTCCAGCAATTGAGAATGAATTAGTTGTGAACTATATTGAGTCAGTGTGTTTATTTAGCAGTTAATTCATACTTCAGCATCTTTACAACCTTTTTACAGTTGGTCTTTTTGCCCCAATAAAGCCGCCTGCATCCAGTCAGCAGTATCTGTGTCAAGATGGTGTGACACAGGTGGATTTCAGTGTTTAGGTGTGGTGAAGAGGGACAGCTTGGGAATGTAGCTTCTCAACGTTTAGGTCGGAGAATCAGTTAGCTATCCATCACACAAAGATCAGATTACACCGACATGCAGGTTCTACACTACTGGTCATCGCTTTTCTGACAGGACCGTTTTCTGCCAGTAAGAGCTTATCGTCTAACTAACTAGAAGGTGGGGGGTGGTTGAGAGACACCATTCAGCCAGTTGCTTTTACGGAGTAATTATTCATTTATTCTTCACAAAATAAAATGAAAGATGGAAATGTAGAACTCTAAAACCTTTTATTCATAATAAAAACACAACATAAACAGCATATACCATACATTAAGAATCAATTTTGCACAATAACAGTTGCACCAACAAACCAACAATATAAATGTATAACATTACACAACACATGGACATATTTACAAAGTACAACTACCACTTGTATATCAGACTCCAAGACTGTAAGTTCATCGGATAGTTTCACTTAGCGGTAAAACCAGTCTACTTTTTACCCTTTTGTTGAATCTATAAAGCCAGTGACTACACAATATGTAGACACTGGTGTAATTTAACTACTCCTCTAAATTTGCTGTCTGAGCATTGTATATTTGATACCCTTCAAAGAATCACAGATAGCAGTGTGAAATGGCCTGATGTCAGCAGATCAGATCTAGGATCTGTTAATAATGAGTCAGATCTGATAGAGACCAGCTTCAGATAGAATAAAAGCTGACTGAGGATCTGATAGTGAGGCTGACTGTGGTTTCAGGGAGTGACACTCATAGTCTGCTGCTGCTGACTCAGCTGTTCCTGTGGGAATCAAAGCCTTTTTACTCTGCTGTCACACGCTATAGTGATCTCAACTGTCTCAGTCAGCGCAAACATACTCTGTGTGTTTGTGTGTGTGTGTGTATTGTCTTTCACATCAGAACCTCTCTAAAAACAAAAGTAACCAGACAGGTACAATTTCCTGTGGAGAGTCTTTTCAAATCAAACTTTTCCACCCTCAATGTCTTATTAAACCTCTGTGCCCTCGCGATGATAGATGATCCCTGTTGAGCCCAGTGTAGGGTAGAAGTGCCCACTGGACCCACTGTACTGGCTGAGGATAGGGCTAGTGTACCCTAAGGAAGAGTGGGTGGGTGAAGATGAGAGCACAGGGGGAGCTGGTACTTGTGGTACCCACTCCGGGCCAACTGAGTTGGGGGAGTAGCTACTAAAGCTTCCAGGCTGTGCAGGTCTATGAGGCCCATCTAAAGGAAGGTTAATCTGCAGTGGCCTGCTTAGCCCATCGCCTCCCACCTCATTAGCTGCTCCAGACGTCACTCCAGACATCTCAGACAAGAAACTGCTCAGACACGGTGTGGGGCCTGACGATGAAGGGGAGGGGATCCTGTCTGGTGTGGGGGAGATGTCAAGGGCAGGATTTGCAGAGTGTTTGGGGCTGCCCCTCTCACTGTCACCGGACTCTGGAGCCCCTGAACTGTTGTCACCGCCGGAGAGGGAATCAGACTTCCTCTTTCTTTTGCGGCGGAAGTTTCCGTTGTCAAACATCTTCTCACAGTTTGGGTCAAGTGTCCAGTAGTTGCCCTTTCCTGTGATATCAGAGAATAAAGTTGGTGAGATTCTATTTAGATTTTAAAAATGGGTAAACAGCTTTACAATTTGCAACACACCAAGGAAACAACAGCACATTCAATAAGCATAATAATATAATCTCACAGTAAATTGAAATGATTTGAATTAATCATATTATCCTTTCTCTGTTAAGGATAAATACTCAAAACAGAGTGAAAAATGAGAACAGGATATTTGGATTTTAAAATATTACCTGGATCATCCTCATCTCTGGGTACTTTTTTGAAGCAGTCATTGAGTGACAGGTTGTGTCTGATGGAATTCTGCCAACCCGCTTTACTCTTGTTGTAGAATGGGAAGTTGTCAGCAACATACTGGTAAATCTGACTCAATGTCAGTCTCCTGTCTGGTGCTCCGTGGATAGCCATGGCAATGAGAGCAGAGTAGGAGTAAGGGGGCCTGACCAGCTTCATCAGGTCTTCTTGTGAGGGCAGAGAGAACCAACTCAGCTCTCCTGGGCCCCCAGCTCCAGCTGGACCTAGGTAAGGCCTCTGCATGCCATAGTGCTGAGGGACAAAGGGAGGGCCGGGGTTTCCTGATGGGGTGGTGGTAGCCAGGTACGGTGGTGTGTTGATCCCAGAGCCATTGAACCAGAGGTAAGGGTTTGGGGAAGAGGTGGTGTAGTCGCTTAGGTCGTAGGAGGTCGGAGTGGTGCGCTGAGGACTTGGCAGTGAGGGAGGAGGGTAGTAGCAATCACTGTACATGCTGAGCTCAGGGGGCTCCTGGCCGAGGCTGGGGAACTGAGGGCCACATCGAGGAGGAGACTGGCCCTGGGCCTCAAATGAAGACATTTTAAAGTTTCTTCTTACCTCTCAGTGCCTCTTCTGAACCCTTTGGCTTTGGTTGTCCTCCCTTTAAATACGAAACACTTTTTGTGGCAATTTTGTCAGCTGCTGAAAGTCCTTTTCTTGTTCAGTTCTGTGAATGTGAGTTGATCCAAATAATGGTCTCTAACCTCCCAAGTTGTAAGCTAGTCTTCTCCCCCCTTTTCTTGTCTGTTTGCCCTTGCTTTATGTGAAGATGTCACCTGTCATACCGGCTTTATCTCTTTCCCTGGAAACGCCCCCTCTCTCTTCTTATTGGTTGTTTTCTCAGGTGAACAGTCTGTTCCTGCTTTCTCTCTCATTTTTTTCCTGCTGTCAGCTAGTTCAGTTCCTCCACCGGTTTTGTTCACCCTCAATCAAATAATTTTCCACTCAAGCTGTTACTCCAACATTAATTGAGTTCAGTCATCTGTCATTTTTATTTGATGATTATGATGCAAAATTAACGATCAAGATTTATTGAGATTAGAAATTTTAATTGCTTTTCCCTCCTGCATGTGAGTCCTGCTATAATGGACAGCTTAGTCACAATGAAGGTAAGCAACCTTCTCCTACAGTGAGAGAACAGACAATTTCGTAAATGCCCAATCTAATGTTCTCTTATTTATTATTATGGATATATATATTGTATGTAACATACAATGAGCACTTCAAACATCACTCAATTTATAGATTAGTCGAAAAAACTGCGGCTATTTTGATAATCAATTATTTATTTCAGTCATTTTTCGTACAAAAATGCCAAATGTTTGCTGGCTCCAGCTAATAGAATATACCAGTAGCATTATTGTTATGGCATCTTTAAACCAGGTTTAGCAGGAGAGATATCATTGAAGCTGAAAAGCCTATTGCAGAAATAGGAACATAGATTCTGTACCACTACCCTATGCAGTTATATAAGCTAATGTTCTTCCAGTATTTCACAGGTTCTCCAATTGGTAACTGATAATTTAAATGATAATTTTTATAATAAAATTGCAAATTCTTACTAACACAGTTTTTCTTACCTCTAAATACTTGTAGGTTATAATGCAATGGGTTTATGGGACAAGGGCGTTGTGTGAAAATGATCCGACAATCATGGGAAGTGACGTCATTCCCGTTTAAATTAAAAATGCGCAACACGCCTTGTTAGCTAGTTACCGCCAGAGCTGTCAAAAAACATTTAACAGTTCCTGAAGAAAAGCCTTGTATGGTAAGTTTGGTAAACTTTTACATGAATTAATAGCTCTTAACCCAAATAAGCTGCTGATTAAAACCCTAGCTAGTAAAGGCAGATACTGTCGTTCCTCTTGGCAAACACTTAATCAGTTAAAATATTAATTTTAGAAGAGCTTACCATGCTAACTTTCCCCAGGAAGCTAACGACCAAAGCGACGTTAGCTAACAAACAAACGTTTACAGTTGGTGCCGTGACCGTTGGCCGTCAGGAATGGCTTGGTGGTGTTTAGCTAGCGTTACTTTTTTGACGAAGTACACTGACGAACTGGCGAAAACAATTTGTCGGTTTGTAATTTAGATGGTCGATTCATCGTCGCCTCCCCAGCGTCAGCTGGACAGCAAAGAGGACGAGTTGGAGCTGAACAAAGATTTAGAGAGGCTGATAGATGGCGCTGAAAATATATCAGGTAGGCCTATTTAACTTTCCTGTCTACTCGTAGCTCTGTGTTAGGCTTCGTGGAAAGTTATAGTGAAGTGGGGATTGAAAGCTGTGTTAACAACTTATTATGTCTAACACAACTTTCGTATGGCTGCAACTTCATCCTCTTTCTTTATGTCCACCTGCAGTGCAGTTGACCTGGATGGCTTATGACATGGTGGCACTGCGGACCAGTAGTGAGGTGGGGGCGTCCATGCGGAAATTGGAAGAGGCCTATCAGAGATGCAGAATTGCTGTGTATGGAAACCGTGAGCAGGAGCCAGAGATGGACAAATGTCCTGAGCCTGCTGCCACAGCAGTTACTCAGATGTGATGTTGTTATCAGTTTCCAGTTCACAAGTTCTGTACTGAAATAAAGGTGATAGAGTTTTAAAGGAGTACGAAATTAATTTGTATTGTGTTCAAGTAAATATCAAAAATGCTCCATACTGTTTTTTTCTATAGAGAAGCAGGTATTTGGGCTTGCAGGATGTTTCATGTAGAGTGCAGCATTTGATTATAATCAGTTGATGTTAGCATGGCCTGCAAATGCTGTTTGTTTTGTAGGTACTTAAGTGATTTGATCCATTTACCCTGGTAAATTGAATTAATAAAAGACATTAAAATGATAATGTGTTCTGTTGTTTTTTTTTATAAACATAAACGTACATGTCTGGCAACCTAATTTTTACTGTACTAATGTCAGTTTATTGTATGTTTGGCTTTTAGTTGGAATGACACACCAGCATGCAGAATTGTATTTCAAGTTTTTAGATTTTGGTATATCGATATAATTGACATAGACTGTTTTGTAATTATTTTTCAGATGGAAAACTTAGAGAAGAGCAAAGAACAAGCTACTTCCACTACCTGCATTGATTTGGAAAACATACTGAAAGAGCTGGACTCCTTGTCTAACTGTATGGATCAACTGGCATGTATGTATGACTGTTTATCCCCATCCACTGCCTTTGCACCTCCAAAAATGTCAGTAAGCATCAATTATAACAGATGACCCTGATGATTTATTTGCAAATATGCAAAGCATATGATGTAACTTATCCTAGATCTGAAGTGTGATAGCCAAAAATGGATTGTTGTACACCAACTGCTGTGCAACTTAGCCTTGCTTGTAGATGTCAGTGTTGCAGAGGTACATGATACTACATGGTGTCTGTCAGATTGAGCACTGCTGATGAGTAGATAGATAAGAGTAACTGAAGGATTTAACATGCATGAATGTCCATCAGACCAATAGATGTCAGGCATGATATTGCAGCTTCTTTTTTGCCAGGGGGGACAGATGTGGGCGAAGTGGCCGTCAAAGTAATCTTCTTACTATGATGTCTTAATTATAACTGCGTACTCACTTTGAGCTCAAAGGCTGGAAACAAACAAAAGAGCTTTGTTAGATATTAAAATCTGAAAACTGAAATATTTGTGATACTGTGACACTTGATGCTGTGTCCCTTCTTTATACCGTACAGTAATGGCAGTTGGTATACAAGGAATACAACTACTTAAACAATTTGCACTGATATGAAATGATAAGATGTTCTCCAACAGACACCAGTGCGGCTTACTATTGTGAGCTTATGTTTGTTTTATTTTGGAAACCTAACAAAGAGAAAGATCCAAATATTGATGCTAAAATTAAGTTTTATGACAACTTTCTCTCTTAAATTGTTTTTATTTTTCCTGCTTTTAGTCCGTTTTGAATTGCATTTTGACAATATTGTCTATAAATACCACACTCAAATCTACTGAATTAAGTATGCATACATACATCTGTGTGAACTTAATTTTTTCACTTTTTCTGTGTGAATTAGTTTTTAGTAAGTAAATGGGAGATAACCTTTGGATACAGAAAGACAATTTACTGTATTAAAATATACCTACAGTGTATCATAATGATGTATCTTGTGTCAGTCATACAGTGAAATACCAGCCCTGCTTTGAAATCACATGACAAAAAACGGGAACATAGCGTATACAATTACATTTGTCACTCAGCCTGTTTCCTGTTAATTGCAACAATAGTTGGTGTGCAGCCTTTATATGTACTTTGAAATTTAACTTTTGGACATCTTTACTCTAAGGCAGTTGTGAAACAGGATATTTGTTGACTGCCTGCAGTGCGAACCCAGCTGGGGCAGTGTGATCTGATCGTTTGTGTTGGCTGTCCTGACAAGCTGGCAATCCTGAAAAATCCAAGATGTACTGCAGCAGCCGCCCCCAGCTTGACCTGAAACTGAGGTGTGAAGAAAAGAGGTAATGCTGTGTGTCTGGAAAACATAGTTTAATGAAATATACAAATCACCAACAATGTAGAAATCATTCTTTTTTTTTTAATTCTGTTTACGAAAAATTAAAGTGAATGTACCAAGAAAAAGGAGTTACACAACAGTGACCTTTGGGATGGTGAAAATTATGTCGTTTCTTCGGCTGTTCTTAGAAAGGCCTCTGAGCAGGCCACACGTATACATATGCACAAATTAGCATACAGAAAACACCCACGTTAAGCCCGCTGTTGGTGCTGGTCAGAGTCCCGCAGGGTGCAGCAGACAACATTGGCTCTGCGCTTCATAGTTCTGGTCTGTGGCATCAATGAGCAGCAGCGGTGTGTGTGTGTGATGGGTAATCATCTCCTTCACCCCAGGGAAACTCTGCAGCACACAAAAAAGATGACAGGGACCTAATGATGCAGCACAGCACAAGTCAGCACCAAACACTCCCTGAGGCATGCCACGAGATGTGAACTTTTCTGTTTACTCTGAGTGAGCGTGCTGACTTTTTCCTCTCATTTCAACAATGTATCCAATGATTATCAACAGTTTTCAGTTTACCTTGGTGTTGTGGAGGCCAGTGCCGAGGGAGTAGGAGTCCATGTGGTTACGGATCTGAATGTTGTAAACTTTGCCTTGTTTCAGCAGCATCAGGGTGTAGGGGTGTTCCGCAGAGCCTGTTGTGCTGTCCCTCACTACAAATGCCCCATCCTAAAGACACAAATCCACACACAAAATCCAATCAAATTCAACAGCACATTTCTGTATATGTGTATGTTTGTCATTCTGCTTCAGAAGGAGGATGAGATGAGTGAGAGTGAGAGGCAGCACCTGACCTTGTTCATCTCTCTGAGATTGACTTCAGCTTGATGTCTGGTCACCTTTCCTGCATACCAGCTGGGATCCAAAGCCTGGACGCACCATGAAGCAGTCATAGTAAGGACTAAATAAATTTGTTTTGCTTATTTTTTCTTTTGGAAAAAGATCAGAAATGTGTTGTAAATAATTGTTTTTTGTAAAAGAAATGTGATGAAGATATGTCCAGTGACCCAGCCTAGTGAATAAAATGCAATCTCCGGAGTTCTCACAGCAGACACACGGGCTCCTATTTTTCTTTTTACAATGTTGCCATCTGCTGTTTACCTTGTGAAAGTGCTCAAGATGTGAAATTGCATAGAAAAGCTGACTGTTAACATCTTGTGTGCTCTCCAGCTAGCACAGTGTACTGCTAAAATCTGCTTTTGATTCTCACCTGTTTTGATCCTGGGATTGAATTGTTATCAGGTGCAGGTTGTGTTGGCACTGGAGTCGGTGGAAGGAGTTTACTTGCTCTGGGACGGGAGAAATGTAACAGAACGTTATTGAAAAAAACTTAAATAACAGCATTACCCATAATGAAGTGCTTGCTATACTCTAAAATTGTTTAGATTGGCCCACCTGCTAGACACGTCTTTGCATCTGGGAATCCTTGGTGTAAGGACCTTTCTGGTGTATGAGCCACAAGGCTTGAGAGTGCTGCCCTCTTGTGGAGATTATGGAAAGTGTGAAATAGAAATGTGGAAGTAACTTGAGACATGATAACGCAATATAATAAGCAGCACATACTTGATTTTGGCAGGTCTTTCAGAGATGGGCCAGGTTGTCCAGGCTTCCTGCTCCTCTCTAAGTGGAGATCGGGCTGGCTGGCTGGTGTCATTGAATGGGAAAATTCATGAAACTGCCTCTGAGGGGCAGGGTTTCTTGGTGGGTGAGGAAGTGGAAGTTTTGAGGTCCTTTGAGCAGGAGATGGATCTTCTCATATACGGTACACACGTAGTAAATAAGTCAGGAAACATGAACACCAATTCTGCTTTCAAAGCATACAAAAGCAGCTTATATACTGAGATTTTCTTCATATGATTGCATTTTTGTGCACAGCACTCTTGTCTTGATTACGTTCTGTTACCTCTGGTTTTAGTTGGGTGCCGAGGTGGCTTCATTGTGTCTACAGAGGCAGACCACTTGTAGTCGCCGTCATTGTACTCGTCACTGTCTTGTTGCTCGGCTGTTTGTGGCTCAGTCAGGGCACAGATGTAGCCATTGTCTTCCTGTTCTGGACTCTCATAATCATTATCACTTTCATTGTCCTAACCAAAGCACAGACCGGTGACGCAAGTAATGAGTATGTTGCATGTTAAGGAACATTTTAATTTAATTTGAATAACAATAATACTTTGTATTAATAAAAATGCCCAATTTGATAATAGTTTGTAGTTTTTTACTTACAAACTCATCAGAGTCCCAAAATTCCTCTTCCTGTCCAAATACTAGGACAATACAATAAAAAATAGTATTATGCACAAGAAAATATTTCTTTATGTCAGCGGTATAGTTGAATTTAAGTCTTCTTTACCTTGTTTTGGAGACTTTTGTGCCTTTAATCTGCACAGAACGTAAATATGAAAGTAATGCATTGTTGTTCAATGAGTTACCAACGGAAAATGTAAAATAAAATCTGTTTTCTTACTTATGACCAAACGCCATCTTCTGCTTCCCTTTGTTGATTTCACTTTGCATCTTAGTGATTATTCTACAAAGATACAAGACCAAAACATTAGGTTAATATGTTTACTGTTACAGTACTGCTGTGCACTGCTACATTTAATTGTGACCCAAACTGCGACTAGCTGCTACAGCTCAGTGCAGATTATTTGATATCAGCCTCTTGTGTAATGTCATGTACGACCACAATGAATCTTTATGTCTGAACAGACATCAGCTGATTAATTGTTTATCAATATCTGTGGTTGGAATATAATATATTTTCAGTTAGACTTACGGAAAATGAAGGGTTGGGAACATTTGAAGGTCACTGTCAGTCATTTGCTGGAAGATTTAAATTTGAATATAATGAAAAAATATAAAATTAATTATTCAGAGTATAATAATAAGCAAGTGTAAAGACAAACGTTTACACAGACTTACCATAAACTGTGCTCCACTTATTCTGCCCCTCATCACTACTTTGTCACAGCCTGATAACTTAAGCTGAGAAAGTCATAAGATGTCTCACGATTAGAGCAAACATATTGTACAGAGCTTATCAAGAAAAATATTCTAATATGTCACTTGTTGGGTGTTAAATTACCATAGCAGGATAAAAATAAACCCAAAAACTTAGCTATCATAAGACAGATAAACAGTAAAGAAATCTCAACGTCATTGTGAAATTATATCTTTGCTACTCACCCTCTTCATGTAGTCAGCGAGACTTTGTGGATTCCATCCCATCACCTCCACTTTAGAGGGCACATTGTTTAAGCTCATGCTTTCTCTTATAAATGTCACATCCACTAGAAAAAGGAAGGGTTTACTTGACGGTATAGGAACTTCTGTTTTGCAGTGGGATCACAAAACTGTTGCTTCTGAAGTCTTTCACATAACTTATGAAATGAAGGTTAAGAATGACCTCTACTCTTTAAATAACCATACTTGTGGTGTGTCATCTGCTTCTGCATATAACGTCTAACAAACTAAAGTAGAAAGTTTCAGTACTCATAAAGGACTTAAGATACATAATAATAGACTGTGCATGCACTGCAGAGAATGTATATCTCTAAACATAGAGCCTGTTGATTTCCTTTCACACAGATACAGCCACAGCCATGAAGCTATGGTGGTTGTGCAGAGTCTACTCTCTATGTGTGATTTTGTTGTGCTCTGATATGTGCTTTTTTATTCTAATTCATAGCATGAAGGCTGTGTCAGATCTTGTATCCCAGTCGCAGCCTGCCCCACGTCAGGCCTCTTGGCATCTCACACCCAGGTGAGAGAGGAGGGGAGAGTGGAGGAAGGAATGATCAATCACACTCAGATCCCCTTAGACCCCCAGGCATGTCTGGGTGAATACATGAGTCCTCCTGGGGGGTCCTTTTTGGGAAATCACCCCCCTCCCTCCCCCTATTTTCCTCCTCTGTCCTGACTGGAAGACATGGAAGACAAGATCATGCCACTGTAGAGGGGGCATGAAATACTGTGTAGTTATAAAGCAAGTAATGGACCAATTCTACGCAGGCATAAAATCGGTGTAAGATAATGTTCAGAATATTTGGTTGTTTTCATTAAGTCCTAAATGTTTGAAAAATGCTAATTTCTCAAAACTGAAAAGGACACAAAAGGTTGCATTTCCTGTTTTCAACAGCCATGAATGGAAAAACAGTTGTGGTCATCTCACATGTGGAGGACAATCAACCTACAGCATCATATGGGGCCAATATGGAACTAATAATGTCCCCAGTGGAGAGCAGAGATAAAGGGTGGAGCAGTGAGGGCCTCCAGGCGGGTGAAACCTTTATTAACACACAGCAGGACAGCATGGGAAATACAGGACGTCCCCAGAAGCAAATAGACAAATGGGGAAAGATGTGAGGGAGTGTTTTGGTCTGTGAGAGTGTTACTTGTTCCATCTATGGTTTTACATTTTGGTTGGTGTCTGGGGTGGTTTCCCAGCTTTTCTGTCCTTTTTAGTGAAACATTTCCAGCACCACAACCCCATACATTCAGCCATTTGCTGTTCATTTATGTGAACCTGGGTGTGTTACCTAATGTAGTTCTGGTGTGTTTTGTAATCCGTGTCCATAAACTGATGTCACATTTTAAGCAATAAGAAGTGTTGACTCAAATGGGACTTTATTGATTGAAATGCTATTTCAGTTCTCAGGGTTATAGTGACACCAGTTGATCTATAAGGTAATGATAATTCAAACTGTAATATCTCACTTAGCTTGTAATTTACTGCTACAGTAACTCTGTGAATATAGTGAAACAGACCTGTAACCAGCCCCCTTTTCTGTTAGAGACACCCCCCCCCCCCAAGGCATGGACCCCCCTGATGAAGGTAATACCCATCCCATCAGTCATTTAGCTGCAACAGTGACAGATTTATGACATGTCCAGCTGAGAGGAAGATTTCTGGAGATACAGGGGGTAGAAGAAAGGGTGGAAAATGAATGGCTCATTTAGACACAGATAGGCCAGTGGGAGGAGATGAAGCTCCTCTTAGACCTAATTACTTGCAAATTATTATTAGAAATTAACCTGCATTCAAGGTGGAATGTGAGTCGCTTATTTTTAACCGTCTCCTCCCTGGATTTGGACCGTAATAACTGGACTCCAGTGTGACCTATTTCGCTGAGAAACAGTAACTAAAAGGTAGTTCCATTAAAAAATTCTGTCACAGTTGCCAACGCGTTTCCCCCTCACGCTTTGATGTATGGTGAGACATTTGCATTGCCTGTGGGATGTGACAAAGACAAAGTACAGGTAGTGGTGTCGGATTATCAAACCAAATACCTCTAACTTCTAGATACTTCACTTCCCTAATTTGTCTTTCAAAGCCTCGCTGCTCTTTGAATGAACTCAATACACGCTGACATCAAAGTGATGGTGGATCAACGCTGGATCAACACCTTGGTTGGGTGTGAAATGCACCATGTTATCCATGTAATCCTCTGTTAAGTGTATTCAGTCCATTCTTATTCTAATACACAGAAGATGTGTGGAACTGGGATTTATTAAGTAAGATATTTTTTCAGCTGTTGATTGGAATAATACGTGGCACCTGGGAGACTTTTATTTTTTAGCGTTTTATTTTTTTATTAAACAAGGCACAGTATTCATAAATAGAGACGCAAGTATTTATAAAAGTAGACATGAAAAGTGCAAACAGACATTTAACAAGCCCTTAATTGTGATCTGAAAAACGGATCCATGTAAAAACATTTTTTATTTGGGTCCACGGTATCTCCGTCTGAAGCCGTGTCCATCGCCACCTTCCCTCCTGGCGCACACATGTTTCACTATAACCTGGGAGCAGTCGTCACAGTTCACCTTGCAGCACCAGTGGAATTTGCAGTTGCAGCTGCTCACTACCTCCGTGCGCCTCTCCTCCACCCTTAGGCCACATTCATGACACAACCTGCGGCAGCTCCTCCTCTCCCACTGGGTTAACCCCTCTCCATGCTGCACACACTCCCGGCCCTCGGTGCCGTACAGCCCCAGGCTGGTGTTCTTCCTACAGTAGTCCGGAGAGTCCTCCAGGTAGACGAGCTCTGTCTGGGCGATGCCACCGAACGCGTCCACAATGGCACCTCGGTTGTCCGCACTGTTGCCAGCCCTCATGCGCTTTTTGTCGATGTCCAGTTTTTGAGCTTGACTGTGCTTGATCTTCAAGTAGTTGCCAATTTCTCTGAAATCTGACAGCTGTGTCCAACAGGTTTGGACACTGCAGCTCTCAGACATGCCGTGGCATCTGCAGATGCGCTTCATTGTTGCCTTCACCGCCTGTGTGAAATCGGGGAAAGTAAACTACTTTCAACGACTTAAAACTGTGTAATATTAGATACGTGATTGTGGTGTGAATATAACTCACCTGCCGCCCAGCCTCATTGTTGTGCAGGTTGACAGCAGCCCTGGAGTCCTGACCTGTCTCCTGTTTATCCACATACTGTTTGGAAATCCTCTCCCCAAAATCCACGTTATCACTGCAGCCACCCCACAACCAGCCACGACCACCTGCACACAGAATATCACTGGGAATGAGATAACCAACTTTTGAACCTATGAAAGAAAATAATAACTTTAAAATAAAATAACTTTAAAACATAGCTTCAGTTTTGCGTCTTCAACACAATAATATTCTGAGTAATATGGGATTTTTGCTGTAATCACCTATTTTGCCGTTCTTTGAGACATCACAGCCACAGTTGTCAAGGTCTCCCAGACTGCAGTTCCTGGTCAGAGTGTACATGACCCCTGCTGCACTGATGGCATGGACGAAAGACGTCTCTCTGGTGGCTGGAAGTGAACAATCACGTTTTATTTGTCATGTAGGGCATTTCAAAAATAAATAAATTAGATCACCCCCAAGAAAATAGCTAAAAGTTAAGAATGAATAAGTAAGAATTACTGGTGACATAATTTGGCAAATATTGTATAAAAATTAGCTGCAACTGTGACTTATAATTACACAAAATTCATAGTGAGCTTCTGTACAGGCATGACAAGCCAACTTGAAAATGAATGTAACACATCCGTAACTAATAGGCCTATTATAGTGTTTCCTTATCGGTGCAAGTGTCCTGTGTTATTGTATGGAAACTATTTTCTATTATTTGAACAACTAATATACGTTTTAGGCATAAATGTAATTGTCATGGTCATTTATGGACCTGCATACATAACTCAACAAAAGACCAGTATTTAATTCCTCAACCTACCGCGTTTTAGTCCTTTGAGCTGAGTTGCGCTGTCGGGACAGTTCCATTTATCCCACGCAAACTGTTGCTTGCACTCCTCTATCCCACTCTGTGTGCCCACCTGCACGCTTCTTGCATAGATGAGATAGGCCTGCAAGAGAGGCAGTGACTGTCATTTTTCTGGCTTGAATCACATTTTGAATTGTTGTCCTCAGTCTTTCAGAGTAACCAAAAGTAATCAAGTTTTCTATTTACCTTCGGTCCCGTCATAAGAAAGTTACTCGCCACCCTGAGAAGAAGATAGACAATAAAGAATTAACTCAATCCATCTTAAATAACACTTTAAAAAGATACAGCCGAACAGTGCAGATAGTGCCTTACCAAGCATGTCCCGGACACATTTTGTATAAAAGAGGCAGGAGCCAAAATAATGAATGCACCATTTTCATCTGCACCGTTAAAGTAGAGAGGTCTAGTTATTTTGACCCGATGTGCTGAAACTTTCTCTTTTATATGAATGAAGAACAAATGGAACTCTTGTTCTTTGTCCCTCAGGTCCGAGACAGCTGATTGGGTGACGGGTTCAGGAAACGCCTATATGCGCACTTCAAAGGGTGGCATTAGGCGACAGTTTATTTTCTACCCTTAGGCTGTAAGACACCAGGCCACTAATATACAAATAACAGAATCAGCATTTAGCCACTGACAAACCAGACGGGAGTCATACATATTATAAAAATATTTATTAGTTAACATGTTCAATTAGAAATGCATATTAAAATATTAGACGTTTTTTAAACATTACATGCGATAAAATCAACCACTTACCCCCAAAACACCAACATAAACGAGTGAGCATGCGTGGAGAGTTTGGTCCTCAAAAGACATAATTTGAATTATTTACAGAATCAAATCAATAAGATAAAGTGCATTAAAAGGTTTCAAGTGATGTGATAGTTGATGATAACATTCGGACAATACTGTACAATGCTTATTGATGTCCATGATGTTGAAATAAATGAAAAGTGATGAGCATACTGACTCAACAGTCTCTCCAACAAATGGCAGTCAGTGCCGACGAGCACGGTGCCTGTGCTTCGTTTTATTATGTGGTTTCCTCCCACTTTCTTTACGCGCACAGTAATATTTAGTAACAACTTGCGTGCATTTTTCACACTTCACTGTGCAGCACCAGTGAAATTTGCAGTTGCAGCTGCTGACGACCTCAATGCGCTTCTCCACCACTCTGAGGCCGCATTCATAGCACAGCCTGCGGCAGCTCTTTCTCTCCCACTGGGACATGTTCTTGTCTCCCTTCAGACACTCCCGCCCCTCGGTGCCCTGAAATCCCATGCTCTGGTTCTTGACGCAGTAATCCGGAGAATCCTCCAGGTAAATGAGCTCCGTCCGAGCGATGCTGCGAAAAGCTTGAGCGATGGCTCCTCTGTTGTCCGCACTGTTCCCAGCCCTCGCCGGCTTTTTGTCCATCTCCAGTTTCTTTGCGTGTTCGTGCTTAATCTTCAGGTAGTTGCCCACCTCTCTGAAGTCGGCCAGCTGCATCCAGCAGGTTTGGATGCTGCAGCTCCCAGACACTCCGTGACACTTGCAGGCTCTTCTCATGGTAGCTTTGATAGCCTGCCAAGATGGTGAGAGTGTTAGTTGGAAGTGTAATTTGTAAATCTAAACAACGTTTGCTTCTCGTGTCAGCAGCATTTATTCAAACCTACGCAGAAAGAAGAGGTGTTTTTGACTCTAAAACATCACTTTTCCTTCCCAGACCTAGGTACACATCTTAATTTGAAAACACAGCCCACAGAAAGTGATACTGAACTTGAGTGACTCAAATAATAGTAAAAACCACTTCTTACCAGTCTGCCTGCTTCGTTGTTATGCAGGTTGACTGCTGCGCGTGAATCCTGCCCATTTTCCAGCGCGTCCACAAACTGTTTGGAGATCTTCTCTCCAAACGCCACATTATCACTGCAGCCTCCCCAAATCCATCCTCTGCCACCTGAGGATGAAGAGTGCACACTGTTACTCAGTTCAAAGAATAAAAGGTCCAGGTCATGACATTTAGTCTGATAGTAGACTATGCATAGAATTAAAAAATTTACCTGTCTGTCCAATTCTGGAGTCATCACAGCCGCAGTTGTCAAAGTCTCCCATACTGCAGTTCTTAGTGAGCGTGTACATCACTCCGGCCGCGCTGATGGCATGGACAAAAGACGTCTCCCTTGTGGCTACAATTAATGACAAAGAAACCAAACCATGGTGTTAGACTTTGCTGTCATATTTGTCACCATAAATGCGTAATGTCAAGCTCAAATATTGTGCGTAAAGGGCGCGTAAAGCGTGCTTAAAGGCATTATCGTAGATTAATAAAAAAAAAACATTTGGTATCTTAGCTGTTTTGTCAATGTGGTTCCAGCAAAAAATCTAAGTTTATGTTTGTGTCCATTCTCCTTGGAAGTCAGAGCATACGAGCTACAGCACCGTCTCTAAACTGAAGGATAAACTTGACGCAAGCGCGCATCAGCCGAAGTTGACAGTTGCTGGAATTGAACTTGTCACCCTGCTGCAGCATGTCATGCATATGATGAAATGTGTGGATACAAATGTCTTACCACTTCTTAGGCCGTTTTGTGTAGATAACTGGAGCGTGCTCTCTGGGCAGTTCCATCTCTCCCACGCGAACTGATATTTACACTCTTGTATTCCACTCTGTGCGCCCACTTGCACACTGCTGGCGTAGGTCAGAAAAGCCTTGGGAGAGACAGCAAAGGACATTGTTATTTATAATGGCATTTAACTGATAGCAAGATCAATTAATAATGTTAACAAAATCAAATAATGTATTTGATATGGACGCCCCAGAAGTTTTACGCACAGAACGTGCCCAAATAGATAAAGTCAAACAAATGTATTTACCTTAGGTCCAGTCATGAGGAAGTTATTCACGGTCCTATAGATAGAAAACAAGACAGTCACGTTAATCCCAAGTCACCATACAACCGACAAACACACATCAGACTGCAGTATTTTTAAAAGTATTCATCCAAAAGTAAGCAACATACCAAGCTGACGCAAACCGAAAGTGACAGCACATGGACAGAAGCATGGCT
Source organism: Seriola aureovittata (assembly GCF_021018895.1). Classification (NCBI taxonomy): domain Eukaryota; kingdom Metazoa; phylum Chordata; class Actinopteri; order Carangiformes; family Carangidae; genus Seriola; species Seriola aureovittata. The sequence continues at coordinate 20,361,919 of NC_079371.1, forward strand.
GTAAGGGGATGTAACGGTCCCATAGCAGCTGTATTCCAAGCGGAGGCCTGCTTATTCGTAGCCCAGATGTGATTGCCAAGAGAGAAGAAGGCGACTGAAGTTGTGGCCAGACCCCACGCTGATGATATTTATATGGTCTTGCTCCTTTGATTGACAGATTTGTCCTGCAGGTAACGTTTCGCTGTGAAAATGCGTCAACGACGACATTGATTGCCGCGTCCTATAGACAAATAGGAGCCGTCGGCGCATAAGTGCACTTCAAAGAAATGACGCAGACACTTAAACTGCCCCTCATTCATTCACCTGTCGTTCCCAGGCTTTAACCCTTATATGCTTTTCCCACGAATTGAAACATGAATATATCATCCCATAGGAACATCACAAATTATCACAAATAAAATGATATTGTAATCCCAGAACCATTTGATTTCAGGTTTATTAAGATATAGATAAAGCTTATAATATTAAAACGATATGAGGTGAGAAGTGGGCAAACATTGTTTTGACACTGTAAAGCTGTTATTGAGTAGGTACTGGACACACAAAAGCCTATATTATTGCTAAAGATTATTTTTATTTATTGTTAGAGGATTTGAAGAGGGGCTGGCTGCTGCACAGAGGCCATTGATATAATATTAACAACACCGCACAACTCGGTTTCTCCAAAACACATTAAACATGGTTCCATACATTGCGGAAATGCAGCACTGAATTCCGTCGGGAGGCCTCATGTGTATGTGGAAACGCTTGTGAAATGGCACCAGTGTCCCAGGGGGAAAGACAGTGACTACAAAGCCATAAAGTCTTTCAGGGCTGACAGTGTATAGTCATGTAAATATTGCTTCACACTTCGGCGACATTGGCATCGTCGTGATAATAGGATAATAGATGTTTCCCTGGGAAACAACTTGGTGTGAAAACAGTCTGGAATTTACAAGAGTATAAACACATAAGGGCTTTAATGTTTCAACCATTAAATTGTAAGTTAGTTTATTGGTATACTGTATCATTTTGTTTGGGTTTGATTTGTAGGCTTCTGACCAAATCTAAAAACAATTTGATTCATATTGATGTTACGTAATAAAAATCCGGGATTATCCAACGTTCTGTTCCATCACATTTAATTCTGCTGTTTCTCTCCCCTTGATTTAGATTACATAATCAGTGCGATCATCAACAGCCATCATGCCAGTTTCTGTCATTTCATACTCATACTGTGATTTGATGTGAGAGAAGTTCCCAAGTTAGTGATTATCATTACAGTTTTTAAATTAAATGGCCTACACTTGTCAAATCCCCTTTAAGCCACTCAAAATCCCTTAAAACAACAATTCACTCAGCGCCACGGACAATAGACGGAGGGCTGGGCGAGGTCCGCGGCGAGGTGTAGGTGAGTATAATCCCCACTAATTAGATAACACCCAAATTCATTCAGCAATATGATTGAAACCTAGAGCCCCTCAACACCTGGCTGGGAAATAATACAGAGCGATTAAAAATCAATCTGCGATGCTTCATAACTTGTTCTTGAGTGAGGGGCTCCTTTACTGATTTTAACGGGTTAATAACCTGCAAACAATGGCAGTGTATCCAGGAGGGGCGTGTTTCTACATGAGTGCTACATGTCTCCTAAACATCGAAACTCTCAACTACAAATCACGTCGGCTGATAAGTGGCATTTCAGGAAATATATTTAATTTCTGTTTTCATTACTATTAATTTCAGGAAGCCCAATCAAAATTTTGGCTCAGCTGTCAATGGTATACTTAGTTCAGTATTTATGTTTTGATAATAATTACTGATATAGATTAAACCAAAATGATTTATAAGAATTTATTACAAATTATACATTCTAATTTTATGCAGCTTTGTGATAATGTGTATTCCAGAGAACATGTCAGGGTCAGGACCTTTGAATTACACTGTGCTTAAAATAACCTGAGGCAAAAAAATGCACCTTAATTAAATTGTTCTAGCAGACATTTCAGACACATTAGGCAGTCCAGGGCGCGTTGATGCGTGATTTATGGCGGAGCGGAGTGAGAGAAATAGAGCAATAAAGGCTCAGGAGGTGACAGGCTTGACAGACCGAGGAAGGGTGACAGGACTGGTGACGCCAGCCAGCCACACCGTCGGGGACACCAGTAACCAGTTGAGCTATAAATTACCATTGTGGTAGTGTGTTGTTATGGAATTCAAACATAAGCTGTAATAAATAAATAGTAGCATACATTAAGACGTTATCTTATCAGTAATGCAGAAAAACACAATAATTGTGTTTTTGCATTGTTAGAAAATGTTATCTTAGCATTATTAACATTCAAAAATGTTTTCCTAATGATAAAGTTTTTAGTCAAAATGCCTCTTTTCAAGTCTGTTTCATAATGTTAACTATTTTGACAGTGATGCTTATGTTTAATATTTGAATAATACTTTTCATAATAATATTGCTGTCACCAAGCCCCGCCTACCTTGCCAATCAGCCAATCACTTCCATCTCACTGAGTCAGCAGCTGCTAGTTAGCAAGCTAGCTCCTGTTAGCCACAGCAACAAAAGAGAAACCCCCAGCACTGTTTTTGTGTCCTACTTCATTGGGAGCCTTTAAATCAGACGCTGCTTCTGTTGTTAATATTCACTTAACGATGATAATGAGGACTAGAATAATGAGTGATTAATCTACATTTCTCCGTTAATGTGTAATTGATTAATATTTCTATAACATGTCAGAAAATAGTGAATAATCCACATAACGGTTTCCCAGAGCCCAAGGTGAATTGCTTGTTTTGTGCAACTGATGATTCAAAGCCTAAAGCTATTCATTTAATCTCATGTAAGAGACAAATAAATATTTATCACATTTTAGAAACTGAAACCATTGAAACTTTGGACTTTTTTTGCTTAAAAATGACTCATTGAATAATTATGAATTGATGATCAAAACAGTTGTCACTCATTTTTTGTACCCATTAATCTACTGATCATCTAAACTCTAATGCCAAGTAAAAACCGAGAAGCCAAGCTAGTTTGAAGCATTAGCTGGCTAGCTACCCTGTTGAGCCTATGAAACAACTTGTCATAATACAAAGTTGAGTTTGAATAATGAAAACATTTATTGTTCAACTATGTCGTTAATTTATTCACGTGCTGGTTTTGTCTCTGTACATAGCCATATGATTGTGTTTGATATTAGCCACTTGTAGTACATTATTTTTATAGCATTATTAGCATGAACTCATATAGGAGGAGTGACTTGCACAGTTGTATACTGGAATCATTTGTATACTGCCAGTCTAGATAATTCAGTTCTGTTGTGTATTTATTCCATGGCCGTGCATGATCAGTCCATGCCTCATGAGTATATTAGAGTCTGAAATTTGCATATAGAGATAAAGGACACAGTAAACTGCACATTGACTGGTTCCAAGTCTTCATATTTATTTCATAAAGAAAAGTAAAAAGTTTATTAAGAAAACATCCCACATGATTAGACTCTGATTGCTCCCATGTCTGTAGACACCCCCCCCACCCCGAACTGAGCCTGGATGCCTGCCTCTCTCTCTGTGCTACATCACTACACCACTCCCCAGTTTGGCAATATTGGAGACATGTTAGCTATAGGCTAACAGTGCAAGACAGGCACCCAGGTTAAAGTTTTTCCACCCGAGTGGTAGGAGAACCCCCATGTGAGGATGCCATATACCCTTACAGCACCCCAGGGAGCTCAAGAGCACCCTTTTCTGAAGACAAAGTAAAAGATTAAAATACTGTGATAATCAAAAGAAAGTGCTTTTTGCTGTGGCATCTCAGCTTCTTTTCTTCATGTGCTCAGAAGTCAAGGTGTGGCATCGCCTTTCCTCTCTTGCTCAATGGCTGGAAAAAAAGAGAAGAAGATACTGTCGGTCAGCAGGCTCCTGTCTAATGAATATGCAAGAGGATGCTGCTTTTTGATTTGCTGTATATCAGCGAGGTGCTGATCTTGCAGCAATTTTTTTTTGCTGCTCTGCTGGCTGAGCATGTGCACTGTTGGCAGCACTGGGAGTGATGAGTAGCTACGGACAGGAAAATTGTTGCAGGGGATCAAGGCTTCAACATCAACATTCACAAACACACACATGAGGGACACTCACTCTCTTTGGTGGGCAGAGGGTTTTTTTCTTTCGTCTCTGTCTTCTTCAGCTTTGTCTTGTCGAAACGGGCGATCTCAGTCATGTCAGGCTTGTCAGACATTTTGGCTGTGAAAGATTAGAGGGATACCTGAGAACACAGGTTTGACCTTTCCTGTCGGCCATCATATTGATAATGCAGCATAACATGATAGAAGTGCATAAGCTGTATTAGTTATGTTCGAAAGTCTAAGGGCACTGATCACAAGAGCTGTCAAAAATCTCGAAGGCTGTGACTGGTATTTAAAATAATCTTTTTAACCGATTGCACATAAAGGGAGTGGCTATGACATGTGCAGCTCAGACACGTCCACATGAATGCCTGTGAGTGGTGGCTGCCTCCCACACATGCTCGGTCTTGATATTCCTTCTACAAAATGGCTATGCAGCTAACATGTGCCTATCTTTACCAAGCTGTCTGTTCATTCCTTTGTCTCTGCTTTTCCCTCTCTGAGGCTGAGGTCTTTGTTCTCTCCCTACGCATCCTCCCTCTCTCTCCCCCTTTCTCTCTCCCACTGCATCCACCCCTGCAGCCTCCTGGATTGAGGCAATGCTCCACAGGCTCCACTGCAGTCATAATCCTGACCTAGCCTCAGGTCTGACTAATCTGTCTTGCACAGTCTGGCCCAGTCACGCTTGTTTGAACCACTGCTTTGTAAGAGGCTGCTGTGGAAATGTGACAAGCCCACTAGCCTGCAGCCAATCATTTGCAAACCCAGCTAGTGTAAAATCATTCTCAGTAGTTTGAATTTAATAGAATCGGTATGACAGAGAAATAGCCATGCTGGGCTCATGGCTGGAATTCTTACATTTTCAGTTTCTTGAAAAGAGGCACACTGAATCATTTCTCGATTACCCTGAGCTGCAAATGGTGTCTATAGCCACCTCCTCCTAGCCTTAGCATGAAAACAGCAGTTATAATCCCACCTTTCTCACTTCACCAGTAAAACTAATAATCCAAACATCTGCTCTATTGTTCCTTTATCACTACCATCATCATCCCCAACATCTGTCTTTCACATCATTTCACCGCTGCCATCAGCAGTCAGTTTCTCCTCATCCAGCCACACCCCAATCCTTTGTCTGAGTCCTAGTAAAACAGAATCCAGAGAGAGACATACTAGCACAGACAAATGAAGAACAGGCTGAAGGATAGATGAGTCTTTCTTACCGGTGTTCCACACAGCAGTGGGCTGAAATCCACCAGCGGAGAGAGCAGGGAGGGATAGAGACAGAGATGGAGAAGGGAGAGCGATACGGAAGCTGAGTGAATCTGCCGGTGTGTGCACGCCTGCCTGCATCCAGGGTGTGGGTATAAGAGGGAGGGAGGGGGACAGAGAGAGAGAGAGAGAGAGAGAGAGAGAGAGAGAGAGAGAGCGAGAGAGAGAGATGGGAGAGAGAGAGTGACTGAGAGCTTGGTCAGCCTTCCTCTTTGTCATCAATATTAAATAGCTCTAGGGAAAAAGACTCAAGGAAAGCAACCCCTGATAGGAAACATCTGTGCTGTGTAGATCATCAGAGATTGATTATGATAAATGATTCAGTTAATACATTGTTATTATTGTTATACAGTGTTTTTGCTGAGTAAGTCAGGGACATACTGCATGACATAGTGGAAAGAGGATTCTGCCTACGTCTAATCATAACTATTATCTATATTAGAATTCACGTGTACTGTGAATTGTACTTCTTCAACTCTGTAATAGTCATTACAGCCTGATATGTGTGTCAGAATGTGAAGTATTGTGTCAAAATGTGAAGTGTTATGATAATCTATAGAATGGCACAAAGATAGCCCTGCAGAAAGCCCCACTTATATATTAAATGTTTATTTTTACCAGGGGGAGTACGTGGCATGGACCGGTGCCACATACCACAGCTTTCATAGCCTAAGTTAGTTTGCAGTGCCCATCCTTAGAAGGGCCTTTATACAAATACATAAAACTCAACAAGGAAATACGCATAAAACAGCATCCAAGCAACTATATGATAAAATGACTCTAAAGCTTAATGTGGCAAATCATAATTTTCTGTAACAATTTATGTGTACTGTCCTCCTCTACCTCTATAATAGTCATTACATGCTGAAATTGTGTCAAAGTTATGAGTATTTATACAATTAAAGTGAGTGGCATCTCCATTCTTGTAATGTATAGCGCTGCAGAAAAACCTATTATTATTCTTATGTTTTTTTTAAAATAAGGACAAGTATGTAGCATGGACTCATGCCAGACAACATTTATAACCCAAGCTAGCTTGCAGTGCTTGTCCTTAGAAGGGCCTGTGTACAAGTACAAAAAAAATCAACATGAAAATATACGAAACATGCTGTATATACAACACATATACAAAACAAAGTGACGTTCTAAATTTAGCGTGAAACTTGTTTAAGTTATTTTTTAAGCAGACGTATAAGATGACATTTTATAAACTAAACAATCAGCTAATCAAGCCAAAAATCGTCAGATTAATCAGTGAAAATAATCATTAGTTTCAGCCCTATCTACAGCCATACACTATAATTCTTATAGACACAGTCATGCATTTTTTCTAACATTTAGCAACATTTTTAGATGGTTATAGTGTGCATAAGAGTTGGTATATTAATTTGTCACATCCTTTATTTTGCGGCTGATCAAGCAGCTGTTGATTACATCAGGCTCTAATAAAGCAGTGATGTGTAGAGCTCATGGTCCTTTTGCTGACATCATGAAACCTGCTGGTCTTCACTCTTTAATCTTCCCAGAGGTACAGTTACAACGTGCTAATGCCAGCTGGTGAGGACATCTATCTATCACAGAGCAGACAGCGCATCTCAGAATAGCAAAGTGATGATGAGTCACCATGACTTCAACCCTTGAAATGATACAGTGAGCCAAGCAAGTTAGTGCACATTCAGTTCTGGTAAGCACTATTTTCATGTGTGACTTCAGATTCCTGGATGACTTTGGGTTTTACTGGATTACATCCAGGTCATAATGGGGTCATGACTACCTCTGAGTTCTTTGCAAGAAAGCTGCAGCACCACCTGCTGACTGAAGTCTGGAACTGCTTCATTTAACAGTTGTGCATGTGGGCCTCACAAAAAAATTAATAATAACATGTAGCCTTGTTACACTTTCACTTGGCACGAGGCTCACTGAATGCTGCACACAATACCTAATCACCCAGACTAACCTATGTGATGGCCCAGTGGAGCTAATTATATTTCACTGCTCTCCAAATCACTTAATGGACTCGGCCTTTCAGATGTGTCTCTCCATTGAGTTGTTTGTTTCCTTGTGATATTGCAAGGGTGTGGGAAAAAGATCTTTGACCTTCTCCAAATTTGCCTGATCCCTCCTATTAACCTTTCTGTTGGAAATGTTACCATATTTGAAGCTTGGAGACAAGATGCGCGCTGACAAAAGGTCAGACTTGGAAACGAAATGACCTGTCAGAAAAATCTGACAACCCACTGCTTGTTGGTGGATGGTAATAGACTGGTAAACCTTTTCTGGGATCAAGTCTATCTCCCTGCTGTTTGACAATGTCTAGTGGAATGATAGTGTCAGTGATGAACACACTCTGAAGTTATGTCCGGCAGCAGCGTGCAGTTTAAGATGATTCTGAAGATACTTGCATAGATACATAGATAATTATTGTATTCATTACATCTTACTTAATTTAACAATATTCAAAACGTGCTAAGGCTTTGGTGGTGCACTGTAAACAGTCCTGCTCAAATATGGTTAAAACACAGGATGGCAGCACAGGACTGTTTCAAGTCTTCAGGTTGAGAGCTGCATTGAGGTGAACAGTCTATGAGGGACCACCAGAGTGCACTCATCCCCCAGCACTAACAGGCATAACAGCTTGTAACAGCTTGAATCATAATGTCACTAATGCGATTTCAAAAAAACTCCTCACACTTTTCTAAACACAATTTCTTCCATACTTGTTTGTTAATTGCAAGTAGCAAATCAGCTCAGTGGTTCAGTAAGAGACATCATTGAGTCAAATAACTGGAAAAGTAGATCCAGATATTATTGTTCAGTTCAATGTTTCAAGTAAAGCAGTATTTACCGTCGTTAGTGTGGAAAATAAGAAAACAGTTTGTGACATGCACTGCAGTTCTGTGATTGATTTGCTTCTTCAAAGCAGCTTTTTTAATTCATGCTGAAGCTTATTAGTTCTAAGACAGATAATAAAAATGAGCAGGTTAGGAAGGATATAATTAATTTTTCTTCATCTTAAAAGTGAGTAAACAACCTTACACCATACTTTGTATTCAGTAACAGGCCTCTGCGTGTTTACTGCCACACACAGATCCAGTGTGGAGGTATGGTCATGTTACTTTTTTTAAGTTAAAGGACTAGTTTGATATTTTGAGAAATACGTTCATTTATATACAGTAAATATGAAGCTATACTGCCAGTTAGTAGAACCTGGGAGGTGTCATAGAGAAAAAAACAAATTCGTGTCTTGTCTTGCGTTTACCTGTCACCATGGATCACTTGAATTTAATGTGGTTTTATTTTGAACTTGGACTGTGTGGTTATACTTCAGGTTTTTGCTGTTAAACTTATAGTGTGTTATGTTTGAGAACTCTTGAACACATTTCATAGGATAATAGACTCTTGGTCAAGAAATAGACATTTTTTTACATAGCTGCCAGTAACTGGCAGATTGTCATTGTTGCACTTTTTTGTACGAATTGAACAAACAGAATACAATGTGTTCATTAGTGAGTGTTAGAGGTGCTGGGAGAAGGGTTTTGTTACCTTTGCTTAGAGCCAGGATATCTGTTTCTCCCTGTTTAGAAGCTAAGCTAAGCTAACCAGCTACTGGCTGCAGATTCATACCATACAAACACGAGAGGGGTATCAATCTTTCTAACTCTTGGCAAGAAAGTGAGTAAGCCAAACTATTCCTACTACTATTAATTCTCCTCTATTCTACTATTACTCCCTCCTTCTTTTTCTTCTCATGGTCCAGTTCATGTGTCTGCAGCCACTGCTTTGTTCTCTGGAGCTTGGATACAGAGAAGTGACCATACTCTTAAGACACAGACACATCTATGCACACACATGCACATGTGCCAGCAGCTTAAGTTATTTTCCATCATTCAAGCTGATAGAAGATGAGTTTAAGTGCAAGAGAGTGGGCAATTTGCACCCCCGAACAAAAGAGAGGGGACATTGTTATTCAACAAGTAGAACTCTGGCTGGAGTGTAATTACCAACCACATTCACACAAATTAAATCCTGCCTGGCACTTTTTATCAGCCTTAAACCAACAGAATGGAAGAAGTCTAACTCAGATATGCAGAAGCCATAGAAAAATTATCTTTTTACTCTGTCAGCCATTGTAAGAGTGCTGAGTTATCTGGCAAACGAATCTGATTATTCCATATTCACAGATGAATTAGCTGTTAAACAAAATGGAGCCATTGTGTAGACAAACCAGAATGTCTCGAGGAGGGTTGCGGGATGTGTAAGACGGGTTAGGACAGTGCACAATCAGTAAAAGCAGATAAGCACACTTCCTGAGTTCATGAACTGCACGACTAATGATGCAGTGTTTGATTGGTGCCCTGTCTTCCATCACCCGGCCAATGAGCTGAGAGTATCTCGGTGTGGAGGAGTTATCTCACCTAGCCAGCTGGAGGACAGTGACAGAGATGAAAAGAGGGGGAGGAAAACGGTGGAGAGGGAGGAGAGGAGATAGAGACAGAGATGAGGGATGAAGAACCCAGAGAGAGAAAAAGATAGATGGAAGATTAGAGCGCTGTTATAAACACAAAACACATTTGTAATGTCCCTTATCAGGTATCGGAGAGTAATGGTAATCTTTGAATTCGATGCCCACAATAGTCTGCGTTTGCTTGTGGTGTTGTGTGCGGGTCTTTGACATCACTCGGCCTGAAATATCTAGACTTTTAGGGCGAGCTTAAGCTTTGTTTGCAAAGCTTAACACATCAAAGTAAATATCCTCCATGCATCTTCTCTCTTTCAACAACCCTCCCGCATCTCCTTCTCTAGTGTTTCCCCTGCTTTCTCTCCGGGATAGATTGCAATACATTAAGCATGCACACAACTGGGGGCTTGAATGGATTACGCATATGATCAATCCTTTCAATCCATGAGTCCGTAAATTAAATGAATAAATGACTGAGAAGACAAACAAATTTACTCATTTGTTCAAACTAAAAGCAGGAAGACGATTGAAAGAGCAATGTCTTGCCTTAAGGAATACAAAATTGAGTGTGTCACAAAGTTATTCATCAATGGCAAATAAAATAACAATTAGTTACTAAATGTTGTTGCAGTGATGCAGTTAGCAGAGGGATTATTATGTCAACAAAGCAACAGAGTCTCAGTGGAGTCTTGAAGACGGATAGAACAGTGTCTGTATTTTATTAGTGGCAAGAACAGATTTTACTGGCGACATGAGGGTGCAGTTTCCTGAACTCACGATCCCCCTTCTCTGAGTGCTTGAAAGTTATTGCTGTTGTCTGTTGTGACAGTTCTTGTGGTACAGAGACTCCGCTCTGTACCAGCTTAAAATCCAGTAGTGCAGTACAATACAATGTGGTCCTAATAGTCAATTAATATTCAGTTTAGAAAGCTAAGAAAAGTTAAAATAATCCAGATCCTCTGTTGTTCTTGCAACTATAGAGGGAATCCTGAATGTGCTATTGAAATAATGAAAAGAGGAAAAAATACAATCCTGCTGAGGAAGAATGGCATTAAAAGAAGGCAACACACCGTATTAAAATAAAAAATAGTACAAATAAATATTGGAAGACTGGATTGAAATGATTCATATTCTGTTGATTGTTCTTAATATTTGTCTTTCAGTTAAAGAAGGGGGTATGCATACTGCAATGCAGCTAAATATGATGCAAGTCCAGCTCAAATTAATATCCGTCGTTCTGCTTTCATCGAAGTTTAAAGCTGGTTACCAAATTGGGGTTTTAAAAATTTTCTGCTGAAGGTCTGCAACTAATTATTGTCATTGTTGCTTAATCTGCCAATTATTTTCTTGATTCTCAGAAATGGTGAAAAATCCAGATCACTATTTCTTAAAGCACAAGGTGAAGTCTTGAACGGTCTCTAACCCAAATATATTCTGAGAAAATCACCAAAGCGTTACAACTAAGAACTGGGGACAAGGGGATGTATGGCATTTTTGCTTAGAATTGTATGTGTATGCATTTGCTGCATTTGTGACTCAGTTTCAGTCTGTCCTGCTGCACAGTGAATATTTCCTTCTGTAGAGCTCTTTTCATGTCTATTTTTGAATGGTCATACTGTGGTTGCTCTGTCTATCTCTCCAGGATCTGTCTCTACTTTTGATCTCATACTGTGAAAAATATTCTGCCAGGTTGTTACTCAAATTTCAGAGCCAAATAACAGGTATCTTTGTGCTGAATCAGTCTTTGATATGTGCAGTTTTCCAGATAAGTGTTTTGTTTTTGTTGAGTGATTTAGTTTAGTGCTGCTCTGGAAGCAGCACAAGTGGAATATTTGCATTATAAACCTCATGACCAGTTAACAGGAGAGTGGGTTAGATCTTGGATTTGTAGTCTGAATTCTTCTTTTGTTATATGTTTGAATATCAGCCGATGTTGGTCTGATTGTTTGCCTCTTGGTTATGCTTTTCATATACAGTTTTATACAGTGTCTCTATAGGATGCTTATCCCATATGGTGTAGTCATGTTGGCAGTGGATAGTATACATCTAATCTTCTGTCATTTACAGGCCTGTCACATGCATAACAAACGTATAATAAATACAAAAGCACAAGGACATGCAAATGAACAGAAGAGGGGGCTGAAATGACATTAATTTAACACCAGCTAACAACACAAAAGCACAGAGAGTGGAAAGGAATGACATCCCGCACATGCACTGGTCATCTGTATTACATAGTAATAAATAAGTTAAAAGAGAAAAGAGGGGAAGAAAAAAACATATCTCAACATAAATAATGGGAGATATAGTTCTCCAATGGGAGACAAGAGGTAGATGCAATAGACTACCACCGATACTAAGCATGACTGCAATACATGCAGTACTGCTTCCCATGCACAGTAAGAGATTACTGTAAAGGAGGAAGATTGGCTAATCGTGAGCAGTTTTGGGGGTTAGTTGGGCACATTACAGCACATGAAGTTACAACACTTCTCCAGCAGCTTCTGGCTATGGAAGACTGACTGCCACATTTCCAGAGCTTTCTACAATCCTTAATTTGTCTTCCCATCTCCCCTCTATAGGCAAGTGTAGACATAAAGTGTTACATTTGCTAGTTGTGTAGTATTGGCAGTGGGCAGAAGTCCACTTCTTTCTTTTTAAGCAGTTGCAAAGGTCAAAATATATAGTATAGTGTATGAAATCTGGATAAATAAGAAAAGATTCAGAACTGATTTCCAACATGTTGAAACAAAGATGTGACTTTGGGGATAGTGGGATAGTGTTGCAGGCTAAACTAGCCAGAAGCAAGTACTGGCCAACGAAATCTTATAATTCAGCAATTCACCTTAAAAATGTTGTGCACAGTTTCTGCTTAATTCACCTGGGATCTTATAAACCATTCACCGCATGAATGTTAATACCATATAACTTTATTCTCACTTTTTCTTTGAATTTTGGCTAAAGAGTAAGTGCAGAATTTGAAAAAAAATCGACTGAAATACTCAGTAAGGTTTTAGACAAAATGAACACAAGCCAGCTGTTCAATTGAATGTGAGTGCATTTGCAGTCCTTTAACAATGTTTCTTTGCACTATCCTGCCAGGGGTGTGCTACAGCTAAGTCTTATGAATGCTAAAATAGGACTGTTGTATTAGGGCTTTGTTGGAGCACAACAGTAGTGGATGTCATTTTGTAGCTGCCACTGTAAAATCCGGCACACAAGTAAATCACCAATTAGCATTATTTCCTCTGAAAATATTGTTGGATTGGATAATGTTCTGCTCACAGTCACACTTTACACGTCACTGTCATCTTAAAGGGTCACTTCTCAAGTCTCTGAGGATAAGAGTGAGTCAGGTCTCACAATCTTTGCAAAGCAACTAGCATTGACTGGCCTTCTAACTGGTTATTTTTCAGACTGACAGTTGTGATGACGCAGACAGTAGCTCAGCCTGTGCTTTGAAGTCAGACGTTAAGCTAAAAGTTATGAATTTGAAACTAACAAGGAACTCATCTTCTTCAGCTGTCTGACCAGAAAATTACAAGACACATTACAGAGCTAAATGGATATAGCAAAGGTATTCCTAAAGCAGCACTGCATTGTGGTATATTTCTTCAGAATATCCTTTCATCATGTTGTAATAAAGCACCATTTTCTCGTTATTGTAACAGGGCTAAAAGCATTTTATTTTTTACTTTCTCCAAAACCAAATAGAAGATGTATTTTGCACTCCTCTGCTGCACCACTGAGGCTTCCTCTGTCAATAGCCAACGATGATGTTATCTTTTGTGACCTTATACAGTGAGAGGGCTATTAGTAGTTTACTGTAACATTCGCATAAACACTGTGTGGGCTGAGTGAGTCATAGTGGCTTCTCAAAACGAGGATTATTTGTTAAGCATTAAGTCATTTATAGCTTACTGTCAAAATGTCTATTGGTGACCAGGACATGTCACATCTCCACATCTCGGTCTCTGGCGCAGCTTATGGTGGCCTTTACTGGACAGAAATAGAACAAGGAAGCAGACTAATAGGAGACATTATTATCAAGTGTAGAGGAAACCTTTAGGATGCAACAGTTTCCCATACTGCACTGCAGCACTGGTTTGAATAAACTCCAATTTAAAGCACATTTATCAAGTGTTCTTAATCATTCCAGCACAGTCTGTCTTTTTGATTCAGCAAAGATACACACTCGCACACACTTTCAGCAGAAAGACAAACACACATATACTCTCTGCTTCTGTTTCGTTCTCATCCACAATTCAGAGGAGCTGTGGACTGTGAATCTCTAAGATGACAGTCGGGTTCTTGTTACCTTGACAATGACGAGTCCAATACAGGATGACTGTGTGTGTGTGTGTGTGTGTGTGTGTGTGTGTGTGTGTGTGTGTGTGTGTGTGTGTGTTCGCTCGCCTGTGCTTCAGTTTTATCAAAAAGCACACGCTACATACACACATTTCTTCCTTTCCTATTCCCTCTTTGTCTTCTTCAAAAAAGTATCCATCTTTTTATCAGGCACATCCAGTCTACTCATACGACCTTAGGTGTCCTCTAAATTGGTGAAATTGAGCCATGATAAGAAACTGGAAGTGTGTCTGGGAGAATAGAAGGGGCAGGGGATGGGTAGCAGTAAGATTGAGCGTTTTATTATTCACCTTTCTGCAGCAGTGGCAACAAAACAAAACTGGTTTTGCTTTGTTGTTGCAGCTTCACACTGGGTGGATACGAGGTGACATCTGTTCAGGAATCCCTGCTCATACACCTGAAAGGCTTCAGCGCTTTCTCTTCTGAAATAGAGAGATTAATAAATGTCCCTGTGACTGCTTTAGGGTTTAAAAAAACATACACAACACTGGATGTGTGTGTGTGTGTGTGTGTGTGTGTGTGTGTGTGTGTTTGTAATATGTGTGCATGTGCATCATTGTCGGCACAATATGCTGTACGTTATCTCCACACAGCCACCTGTTTATATGAAGGGAGTCAACAAACATCATATGAATTCCAATAAGGCTCACCCTCAGAGTACACACACTTCATCTTCATGAAGCTAGCACTGTTCACTGTAATCTAAATCCCTTATTTGAAAGCTGTGTGTGTGTGTGTGTGTGTGTGTGTGTGTGTGTGTGTGTGTGTGTGTGTGTGTGTGTGTGTGTGTGTGTGTGTGTGTGTGTGTGTGTGTGTGTGTGTGTGTGTGTGTGTGTGAGAGAGTGAGAGAGGGAGGGAGACGAGAGGACGGTGGCAAGGAGGGAGATTAAAACTGACAGTTTTCAGTGGTCTTAGCGGCATTGTGCAGAGTGAGGTTAAGATAAAGAGTCTAAAGTATCAGCAAGGGATTGATCACAGGTTTAATTAGCAAGAACCATCCTCATCATGAGACTGACAAGTGAATCAGAGATTTGAAGGTACATGTTGATTTCTGATTTGAGTCCTAGACTTATGGTCATGGTTTTTCTTCAGTAGAAAGACCAAAGTTTAAACAACGTTTTACCAACTAAAACAAGAAGGAAAACTCCAACGACGCTTGAAACAGTTATATAGTTGATATTCACCTCATGTGCTGCTCCCATTTTCAGCAAGGAAATAAGACTTTTTAAACTAGAAACGTGTTGAGAATTAAAACTGCTAATCCCGAGGATTAATACAATTGAGTTTGCTGGATTTTGGTAATGCCCTGTTTCCTAAGCTTTGCCCATTAGGCACCTGCTGCTGTCACACTCCGATGGCTTCACGGGAAATTGCATGGTTTTAGGAGGACGAGAGTATGCCAGGGCATTTGAACTGAAACACAGAAAACCACTTGCACACTCAACATACACACTTACACAAAGACAGGAAGTGAGATTTTGCTGTTCTTGTCCTTTGGCTTCATGAGCCCAATTACCAGCTTCAGCGTGTGTGTGTGTACAAACGCATCAATGCGTGTCTGCTGGCAGGTGCGTCAGCAGACCCTGACAGTCAGATTTCATGCACCACAGGCTGTGCCACAAAACAGACACACTCTTTCTCTTGGAGTAGAAGAGATGATTGGCCCACGGCTCCTCCAGGAAGCTTTCACAAACATGATGATTTCGAGGAGCCAGTTGTGACTGAGCCACTAGCCACTGATTACCATTCCTCCTCACCTCACCTCCTTGAGGCAACTTGAAACAAAGTGACAGAGATTGAACTGCTCGTCAGTTTGCATCCTGTTAGTACAGTGAGAGGGAAACACACTCACCAAATATAACCCCCTAACACTTTCAGCATGTACACAATATTTGGATATAAAACCTTGCTTTTTCTGATTGCAATTAAGCATTTTTTGCAGGGGTCCAGACTAACTTTTCCACTGGTAGCACATGATTTGGTTGCAACCTTTTTTTTTCTGTGAATGTGAGTTCTTCTTTCACCGTGTTAAAGGCAGTGTTGAACTCGATGACCCTTTCCATCTCCTCCACTGAGCAATTACTCGCATCTAACCACTGAGAAGAGGTGGGGAGGGACTGGGTAGGTGATGCATTGATCCCTGCAGGTTTTGTGTTTCTTATTGTTTTTGTTCAACGTCAAAGTTTCAAACTTAAAATTTGTTGACCCGGTAACAAGTTTAGAGATGCCTGCAATGGATGTGGGCCACATTGCCTACAATACACAAACAGCATAGCATTCCCCTGGTACCTCAACCGTGAGTACTGCTTAGCACTTTTTCATCTTCACTGGCTCAGTCGCTCTCTGTCTGCAGTCTGCACCGTCATCATCAGTTTTATTTGAGTCAGGACTTCTGGTTGCCTCTCTGTCTCCACCAGCGTCCTTCTCTCTCTCATTTTGTTTTTTTAAATGATCAGCTATAGGCCGCTTCATCTTTGGAACACCATAACAGCTAAATGGATTTTTTTGTGTGTTTCACCATGATAAAAGTGCAGGCAGGGAGACCGCAGGTAGGGAGAGACCGACTGAGCCAGTCAAGAAGAAGTACTACTTTCAACCACAATGGGCAACTTGGTACCCATGCCGGAGGGGCTCCAAAACAGCCTAATGATCACCATGCACTTGCACAAATACGACCATGTGACATTTTACCTCGCACGCTGAAAAAATGGTTTCAGTGTGGAGCCCTGATTTTTGCTATGGTTTGAATGAATGAGAACTAACAAGCAACACATTCAATTCAATTCAATTTGAACACAACCCAGGTAACCTGATCCTAAACTACATTGTAGAATTGATGTGGTTCTGACTTTGTATTATATGGTGTTCAATCCAAAATGCTTCCACACATTCTCACATGGTTTGATGTCACGATTATCCGTTCAGCATGGCTTTCTGGCTCATTTTACGTGAATGACTTTCCTAATTTTCCGATTGGGCAACAGGGCATGAAATACATCAGAATGCATTTTACACACAGGCCCCCACTGGAGTACAAGGCACAGATTGCTGCACTTACACATTTTGATTATTTAATCCAGATACATCATTATAGATTAAATATTTTACTTTCTAGGTTTTAAGTGTAGTTCAAATTTTGAATAAAAATAACAACCCAGCAATTGGTTTATGTTTTTTCCTGTGGCTGCAACTACTTTGGCTTTAAGGGGTTATAATGGTTATAGATGTGGTTGTATCACTGCCTTTCCTGTAAATCACCATAAACAAGGGTTGAGGGCTTGTTTGTATGTGTATTACACTAAATGTGTACAGTTATGAGTTCTTACTAGAAAGCTTTGCAAGACTGCTGCTTTGAATTTCAGTTAACAGTCACTAACTGTCAAAATGAACCAGTAGAAAGAAGTAAAGGGACGGAGAAGTGTTTTACTGACAAGGACAGACAGTTTCAATTGTTGCAGTTCACAAGGTCCAGCCAATATCATGTGAAGTTTCAGACCTGCAGTTCTACGCCACCTAGTAGCAAGAAAAGCATTAGACGCAGTTGTCTAGAACTACAGATATATGCATGTTGGTGTACAAGCAAGGAAACTTGATCTTACAAATTCTTAAAAAAATATTTTGTGTTCCACAGGCACATACTGAATTGTATTTCTGTTTAATTGTTTTACATTTATGTGAGGATAGTTTGAACGGGTTATTTTATTTTAGCTTAGAGGTGGTATAAGGTAAAATAAGATATGTCGAGTATCAATCACAGACACACACAAAGAGAAAACAGGAACTGTTAAATCCGTACCTGTAGGTGGTGACACTGACATGCCAGTTCTCTGCCTGGATTTCTGGTTGATGGAAGGGATGAACAGGAGTAGCGTAGGTTTTGATCCATAGTGGAGTGTTGGATTTTTCCTGTTAATAGCACCATCACAATACTAGACAGATGTGTCGTACGGTAATCAGGCCTTACCATGCTTTAATTACAGTTTATTCCCTACAGGGAGTGGGTTTGAACTTTGTGGTAAGCATGAATGTGGGAAGGTTTGCACTGATTCATTCTTTCAATGTGAATGGATTTTGTGCAGTTGATGCATTTACATATGTTTAATTCACTATAATAGAGATCTGTGATTGCTGTGAGCAGAAGGTTTGCAGTGGAGATGGCTCTGCTAGATGTGTCTAGTAAAAATGAGATGAAACTGAGCCTTTTTTCAACTTGCTTCATGTTATATTCACGCTGATCAATCTCTATGGGCATCAGAAATTTGTAGGAGAAATCACAAGAAGCGCACGCTGACCAATCACAGTTTTTGCTGTCCCCACACGTTATCTCTGTAGTTGCTGTAGCCCTGAGATGTAGCTACATGTTTGAGTCCTATATAAGTAACAGCTGTAAATTTGCCTTATAGCTGCTGGTCCAAACGGCTGCTGCAGTTGCTTTCCTTTGCTGCAGGTGTCAGAGGTTGTGCTGACTGTGACTTAACAGCTCCCCCTTGTGGAAAATCTGCTGCCTACTAAATTGTAATGTGTGAGTGAATGAACTTCTGTAGTAAATAAGCCTGATGTGTGTGTGTGTGAATCAAAAATAGCTGAATAAAAACAATTGACTTTGGTTTTTTGGGTCAACCTGGTGCAAACTCACCTACTTTATTATGATGAGACATGACTCAAACCTTTCTGAACCTATTCACCCATTTGGCAACCTGTTTTGATCTGTCTATAAATCACACACTAGGCAATGTATCACCCAAGCACACATACAAATGTATCTTTGCAGCACCAAGGCCGTTGGAAAACAACAGATGAAATACTCCGTGCCAGCTAAGGTAAACAAGCAGCCGAGGAGATGAAGAGCAGCGTCCTGAAACGTTCCACTGTCTTCCCTTTTCCCAAACAGTGCGATGCACAGTGCCACGTACTCATGCGCTTTCACACTTGCACTTTGCTCATTTCCTCACACTTAAACCCATACGTTGCACATAAATAGGCCAGTACAAGTTGTTATCTCCCCTTTTGTTTCCTCCATGATTCGCTCCCATGTTGCTCTGCCACGAGAAATTACCAGTCACTTCATTATATCTATAGTGATGCCTTTACTGACCCCATTCTCATTTCCCCAGCCCTCCTCTCCCCACTCACCCAACACCATCTCCATGTACAGCGCCCTCCGGGACGAAAACTAGTAATTAGTATGCTGATACATGAGCCAGTGGTGTTGCCATAACTAGTTAAACAGCGATTTCCACCTCTCGCTATGTAGTGAAGCGCTGAAGAAGCCTCTGATGTGCGCGTGTGTGTGTGGGTGTCTGCGCGTGTGTGTGTGCTGGAGTGTGTCTTATAATGAGGCTGAAGTAACACGGTGGTACATACTGTTCTTGTCACAGTGAAAGGTATACCGTTGACGACAGATGCTCTCACTATGTGGTCTAGCACTGACTCACTCCCATCTATCTGTCTGTCTTTCTGTCTCTTTATATGTGCGTGGGGTTTGTGTTGTTACATAAGAATCCACACAGATTCCTGGGATATGCGCTCTGTTCATTTGTGCGAGCAAAGCAGCGAGGGAGTGTTACCATGACGATGGCATTAGAAACCAACCTTACATCAAACTGTGTGTATATTTGTGTCTTTTTGTTTTGTTTGTGCAAGTGTGCTTGTGCATTTGCCTCCACTAGAGCAAACCTGGAGAACTATGGGGCCTCTTGGTGCAGTGAGAGAGAAGGAGAAGAAGAAGAAGAGGGGAGGGGGATGGTGAGGTGATGGAGAGCAGAGGAGAGATTTGCTGTTGGGGAAAGACACAAGATGGAAAGGACAGGGTGGATAGGAAAAATGAGGATGCAGGGGAAGTTAATTAGAGGGAGGGAGATACTGATTGTGGACCCAGATGTTTCCAAATGATCCATTGAAAGCCTCCCCCTCATCTCTCCCTTTCTTTCACGCCTTTGAATATGTCATTTTGCCAACGCTGCGAGCAGCATGTGCACCTTTGCCAAAGCTATGAGTAAGCTGTGTGTGTGTGTGTGTGTGTGTGTGTGTGTGTGTGTGTGTGTGTGTGTGTGTGTGTGTGTGTGTGTGTGTGTGTGTGTGTGTGTGTGACTGTTGAAGTTTACTTCCCTGAGTGTGCACATATATTTGACCTGACCTACTCTAATCAGATTGGTAGTGTTTTCTCTTGCCAATGCTACAGGGTGTGAGTCCATGCTTGACCCACGGCATGGGTCACCTCTCCACCCCCTCAGGTCTCCTCCATCCCCTTTTCTGCTCTGTAACACTGACTCACTCACTATTAGGTGTCAGAACACAGTTTTAGGATATCACATTTTCTATTCACTTGCACTAATTCAATTTTCATACTAAGACCATGTGCAGACTGCTCCTTTATTTAAATGAGATCCCTGCTTTTGCACAATAAAGTCCCGATACAGAGGGCTGAGGACTTTACTGCAAAAAAAAGTTGCACCTGGCTTAATTTTTGCAATGCAATTAAATATCAATGCAATTGCTAATCAAATGCATGGAAACATGCATTCATGTTAGTTAACTTGGCAATGTGAATGGTACAAGTTAACAAGCTAACTCTTGACTGTTGAGGAAGAATCGTAAATGGGGCCAAATATTTTCTAATTCTCTGAGAGGATATGTCATATGTCATTGTCAACTAAATATTTTCTGGTATGTGGACTTTTGGTCAAAAAGAACAAGGCATCTGAAGACTTCACCTTTGGGATTATTGCGGGATTTCATTTGACAATTTTTTGACATTTCATAGACTACAATGATTAAGAAGAAAAACTATCGGCAGATGAACCAATAATGAAGTGGTCATTAATTGCAGCCCTAGACTGATCCATATTAAGTACAGTTTCTTTGTCAATTTCATTATAAAATTCAGTGGTTTAACTATCACTCACATTCCTTCACTCTAGTGAGGGAAAATAGCACTTTAGCAGTGATATTTTCAATTTGGCCTCGGTGATGGGTGTATGTGCACTGTATGTAAATACATGTATACTGTATATTGTAATTATCAAGACTTATTCAGCAGTTGTATTGACTGGTGGATGATCCTATAAACTTCCTGAGTGATTTGCCGCTCAGTGTCACATGAGACTTATCGAGCTCACATGGGAGTCATGTAACAGAGTCATCAGATTCAGATGAATGGAGGTGCGAATTGTTGTGAAACCACTAGTGTAAAGATGTCAGAAGAGCGTTTTCATGTCCTTTTACAACTGCAGTGATATCACTCATTTTAGCTACGGTTTGCTGCTCTCATTTGTATGTCTGCTTAATCCCAGCAGTTGGAGTATCTAAATCATGTGGTCATGCAAGCGACTTGAGAGAAGGAAAACAAAGGTATTCTCAGTAGCGTAGTCATTCTGCTGTAACACCGGAGCTGCTCTTGATTGGAGTTTTGTTTGACTCCTACGTGGAGATGTCCTGATCTCATCAACCAGCTGTTGTTTGCTTCTGTTTCCTACATCTGAGAGCCAAATGTTTATTTTCTAACTCTACTGTTATCGTTAAAACAAACATTTGCTGTTGACCCCACTGAAGTGCATCATGGGAATAATTCAACAAAATGCAGCCTTGTTGGTATATGCAATGACATACTTCTTATCACTTACCTTTCTTTTCTCTGTCATCCAGGATATTCCATAAAGAAGTTAATGTCAAGAGGATTATATTATAGGTTATACAGCAAAAGATGAATCAGCTGATTCACCTGTGACTAATATTGTAGATAGCAACAAAACTTTAAAGGTTTAATATGTTGTGAAAGAGACCATTGTCAAAAATCATGACAATACACAACACAACTATGACCCATTTTGATAAGTGTTTACATTATTTCCCATGGTTTCATGTAATCCTGTATAATGTGTACTGTTACTCCTGTATAATGGTCACTGTTATTCAACTACACACAAGTGCATGTTTTAAAATTCATTTAGAGGCTCAGGTCCTTTTCACCCACCCTATTTAAAGTCTCCCCTGATAACACATTGAAGACCTGGCTATCTCTTTTCTGCTATTACCCAGGTGTCTCTCACTGTAGTCTATCAACTGTGTGTTTTCTTAGCTCTGGGCACTGCTGACTCTTATTTCATTAGGGATGTTCCTAACGACTAATTTCCCTGTCGATTAAACAGAAATTTAAATTTAGACTACTCAACTTGTCTAAAGTAAGAAAACAGTCAAAATTGAACCCAGTTTAATTGGAGATCACTGCGTCTGCAGGTAGACAATATTGGTATGCCGAGTGTGGCTAACGTTAGCGGTGCTAACACCAGCAGCCTTCTTACCTTGTAGGTTAACATCCACATGTCTGTGCTGATTGTGGTCATTGCTACAGTCAAATGGTTTATTCTGACACAGCTTACATACAAGCTTATTTTCATTTTATAGATCAAAATATTGTAAATCCACGGTGGTTTTACAAAGTATCATATGTCCTACTTTTCTCCTTGCTTGTTTACAACATCCTGCATGAACACGGGGAGAAGGGAGGTTGCCATCTGCTGAGGCTGTAGCCCCAGCTAGTGGCAGGTGGCTGCATAACATCATAGATGCAACAGTTAACTGGCATTGTACTTTTAAGAAAATATGAATAATTTGTTTAACCTAGCATTTGTGTTGCTGACTAGCAAGGGTGGCAGCATTTAATTGTTTAGTTGAGGAATCCCTATATTTCACTGCAACCCTCAGAGACCCACATCTTTTGATGTTCCTCTCAGCATTCATGTTTTTAGATTGAGCAGGATTTCCAGAGGATTTATATATGAGGCAAAATACCAGTCTTTAGTTATGAATATGCCAAAAAAAAATCTGCATATAAATGCTTTGACATAATGACATCTGTGCTTCTATTGCATTAAAAGAATTAAAAGTGACCTGAGTCCAGAGAGAGCGAAAATAGGGTCCTAGAAAGATAAAGAGACCAAGGAAAGAAAGGCAAAAAGATGAGAAAGGGAAAGTGTGTGTGTGTGTGTGTGTGTGTGTGTGTGTGTGTGTGTGTGTGTGTGTGTGTGTGTGTGTGTGTGTGTGTGTGTGTGTGTGTGTGTGTGTGTGTGTGTGTGTGTGTGTGTGTGTTGGTGTGGGGTCCTAAAGTGCTCAACCTGTCATTCAAGCTTTAGGGGGTTTATCTTTGGGAGCAAGGGCACCTGGCTTAGCAGGCTTTGCTGTGTGGACGGCAGATATCTGTGCACACACACGCTGAAGATGTGACAGCAGGTATCCACTAGGGGGGAGAGATATGACACCATGTCATTATGTGCAATGCATAAAACATTCACAGCAATAAGCTCTTTTTTTTTTTAAATGTTTGCTTCCATTTTGTTCTCCCCCGAACATGCAAACACAACACACGCAAACACACGTAAATGGGAGCAGTGGGCTGTAAGGGTAGATAGAATAGAACATGGATATGTATGTTCGCCTCGGCCAGTTATCTTCCCCCAGTCAATGCACCACATGATGACTCCCTGAGAGGCTTGAAATTACAATCATGCTCATGTGAAGTGAAAATATTTTGGATGAGCGCATTCACCAGCACCAGCTTTTTTTTTCTGTGCTGCTCTTTTGCACTGACACACACTTACAGGCACACAACATTGTGCACTTAACTGCATACATACACTTGAATACTCTCTCTCTCTCTCCCTCACACACACACACACACACACACAAACAAATGCACACATCCAAGTCCATATGTTTGCAGCTGGCTGGATAAATCATTTTGACAGCTGAACACAGATTATGATTCCCTGAGCTCTCTCCTCATACAGAAAGATGGCAGAAATCCCCTTGAGGGGTAACAGTAGGAGGTGGCGCTGGCACAAGTAACAGTGGTAGAGGCAATAGCAAACACAAATTCTTATTTTAAGAAACATTAAAGTCCAAAAATGATAAATCTGAAAAGCTTAACGCATTGAATCATTTTACATCCATACCTGAATCATGATGAAGTAAAGCACATCAGGAAGTAATGAAGCACCTACGTGAGTCATGTATGAATAGTTGCTATTATAGACCAGTTCTCTATTAACAGCTGGTAAGCATTGCTGTGAATTATTGTATTATTATATTACAAGGTAAAAAGCATTGATATAATTGCTAACTGTGACAATGGGCATGTAGTAGAATTACAGTAGAATGATGTGTGTATGCAGGCTGATGTCCTTCCTGCCTGGTTCTCCTCTGTTTTAGTAGCACAGGTGTCACTTATACATAATGTGGTCTCTGTGTTGAACCCCCTCTTACTGCTCAATGTGCCTCCTCCAAACACCTTCACCAAACTGACATCACTGAATAACTTCTAACCCACAGAACAAAAACAATCCTGTGGATGCGTCACTGTGGTGTCCGAGTTGCATCAACACTAACATCAGGTCTGCTATATATCATAGCTATTTTATAATGTGTCAGGGCTGCAACTAATGATTGTCATTCTAGATGAATAATTTGGTCAACAAAAAACAACCAGTGTTGTAGTCAGGTCTCTAAACCTCAAGTCTGAGTCAAATTTCGAGTCCCCGGTGTTTTAGTCAGAATCCAAGTCCAGGTCACCAAAGAAGAGTCAGAGTCGAGTCTCCATTACCTGAATCTGAGTCAGCATGGTTGAGTCTGAGTTTAGTTACAAGATGGGCTGCAATGCTCTCGCAAGCATTTGCACGCTCACACTAAAACAAAACAGTCAGAGTCCTTGTCTCCAACTTCTGAGCCCGAATGCAGTCAGTGCTGGAGTCCAAGTCAAGTTAGAAATTCATCCAAATTGTCAATTTTAAACATGCGTTCAGTTATGGAGAGCTTCTACTCAATGTGACCTGTGTTCTTCCATCTATTCTTCCAGTACACTGTCTGCTGTTCTCTCATTTTAAAATTATTCCCTGGATGACACTTGCTGAATGTCCAGATCACACATGGACAATATCACATCAGTTTTTTATTAAAAGCAGGTTTTAATTTGCCCGTGGCTAGTGACACTTTTTTCAGATTCAGGCTGATTTTATGCCATCCAGACAGGGCCTTATGAGGACATGAGATTATCAAATGTTCAATTTTACAGTGGAGCACTGATGTCTTGCTGTGTTTTGATGTTGACTTGTTATGTATCAGCACAGAGCTCAAATTTCCATGAAAATTTACAGCAGGCTTTAAGAGGTAATTCACTGAGACCAGGAAATCTTTTGCCTGATTGTTGTTATTTTCACAATAATGAACATCTCATCAAGGGAATAGCCGAATTAACTTAAAGCCTCAAATATCTTAAATTTAGTTTTAGTTACAGAAATCTGCCTTCAGAATAAGTCAGAGGGAAGATCATGGCCATTTTTTTTATCATCCTATCATCCTGCAAGCATTACAGTCAAGGAATGCAGTGATAAGGCTGTCTCATCTCTTCCTGTGAGACTCACAGAGCTAAAGCCAAAGGCTGGCTAGAAGATGTTTCGCCAGAAGACAAGTCCCATTTCACGAATGTAACTTTCCTCATGATGCTGAAGTGGTCACAGTGGAGGATGAGTGAAAACACAGGCACTTGTTTAAAATCATCTGTCTTCATTCCTCCTGTCACCCTTACACGCAAATTGGTTACTTGCCCATTTCATACCTGGTCAAAACTAGAGAGGAGATTTTTATTTTTTTTATTAAAACAACAAAACAGTGGCAAATAAATCGCTCACCAACATTCATGTGGAGGGCACTTTGAACCTGACATTTCTTTGGCCAGCAAGACACAATTTGTAAATCATCCTGTCACAAATGGTAGCTATCAAGCCTGTTGATAAGGGCGGGACTGGTTCCAGAGGAGGTTGCACAGCTCTCTGGAGCGGCGAGGTGTTGACCTTCTCACAACAGGGTGACAACCAGCAAGGCACTGCCAACATGTGTATTCTGACAATCTGACGGCATGGAACCCATCTGAAACTCACTGGGAACCAGTTCTGTCTAAAGCTAGCGCTCCCTATAACAAGGCACATAACAGTCAGTGATATTTGCTTTGAGCTTATGCATCTCAAATAACAGAGGGTCTAACAGGTGACATGTTCGCATGATTTAAATGTTTTAGAATGAACAAAAGCTTCCCAGAGTCTTATCACAATGAGGTTGCCAGGTTTCGTACCAGAAGCCTTTTAAGACGTTTTGAATTCACACCAGGAAAAGTACAAGTGTAAATAATAAACTTAATTACGGCTTAACATTTAGCTGCTTCAGTTTCTGGATCCTGGTATTATGCATGCTGGCTCCCTGTCGCACTGTCATGAATTACTGGTACACTTGAATAGAGCAGAGCCATTGTTAATGCTTTTCCTACTATGACAAGTTTTTATTTCATACAAATATGATCTCGTACTGTCAAGTGTAACAGTATATCCAGCCCACATGTTATCAACTCTTTACATTGTACCACAGGCACTTTTTAACTTGCTTTCTAGAGTTTCATATTGTTGGCAGAGCTACTCAGAGTGAGGCTGGATTTATGTTTCCCACAACAAGAAACATGAAGATGCTGCTGGTGAACAAATAGTTTTTTGTAGAAAGTGGACGTAATTGAGGCAAAGTGAGTGCCCTGATTGAAACAAGCAGAGCTGTGTTCCCCCCCTCCCCTCCATCCTCACAGCTAAGCCCTTCAGGCACCACTTTTTACACACACATGGGCACACACAAGCAACGTGGGCAGAGTATAACTTCTCCGTCTTTCTATTAAGACCATTCAAATCTCCCATCTGCTCTCAGTTCTTCTTCCCACTCACTTCCCAGACCTCTCCAGCCAAGCCCCTTTCCTCTTGGCCCATTACATTTCATCATCTCGGCTATCCCTTCTGTCATAAGTGGCCATAGGCTTTTAACAAGACGCAGGAGGCCAGTGAAGCAAGCATGGTTAAATGCTCTCTGCCCCTCCATTTCCCGCACTTGAGCGCAGTGGTGATGGAGTCTCATGTCTGGAAGCTTTATTTCCCCTGTGGGCACTCCAGCATATTGTGGGTCATTTGTAGCGCTTAGATGGCTGAGCTAGTGAACAGATCTCAGTCTAAGCCCTCAACAGAGTGCCTCAGTCTATGCCTCAGTCTGTAAGCTCACAGCCAACAAAGACAGGGAGGTATCGCGATGGATGATCGGTTTTCTACCACAGTGAAGGAGCTGTGTGGCGATTGGCTGAGGTGCCTGCAGTCGCCAAGAGGATGTGATGTCCACTGTCATGAAATAGTCTGTGTATCATGTGAACCATACATATCTGTCTTGCGGCATGTGCTCGTGGCAGTGAAGCACTCATTTTCTGAAAACTTAAACGACATAAAGAAAATGAAAAAAAACAGGCTGTTCACTAAGCCCTGTCCTTCTTGATTACTATTGCTACACGTGTCAAGCCCTCTGTTCTCACAAAACAAACAACCAAACAAAGATCTTAGGAACATAAGTCATTTTATAGTCTAAAACTACAAACATTCAAATTGTTAGTCAGAAACTGTCGATTTTGTCAGCAGAGATGACAACTGTTTCCGAACAATTTTCAGCGGACTAATTTTTAAAAAGGGGACCCCTGTTTAAATGGGTCTTACACAGCCACTCAACATAGTATCATGCTAAAAGACTGTGGCTGAAACTGCATGTCCCAAGCAAAAGGTCAGCATCCTCATCAGCTGATGATCCATGTAGATTACATGCAAATAAAGAGACAAGATTGTTCTTGTGCTGCAGTGTAGAGCTTAGTTTGTTGTAGTTTTTCAAGTACTGACAAATATAAGATCAGACACCATAACACTGCTTAGCAGCTTAGTTCACATACTTAGTTTGTATTTTCCCATACAGTATGTTTCACTTATAACGTTACAAGAGAAAAAGCTTTCAGGATGAGGACTAACGAACATTACATAGTCTTGGGTAATGAGTTTGGCTTTGTAACTGCTAATGTTAGGCTGCTCTCTGATGAATTAGCATCCATGTCGAGCGCTCACACCATGGAGAAATTCTATGCTGTCAATATGGTTGTCATGAGCAGGGTTTTTTTTTTTTTTTAAACGTAACCTGTAAACCCCAAGTGTGAAATGGGCCGGGCCTTGGAAGTAAAACTTCAAAGTTAGGTTACTACTTTAATTAGTAAGCTAGTTAGCGTAACATACTGTACTAACGTTTTGCAGCTTACATTTAAAACAGACAAACACTGTTTAATTCATTCTTTAGACTTTTGCACTTGTTTTTTTGATTTTGGAGAGAAAAAAAGAAACCACAACTGCTGTTACTACAGCCCTAGAGGCTGCTTCAGTATTTTGAGAGATCCAAAGCTTGGCAAACCTACCATGACCAGAGGGAGTTGCTAAGTTATGATTGGACAATCAGTGTTCATCACTGTGGAAAAAGTTTAGTAAACGGTCAGTTTCATGTTCCCCAGTCAATGATGTTTATAGTTCAAACACTGTAACTGCAGTATTCCATCCAAATAAAGAGCCACTGTACAAACGACATCCGTGCTTCCAAATAGCTGTTCAAACAGAAACGGGCGAGATGACACCAATTATGAACAAAACAGGAGATTAATCCATGGCATGAAAACAATTTACTGATAACATTTAAAAATCTGAGAAGGTTAATGAGGCTTAATCTCCAGTGTTGAAGGTGTTATAATGTGTGATAGAACACTTTGCTGGTGCCATTCTGGCAAAATGTAAATTTGGAGCCAAGACAAAGACCCATTTGTTGATGTGAGTAGAGGGAGATAAACAGAATGAGAGGGACAGAGATAAAACTGCTTTTACATTCATTTCCGAGCTACACAAATATAAACTGGAGGCATGAAAAGCGTGCCAATATCACCTAATTGGCATGGACGAACCAGAGTAGCCCTGAAGAACAGCCTGAGTGCAACTTTTGCCTGTGCAGCAGAAAGACAGAAAGAGGCAGAAATCAAGACAGATGAACTGGTGTCCTTTGTAGCAGAGAAAGCTTTGTGATAAGTTTATTATGTGACACAAGTGTTTAGTGGGGGTAAGTGAGATCTCTGTGGCGCCAGTGTTTTCTGAAAGAAAAGAGAAAAGCACAAGAAGAATATGTCAGGTAGTATCAGCTTCATTACAGCATTGAGCCTGGCTCTGTTCATTAATGTCAGAAGGAGTTTTTGTTGGTTTTCTTCCTCTTCGAATGACAATATCAATTTTCGTGCAGGCATAACGCCACATGTCTTTGAGCGTGAGTTTGTGTGTGCAGAGATATGCATGAATGGGCATAGATATGCATATGTGTATGTCTGTGTAACTGTACGCTGCAGTGCTGGTAGAGATGCAGAGAATAGTGTGGTTTGTGTTCGAGCGGCACCTGCTCTATGAGGCTGTTAGCTTCAGCCTGTCCTCTGTGATTTCAGCCACGCTCATTATACGGCCCAGAGCTGCCTCCACACTGATTCAGCCAAAAACCCTAATGGAGGATAATGAGCCACACAGTTTCCCCGCTGCCTGGCAGACATTGAGCAGGGACTGGGTAACCACAGAGTCACAGTGCTGCAGTCCCTGACTAACCACCAATATGGAAGACAAAAAAAAAAACAGAAAAGCAAAGAAAAATGTTGATGAATTGTGTTTCATCATTAGTAAATTGCTAGTTTGTGATGTCTCTGCATCTGTGCGCTTGGTTTAAACCTCTTTGTCATAACATGACTTTTTTAAAACTGTACTTACACAGTCTAGTTGAGCGTTTGCATTGTTCTGCAAAAAATTGCAGAAGTAATAAACAAAGCCTCATTATTGACCATTACATCTACGAACATCCACTCAGGACAACAGACATTTCTCATCAAGCTCTTTTGTCGCTGGAGGCCAGATTGGAACAAGTAATACCAAAGTGAAGGCCATTGCCTCTTTTCCTATTCTCTGTTCAGATTAAACATCAGTCAGAGGGATTTTTGGACCTGCAGGTTTCATTAAATTGAAAAACTGAACTTGGCTGCCGATTAATTCAAAAACATTGCATAATGTAGGATATAGGCTGTCTGCAGTGTGAAGGGGAGTTTGGAGAGTTTCATAGAGGGCAAGTGGAGTGCAGAGGGAGAAAGACAGAAAATGGGGCACAGAACAGCAAAAAGTGCACAATAGATGTGCACTGTAGTGGCTTCAAAGAATTTATCCAAAGGCTCTATGGGACCTGCCTCCAGTGGAAAGTGGAATATCATTCACAGTCCCCCTGAATGGCCATATAAAACACAGAATAGATGATCAAATAACAGTAGCCCTTGTGAAAAAAAAAATCCCAAGGACAATGACAATAGTTTGTTTTCTCTCTCCCTCTGACTTCATGCTTTCCAGTCTAAATGTAACCACATATCCTTGCATTCTGATTTTGGCTCTTTGCAGCTTGCGCTATTATTTTGGCGGCGACAGATTTTAAATTCCCATTCTGCACCACAAAGCAGGCAGTCAACTCCCCTATCAGTCAAGTCATTCTGTACGTGTCGTGCAGTTTGGTGTGAATAGGAGATAATTAGAAGCTGCATCCTTTTATGCCGGGGATCACTATAGAGACCCAACAAGTGGCAGCATACACTCGCTGCTTTCAAACTGATCTGCCTTACTCACTTCTCTTACCACTGCCATAGGCTGAGTCTGAATGTACGTGTTTGTGTGGTGTGTGTGAGTGTTGTGCTGTGAAGAGGTTATTTGTGGCAGACTACTGTGGGGCCTTTGTTTCCCTTGTCTCTTTGCTTCTGACAGAGGGAGGAAAGAACTCTAGCGCACTGTGCTTTGATCACACACTGGAACAGCTTCATACAGATGGAGGGAGGGGAAGCAGGGAGCGAGATGGAGTGATGGAAAAGTGAAAGAGCTAGAGAGCAGAGGTGGAACAGACGGAGAGACTGGTGATGGAGCAGAAGGAATGAGAGAATAGAGAAAGCGCGAGCATGAGCTTCTACGGCTAATAAAAAGTCTGAGTTTTGTGAATCCTAAATCACTGAATGGGGAATAAAAAGCAGTGGAGGGGAGACTGATGATGTAAACCAGAAAGATAAGTAACTGAAAACTGCTCAAGCTTTGACGCTTAGGTAGTGGACAGAGGCCAGCCATAGAAAAAGTGTAACCACAGCATCTTGGCTAGTAATGCGTCCAGCAGCTCTGTCTCTGCAGCTTTGATACTAATGCTGACACGGTTCATCTCAGTCAGAGTTTTGGAGTGACATCAATCTAAAAGTAATGTGCAGTGATAGGTGTACTGCAAAGGATCTTTCTCTCTGATGTAGGAAATCATCTTTTTCAAACAATGTTGAAAAATAATAAAAGTGGTGCAGTACTGCAGTATTTTTTTTCATTACATCATAAACAGGTTATTAGTGGTGCTTTCCAACCTTTATAGTCTGATGTATCTGCCTTGTCAAATAAGCTCAAGCATACCTTCATCTACACCGACCGTTATGTTACAAATTCCACTTAATAACTATAATAGCTTAATAGCTATGTTAAGATTTAATCAATTACTTTTAGGATTTACACCATTTATTCCTTAAAAGAGCTATTTGTAAGTTTTGCTATTGCTACATAGCCAACTTTAGCATTAACAGCTGTTTACTTACCAGTCTAGAAGAAATGTGAGTTCAACATCAAACTTCCATTTCTTTACCAAGAGCTGCCTCCAGTGGTGGAAAGCAACACCAATGTTACCTCTTGTCTCTATCGTGTCTTTTTCTTCTACTAAAGTTAATACCCAAACATCCAGCCCTTGGCCCTCTCGCCACTTTCCAATGGCGACTCACTGTAGCCTCCAATCTGCTCTGAAAATGTAGCATTGCTTAGAGGGCGTATTAAAACTTCTTGTACTATTAACGTGACAATGTTCAAAGGTCTTGCCAAGCATCAATCACCACTACCCACATCCTGCAAGAAACCATATTCGGTGGCAGAGAAAACTTACAAATAACCCCTTTAACTATTTATCCATTACATTAGCCACTTGTGTTACAGCAAACTCAATATGTGGATATATTTGGTACTGGTACTTGCAGATGTACTCCCAGGGTACAAATACCCCTGATGGGTACGTTTTCATGTATTCGCCATTGGAGTTTATCAGCTTGCATGGCTGTTTCCGAACAGTATATTAAAAGGGATTGCACCAAGTTTCAGCCATGCACCAATTGAACAACGAGCCCTTCAAACATTTTTTTATCGGTTCAACAACAAAGATACCAAGGCAAAGAGCATTTTTAGGTATTACACAGACAGAAACCCAAATAAAGTAGTCTGGCCTCCTTTTTCATTTTTAATGAAAGCTGTATTGTTATAATTGGTCCTTGGGTTCAAAGAAAAGTGTCTTTTTCCCATGCCCCTCCTCCATTGCTGCACAACGGTCTGAGTAACACACAAGGCAGGAAAAACTGAGAGTAGACAGAGGATACAATATATATTAATGAATTATGTCTGCTCTGTCAGCAACATCCGGAAAGCTGTTTTTTCTTCCTTCATTCTTGGCCATCTGTGCAGGGTTTGTTTTCACTGCTGACTCCTCTGCTTGCATTTAGCTGTGGGTTATACGAACACAGTCAGTTACTAATGAAATATGGTGATAGATGTCACAGCTTTTCGTCCAGACACCTCTGCATGCTTCTCGCTTTCAAGAAAGAAAACACCTCATGTCAACACATCTACCTGAGGAGAATACACACAGGTTTAGCTCCAGTTTTCGCTCTCTCAAAGAACATACCTCTAATTTTGTTTCAGTTGTATTTCTACGATTTTATATGTGGGATACTAGCTTGTAAAAGATACATTTGCCTTTTGAAAATACAGAGTGAAAGCAAGTTCGTTTTAAGTAATCTGTAGTCTCCTTCTCTGTACAGTAATTCTCTCTGAGGCAAGTATGAACCTCATCGGCAGGGTGTTAGCTGTGTGAGGAGCTCCTTGTGTGGGAATGAATTGATTTGAGTTTTCCTTAAAATGCCCTTAACGGAAATGCATGTGGGTGTTAAGACATGCAATCACGTTGGAAAGGCTTCGGTTGAGCTGTTGTGTGAGTGAGAGCTGCACTTATTTTAGTCTTTAAGTTAGCCTACAATTTATGAAAAGCTCAGGTTAATGTCTGTCTTTCACAACAATGTACAGTGTATCCCTGGTCAGTTAGACCTAGAAATCGTATCCTTGGTGTTTGAGCTGCACTGTTGTCTGCATTTGATTGTTTTAATATCAATTGAAACGGCCACAAAAGCTGCTAAACAGCTGGGGCTCTCATGTTGTTAGCCATTGATAAATCCTAAGTCTATGTTGCTCTGTGACTTCGTACATAACTCAATGTCATAATTCCAATCAATAATATAAGTGGTGGTTGTGATTACAGGACCAGTTGCTGAATGTTTTTACAGTCTGGTCATTTAACATAATCACAACTAGACTAATGAAAGTGAGATGCTAATGTTAGATAGACAGGACCGAGTGCTGAGGCTGTCGCTGACTTTGCCGGTGTTAAAATAACACAAATAAAAGGTAACATCTTGCTCATGATTTCCAAGTGCAAACTAGTTATCCTAGCTTTCCAGCTTCCACTTGATAACTGATAGCTGATGCTGCTTGTGGAAAAGGGGAAAAAAAACATCTTATATCAGAGTTTGTAGCGCTCCACAGGGCCATGATGTGCTCGATTTCAGCCCAGTGTTTTCAGTTTGACTTTGCCAAAATCCTTTAGTGTGCATGTGTCTGTGTGCTCATCTGTACCAACCTTACTCACTTTACTAAGTGCCAACCTCCCATATATCTGAAATGAATGCATGGGGGAATCATTGTTGCTGTCTCCTGAGGCTTAGGACCAGATATTTCAAAATCTAACTCGGGGGTTTGGTTCCTGCCTGGAAGGGGGGGCAGAGGGTTCAGGTCTGTTGTCTGGATCTCTGTGACTGTGGGGCTGTGCAAGATAAAGAGTTGTTGCAATCAGTTGGTTTCATGTTAGAAAGGTTTCGCCTGTCTCTGGCCCATGCTGACAGATAAGGGTATAACATGCCTTTGCTCAGATTGCCTCACCAGCTCTTAGCTGCCAGAGCACTGAGAAAGGCAACACTTCTTGTTACATAAGGAACACGAACAGGAGACAGTTACATCTGCAGTTGTCAGCGAGGGTGTGATGAGGGGAGATTTTTGAGGGTATGTATTTGCCAAGCACATTCCACACCTTCGTAAATGTGTTACTGGTATCTGTCCAATTCTCATTTGCCTTGTCCCATCTAGCACTGTTCTTCTGTCTTCTTTTACATGCAGTTTGTGATTTTTCTTTTCATTTTTAGATCAATGTTATTTGATAAGTGGCTCTCAACCACAACATGAAATCCAGTGAAAAATACCATACCATATGGGTGGGTCCTTCCCCACAGAGGTCTTTTTCTATTTAGTACCAGCACTTCACTCAGTGGATTTTCATCTTTCTTCAAGTACCCTTCAACTGCAGCAACAAAAGCAAACAAGGTTAACAAGACAAGTAAAACATGTACAGATGAAACATCTTCTTGTCTAATACCAAGGAATTTCCTGCTGCATCTTAAAAGCCAGACTGGAGAAAGTAAAACTACAAGCAAGCAAACAATTTGTGCTGAGATGTTTAGAAACAAATTGCCAATGAATTAGCACTAGATGTGAGAGGCGAGGAAGGGACTTGGAATTTCTCTCTGATCACTCGCTATTACTGACAGATGGAAACCAGCCCATGCCAGATCAGACAATGCTCAACTCAGATCACTCCCACTGTGGCAACAACCAGCGATGACAGGAAGCACAGAGTAATGACAACGGCTTTTAAATATAACAAGCTTTTGTCCTATTTAGGATAAGATGAAAGCACGCAGGATAGCAGAGTGTAAATTGTGCACAAATGATTAAGGAACAGACATCTGATTTGATGAAAAATAAAGAGGATTAATACTGAAGTCTTTTGAACTGCAGTACATCTGTGAATGTTATTTTCCATGCACGTCAGCGTGGATATGGTTAAGTATGTTGTTTTTCTAACCTTGTTATTGCACAACGAGCCCACAGGAAGCCCATGAGGTGGATTTATTTCACTAATATTGATTACACTAATTACACATTACTGATTATGTGCTAAAAACAGTGAATGGCCATGCATCTTTTAGTCAAAACAATGGAATTGAAATTATGTTCAATAAAACATGTCCTTGAATCTGGAGACGTTATCAAATTAGACATTGTGGAAATTAGACACACCATTAATTTAAAAGATCTGGCACTAATCTGGAAAACAAAACACCTTTCTCCAATTCTTGCTACAGTCTTACATTGCATGTAATTTAATAACACAAAATATGGTTGAATGCATGCATGCCACTGCCTAGAAATGACCAGATGAGATAGATGAAAGTCTAAACCTGTGATAATGTTTCCAAAGAAGTGTGGAGTAAGTACTTGTCCCTCTCCCCAGTTTGTCTCCAAGGAACGATAGTACCCATCAGAAGAGTCTAAAAGCTGCCTATATGCATTATTCAACAACCTATAGAGTACCAATACAGAATGTCAATGACTATAATTGATCCAGCATAGTGGACATTAGTGTCTGCTTGGACAGTGACTTAATTGACAAAAGGACACTTAAATGACAAAATTCTGACCTAGGATCAATATTGTGGAGAAAGTGATTTGGTGCTGCTCATGTTAAGCAGATTCACGTCCATATGATGAAGTGAACTGAAACGGGGTCAAGCCTTATGCTAAATTACCCGCTAGAACACACAATGAGCTTCACAGGATGGTCTTTTAAAATGTGTTCGACCTCGAGGTTTGACAATTTTATTAAATGTGACTATCTCACGCAGGTTGTCGTGACCTGTATCGTCTTGTACTTAAACTAGGGGTGTTTAGGGGAAAAGGGTTGAGGAAATGCTTCATCCATCTGTGACACTTTCCTTTTGAACAAAGATTTTCCATTTGCTCACCTACACATTATTGAGCAAATGCCACTGGGAAAAGCATGTGGGACACAGGAAGTGATGTATTTGGCAGTTTACTGAGGCTGCAGCAGCTTTTTGCAAATCGAAGGAGAATGTGGCTGTGAACAGTGACTAAGTAGACAAAAGATAAATACATAAAAAATGAAAGAGTAGCAATATACTTTAAAACCTGAAATTTCATCTGCAGTAAGGAAGGAAAAGAACTCACAAGGGGTCTGTAATAATCAGTTTGAATATTGACATTTGTGGCAGTTAATCAGTCTGTTAGTGTAGTGACAGAAAATTCACCAACAAGAATGTATTTATCATTTATCTAATTATATGCCAAACATGGTTTTAACCCCTCGAATTTGCTGTTTTCTCAGTTATATAATTTTAAACTGAGAATCTATGTTCAGTTTTTGAATTATTTGTTGGATAAAACACATTTTCAATTTGTGTACACAAACACCAAAAATTTGGAAGAATGAAAAAAACCTTGAAACATGCCTAGAAAAAGTTTTTACACTTTGCCTCAGGTGGGGTTGTGCCCATCATCTTGTAATATTTTCATAACAGTGGTGGATGGAAATTTATATATATTTGCACTTTCTTTTGCCAATTTGCATTACATTTGGATGAAAACTCGGCTGTGATGTGACACTTTTTCTGTTGGCCAAATAGGTTTTGCTTGCATTCAGAACAACCACTATCCCCATACAACTATTAAAATGTTGGACCACTGGCTAAATAAACTGTCAGTTATTTATTTATTTATTTTTTGTGAATTCTAATTTAGGTCTTCTTTCATTTGCAGTAAGAATTCACTACATTTAGTATTACATGTTGGTTGAGTTTGCCTGTAGCCATTAACTTCAGTAGACAAGCAGTTCTCACAGTAAATGCCTAATTATATACTTTCATTACATATCATATAACAACTGGTTTGTGTATGTGTATGATTATGATGATTTATATTCCCCACTTAGTAATTCTTTTCACACAGTGGGGGTGTATATGTTTGAACACCCATAATTAACAAGTAGGTGGACATCAAAAGAGATCGAGTTGAGTTTAAGACTCCCGGATGAATCTCATGCAAAGACCAACACAGAAGTCTTGCTGTGCTGAGCCCGAGGGCAGAGGTGTATAAATTTGAAGATTCACAGTATAGTCAAAGATCCTTGTCTCCCAAAACTTTGGGAAAATGAGCGCAAAGTTTTAAAATGCAAATTCAGGTTTTGTATAATGAAAACGCAGGAAAAAATGTTTTTTTCCACCACAAATGGATTATATGAAGGAGATCGACCAATTACTTATTCTCACCTTGGAGGAGATCGGACCAGAGAGGGGGTGCAGAAGGAGTGATAGAGGGAGTGAAAGGAAAAAAGAGAGAGGAGGGAAGGAGCACTGATAAAATGAGACAAAAGCAGCGCAGTAGACTGAGGGTAGATTAAGCAGGAGGTAGACTGTTTCATTGCCACCACCAGCAACAAATCCCCAAATAATAACTGCACCCAATTTCATCAGACTGTTGCAAAATAAAGAAATAAACGAGTGCAGCTTAGGCATCGAAGCATGAAAAATCCTTCTGTGGTTGAGAGCTGGATGCCATTGGTCTCCCTCTTGGTATTATGGCAGATCTTATCAATGAGGGGGGCATTTTGTTGGCAGGATTACCCAGGCTTTGTGAAAGGGGATATTCATTAACTCCTGTTGACATCTCACAGAGCGATCATAATCCCCCTGAGGAGCAGAGGACGGAGCATGTGAACCGGAACAGAAGCTTTCTGCTGCTCAGTGGCACCGAGATGTAACCGTCCTTGTACTTTGCTGAGAAATGCCAAAGGTTCACTTACAGAAGAGTGCTTTGCCCAGCAAATACAAAGGCCACTTAAGCGGTAAATAGAATTAGAGCGTGAGCACAAACCATAGACTGTGGAGAACCCTGCATGTAGCATCTCAGTGCCACCCTGTAGGTTTCTGAAGGGAGTTTTGAAGCTTGGATGTCTGTTTACTGCTTGGCCCCATCACAATCATTATCTGAAACCGCTAAGGTCACAATGAGTCACAAACCTGACTGAGTGTGACTCACTGTCAATTGAACAAGCCTCCAAGGACCTTCGTATGCTTAAAACAAAGTGCTTGTTTGATCATGGGACAGTGTCTGCAACCTCAAACTTTTCCAACATCAGAACAGGTTCTGACAAATCTGTTTTCTTTTTGAAATCAACAATTCGACAAGCATGTCCACTTCAAGCAGCAATTGTCCAGGGGTGTGAAAGTGAGAAAGTGAGCAAGGTTTGAATGCTCATTTTTGGCTGGACCTCAACAGTGGGGCCAGGCTTCTAATCGTGAATGTTTGTGACAGTCTGAGTGATCATATTTCTACCATTGCTCAGCCGAATGCTACGTGACTGAATTAGAGTTTCCCCATTGGCCCTTGCTCTTTCATAATGAATTTGTGCAAATAATTTCTATTGTGGGGGCATTTACAGTCTGCTGTGTTGCCAATTTGTAGCGTGTGTAGCGCATTTGAAGTGAATGGTCTCACTTTGGTTTGTGTCAAGTCCGCGTTGCAGTTCGCTTCACCGACATTATTAACACAAAGTGCTCCAGGTTCGCTTCACCTTTTGTTCTGTTCTATGTAAGCCCTGCTGTAGACACACATTACACAAGTTAAGTAACTACTGTTCTTCTCCAGATATAGAACAAACACATCACACGGCAACTGTCTATTACTCACAGAGCATCAGGAATGGATAAGTCTACATTCAGGAGTTGCATGGTTTTGTTCAGAGTTGGAGGGTGTGTAAACCCCACAGCCACTCACTGTGGCTAACATTAAGCTAGCTGCTGATGGTCAGCAAATCTCTCCAAAACGTAGGCCGACTGCTTGTTAAACTGTTTTCGATTTCTACGTGTGTTTAATATGTTATGAACATGTGACGTGTGGCTGTTCGAAGGCACCTTTGATGGAGTTGGGCTACGTAAAAAAAGCAATGAGTAATGTAACTGGTTACTTTTTCAATGT
The DNA here is from genome assembly GCF_021018895.1 of Seriola aureovittata. Classification (NCBI taxonomy): domain Eukaryota; kingdom Metazoa; phylum Chordata; class Actinopteri; order Carangiformes; family Carangidae; genus Seriola; species Seriola aureovittata. The sequence goes on from NC_079371.1 coordinate 20,401,062, forward strand.
GTAATATGTAAATGGTTACTGATTATATTGTCTGTAACTGCTGTGTTATATTGTCTTACTCACACATGGATTCCACTACCTTCACCTGGCGACTAGATGACTGCTGTATAATTCATAATCCTGTGTGAGGTTTTGACATTTGCAGCCATGTCTCCCTGCCAGCATATGGAGCATTGTTTTGATGGTGTGTTTGATATAAGCTATTGCTTGCATTTGGCAAAAGGACTAAAGCTAAGGTCTGTCTCATTAGTGAATATGTGCTGGAATTGAAGAAAACTATTTCACTGATATTTTGAATGTGTCTGAGGTTACTGGAAAAGAAGAAAAGCACTAATATGGAGCCATAGCACTGTCAACCTCTCCTCCACCCCCTCTCTCAGCAGGCTTCATGCAGTGTCCACAATAACTTGATGAAATATGCATCAGCTGTCTCCACTCCCCCTGTTTCTCTGTCCTCCCTCTTCCACCCATGGCCGAGCAGAAAACTAGACAGACAGCCATGCGGTGTTTAAGCGCCAGGGATCTCTTTACCTCACTGAGATGTGCCTTTCCCAAATAATTATACACAGTGTTGGCAAGTGACAGAAATACAGGCGGTGGTGGAAGCAGAGGTGGATGATCATACAACATCTCCTGTGACCTGTATGAACCTGATATTTCGTTGTTCACCTGGAAGAACCTGGTTGATTTTGACATTTGTGTGATGTCTTTTTAACCAATTTTCTTATTCCTCTGGCTATATAAATATGACCTTTATGTTGTGGATGAAAATGGCAGTTATAAAAAGAAGGCGAAAGCAATTGCAACCTGCGACTTATAATAATGTACAGTAATATATCAAGTCATTAAATGCCACTAAAATTACAGGCCAAAAACAAAACTATAACAATATGATGAACAAGATGATACATACATATGCCCAGAATACCAGTAATCTGGTAAAAGTATTGTAGTAAAAAGAGACAACATACCACCTGATATGTGCTTTTTCTTGCTATTATCTATACAATTACAATTTTCTTTGTCTTGACCAGTTTTTACAGATCCTAACAAGTGTATTGCTATAATGACCGGTGGCAGCTCAGTGTAATGAGTGAGGTTAATTGCGGTAAGTCAGAGGTCACAGAAGAGCTTTAAATTGCAAAATATGACAGGTAAAGAGAGAGAGGGAGCAAGAAAGCTCTCCAAAGTCATTAGCTGTGTTAACACACAGGGACACTCAGTTATAATAACACTACATGACACTTTAATGCACTTGTTTGGTTTGTAAAATAATGTTCTCGCATAGCTTCTGATCAAACCAGTACTCACAACATTGTTGTGTTATCTATGTCCATTTTATTATTAGTCATTAGGCAGAGAAATACAATACGACTGCGCACCTCTACAATAAACAATAGCCTGTCAATCATCTTTAAAAGTCTTCATGTATGAAATGTGAAGTCACATCGGTGTCTCGTCTGACACAAATCTGTTTAATTGATTCACTGTTCATCTCCCGCCTCGGTGATTAGGCCCATTAAAGCTCTTTTAATGGGACAATCTCATTCAAGTGGTTGATATTTGGGTAGAGGGAAGTACAGCTCCTTTGGGGCCTGGCTATACTGGATTTTGCAAAAACCTTGCAATTAAAAAATGTCTCGGCTAGATCAGGACAGAGCAAGAGGAGAAAAAAGGGCCGTCAGTGAAGCCAATTATGGATTAAATAATCAATACTTTGGAAAGCAATTAAGAAATTAGCAAAAGTAATTACTTGGTGGGAAGCTGTCCACTGTATGGGTATCACTTCGAATTATAAATATGATTTCCCCACTCTGTTGTAGCTTGGGAGGAGCAGGTAGCATCAGAATGATCAGTATGATGGAATATTGAAAACAGCTCCAGGCTATAGATTCAGTCTGCCTTACTCTAGTTCTCGTACCTGTAGGTAAAGCCTCTGGCATCCCCACTGGAGCAATCCTCAAAGGTACTCCATCTGAATGTTTGTGTGTGTGTGTGTGTGTGTGTGTGTGTGTGTGAGAGTGTGTTCATGCAACCACATGTTTACTATAATCAAAGCTATTCCTCATTCTTTGGCTGTATGCACACTGCACGGCTATCTGGAGCTGTTTGTTTTTGTAAGATGCCACACCGCCGTCATCTATCACTAACAATCTCAGCAGATTTGCTGTTGGCGCACAAACAACTTCTATACCACTGACTGTATGTTAGATCAGAGCACATTTATTTTTATCTACAGTGTTCTACCATAGTTCTGCCCCTGTTGACTGCAAACAAAAGTTCAACAAAGCTGAGACATAAATAGAGCTTGATAATATTTGGGGGGGTGGTAAAATAAAAAAACAAAAAAAACAAACCTTTCTGTTATTCATTTGAAATTTTTGACATATTATTGATGAGTTGTGGGGTTTTCTTAATTACTCATAAATTAATGGGAATTTTTGTTTAAATTTAAAGAAAATCCATCCAGTTGTTGTTGAGATGTGTCAGTCTGACCAAAAAAATGTATTCCTGCTGTGTCACATCTTTTACGCCAGAGAAATAGCAATATGACTCCTTGAATTCTTAACACCTGCGAGGGATCAAATGAAGTTCAATATAGTGAGTGTTTGAAGTGTTTGCATATTAAAAGGTGATACCAGATGGGGATAGTGATGCAGCATTTAGTTATTAGCCAACAGCAATTAAATTTAAGGAGAGAGAAGAAGATACTCAACCGTATTTCTGTTGTTTTTTTGTTTTCTAGAGTGGAAGGTTTCTGTTAGAAATTAATCTTAAAATGTTAATTGTGGCCGGAAAACTTTGCACATGTAAACAATGTTTTCAGATTTACCACCATTAGTGTGGACATAGTCTTGGCTTCTTCCCAGGAGGATACACAAATTGCATGAAGTGAGGGAGAGAGAGGGGAGAGTGAGAGAGTGTCATGTCCTACTTGAGTAGGTGGATTAAGGAGGAGAGTAAAGAGAGCCCCTCTGATGATTCCTCATGTTTATTTCATGACATGATTCTTCAGTAAATAATCTCTTCTCCAATATTTACCACCGCAACATCCTGCCCATGCTGCCTTGTGTTTCTGTTCTAAAGATCTCATAATATTTTATCCCTGACCTCTCAAGCTGGGCTAAAAGCTCTCCGAAGATTAGATATCAATCAGTCTTGGCTTGTTTTTACTTCTGTACATTTCCGATATCTGTCTTCATCCCCTCTCCTTTTCCTACCTCCTGTCTAGATTTCTTCTTATCGATTTATTTCTCCTTGTTCTTCCAGCCCTCTCACTCTTGTGCCTTTTCTCTCTGTAGCTCATCGAGCCTCCTCATGTCTTGCCCTTGGTTTGTTACGTAAGCACCGCTCTCCTCCTTTTATCTCCCTTGCGCTCATTGTTTTCTATTGCCATGGCAATCTGCCGGAGACATCATGGCAATGAGTTTCACATCTCCTCACAATATAATTAATCTCTGAGATTGATCCACTGCCCACAATGATGCAATTTACACTGATTGCTGACATATTACAGGATATTTCATCTTCATTCCTGTACTCTCCTTGCTCCCAGCCTCTCAGTGCTTTTTGCATAATTTTTACATTTCATACGGCTGCTGGGTTTAAGAGGATGCACTTGCACAAGTGCCTCAATGTCAACTATTTGGTTGGATCCTTGCCTAAAAAAACTTTGTGTATCCCCACTGCTCTCAAATTTCCTGTTCTTCTAACATCAATACTCGTCACAGAGCTGCATTTAGTGTAAGGTTTAGGGTTTTGCTGTGAGCTAATCTCTCTTGGTGTTCAAACGCAGAAGGCCCACTGACTCCAGCCTGCTGACTCTCGCTCCACTGTCTCCCAGCAGCCTGTTGCCATGGTTACCTCAGCTCAGTGGCAGGCCGATGCAGCAGCAGCCTAATGTATGATACAACCTCTTTCACTAAACAGTAGTGCTTTTGTGTCGCTGTCATAAGCCACCTCCCTGACGCCGTCTGCTCTTCTCTAACTGTCAACAGGCTTTGTGGGAATGCCTCGGAGGTTCAGGGCGTCTCAGGTGGACAGTGTGGCGAAAATCACAGATGTAAATTTGACTCTGCACATGTTTGCCTGCACTTTCAATTTTGAGAAAGAGGCACACAGTCTATGAGAGAAAAGATTAATCAAACACATCCCATCGGCCAAGTGTGCATTTGAGCCTTTGTGTTTGGGAACGGTCTCTATCTATGCTTCAAATTTATGCCAGCAGGAAGAAGATAATGACCTGATGGATGTGTCTTTTGGAGGAATGAATCTAGATACTGACAGACAGACCAAATTGAGATGACTTGGCAAATTAGCACCAGTAAAAGTATGCTGAATTAGCTATTAGCAGTTTCTATTTGCACTGTACCCATGGATGTAAAGACAACTGTCTCTGGATTGTGTTGATACTGAAGAAAAAGTGTAAACATGATGATTCACAGGCATGTTCTGGAGTTATATGGAGCATCCTTTTTCTATGATTTCTATGTGGATTTTTTAGACTTTTTCCTACGATGAATTTTGGAGATAATAAGATCTGTGAAAAGTGAAATTCACACTGAATCCATAAATATATGTATCATGTCTGTGTTCAGATTTGACTGAGAAGTGACTCCAACACAAAGTGTGATTTTACACAAATTTTAGGTATTAGGATCTAAGGGTTTTGAAGTAACTTAATCACCACCATGAGCCGTGTGTCACAACTACAGCACCAACTGCTAACTGTGTTGATCAGGGGGACAAATCAGCAGCCAACAAATAACTAACATTCTTAGAGTACTAGTATGCGCCTGTCCCTTTCAACTCACCCCATATCTTTGCCTCAGGTCTTTTCCCTCCACAGCCCCTTCCCCCTACCGCGTACCTCACCTCACAGTTTGAAAACCTCTGCTTTAGTGCTTTAGACCGACAATAAAACAGTCTTGGGAAACCTCTTTTTGTGACAAATGATCTCTCATTCCCTCTTGGGGAACTAAAAGAAGACAGATTATGTCATTCCTCTGCCTTTTCTGCCATTTGTAAGAATGGAGATACTCGATCTGGCTTAAATATTGTTTCAGTACACACTATACATTTCTTGAGGAACACTTGAGGAACACTGTGTACAAAAGTATACTGCACTGTTGCTCTGTTGATGTTGATCTGTGTGTAGCAACAAAACAGGGTATAAAATAAATGCACCAAAATCAAATTAATTATATGCTACTCTGCGCTTTCCCATATTTGGATAATGAGGCCATGAGTTATTTAAAGTCGCTGGGATGGATAGAGGGGCAAAAAAAAAAAAAGCGAATCTTGCAGAGGGAAAAAAAAAAAATCTCAGTGCCTCCCTTCCGCCCCAGGCTCATTGTCATCCCTAACAGTTTCATGTAATATTACCATGTCAGAGCAGAGGAGCAGAGCCCATCACGCTGCCTGTAATAATCGCCGACGGTTAGGATTACTTCCTAGCACGGGGAGGAGGAGGGGCACTCTGAGAATATCCCTCCTTCTCACCCAGTGGCCTAAATTCACAGCCAGGTGGACCTCGGGCCTCCCAGTCTCTCCCTCCAGGGCTATGTCTGATTTGGTTTGTGTCACAGACGCACCAGCTAGAATATTTCTGTCCTCCTCGAGTTCCATGTTATCGCATTCCATGCGAGTTATCATTGCCATGGTAATACAATCAAATAAAAACATCCAATATCACTATCAATGTAATTTGAGGTTATAACGCAGCAAACAGACGCAGTACTTTTCTGCAGGTCTTATTTAACAAACTGCAGAGATAATATTTCCACATCTTTTGAGTTTTTCTATGTTGTTGCACATTGTAGAGGATATTTTTCATTTGATTCGGTGCTCTGTTGGTAGGCGAGAGAAAGAGACATCATATCCACCCACTGTCTACAGCAGTACAACAGCACAGCTTTGTTCATTTCCCAGCCCAACAAGTCATCATCCCCAGTGTGGTTTCAAATGAATTTGTCCATGCATTAGACAAGTCTTTCTCTTTTTCTATGCTACAAAACACAAGAAAGGCACCCTAACGAATTGGAGAGAACACATGTAGGACAATAGGAAAGCTATGATGGATAAAGGCAGAGTGAAATCTCTCAGCTGTGTGTAACATTAACCATTGTCTATAGAGTGATCACTAATGAACCTTGAAAAAACTGACAGGTCACAGATAAACGACAGGGAAATGATCTTGGCTCAGTGAATCCAAAAAGCAACTTTCAGTTTGGGCCAAAGCCAGAGCGAGATGTTGATGACTCCTCTCTGTGTTCAACCAAAATCACACAGAGGGAGCACGTTGAACAGGCGGCTTAGATCAAAGCTAAAACAATCCTGTCGTTATCTCAGCCATTCAGCTCCACCAGGTGTGAGCTGACCTCTGGGTAATTTCCTACTTAATTACACTGCATGCCGCCATTTATGAAGCATAATGACGTTATCTCCCTCGGCTCTGTGCTATTGAGACATGAAGGCAAACTTACATCAATCACAGCAAAGTGTTATACCATTCAACGGTGAGGTTCTTGAAATTTTTTTTTATCAAGTTGAGGTCTTCTCAGCTACTTAAAATTCACCTGACAAAAAAAAAGGGTGCCCAGTTTTGGAAATGTCAAAGAACATATGAACAAATTGAAAACCCTTTCCATTTCACCCTGCTCAGTCAAGTTTGACTTTCCATTTGCTCTCAGACTTGTTTTTGTTTTCTCTTGATTAAAGGTTTGTATCATTTACTCTATTAAACAATTACTGCAACAAAAGCCCCTCAGGGGTATTGGAGTGCAGAAGCAGTATCCTAATCAATATGTCATGGAAACTATTGCCCAAGTATGAGGAAAAATGACCCTGATGTTGCTCAATTTATAGACAGCTGAACTGAAATGAAAACTTCCAGATTAGATTCCCTGACTATGAAATCTTCATTCAAAACCGCATTGTTTTTTTTAATGAAGCAACCTTACACAACAATATGTTGTGTAGTACACTCCATATGTCTGAGTGAGAATTTTTTTTTGCATGAACTAAAGTATGCAAATAATGACTAGTTGGTGTCAAGATTACAGTTGTGGCCATGTTTTAACCAGGACTTTACTGTTTTAGTAAATGTTTTAAAACCCTGAATCTGCTTTAAACTAAGAGGTTGGGAATTAAATGCCATGCCTTTAACTTAGAATGCAGTTTGTGTAAAAGAAGTCTAATTCTGTAGTTTGTTTCTGATGTGTTTTGGGTGTTAATGGTATGATAGTGAAGTTATTAAAGTGTTGAAAATGCGCGAAGCTAGATGGTGGAGACGCTTAAATGTACGTTTGAGGTGGGAATAATTTATGAAATTGTTGAAACTGATAAAATTTAAATTTGAAAAAAATATTGCAACAATGAAATATCAGTGTTTTTTTGGCTAAAACTTGAAAAGTTTGGTTACAAAGGGATGTTAGTAATTTAATGGTGGAGGCTGATGCCTGAGACCAAGAAGTTATGCAGTATGAGAGATGAGAAGAAAGTCATTGCATGCAAAAATGATAGAGCGGTATGATGTTAAGCAGTATCTGATTTGCCTAAACGTTTGAGCATCTGCCCAACAGTTCTATCTAACTTTTTTATGTGTTTGTCAAACTTTAGCTGAGGGTCCTTCTGCACTGTCTCTAGTTCATTATCCTCACTTTAAAAGTGTTTGTGAATGGCAACTTTCTAATTGAGAAGCATATCAAGACAGTTTTTGTTGACTTTCAGTGTTGGGTAGGAAGTGTCAGGCCAGTCTGTTAGTTTGGCTGCAGCAATAGTAGGTGTTTTTGCTGCTACAAATATAAGTGTGTTGTCAATGAACAGAGTGGAACATCTAGCAGCTAAAAAATCCAGATATTTCATTCAGGAATTGGTGGCGACCAAAACAGAGGTACAAGTAGTATGAATAGCACCTTCATAAAGAGATATGCCAATATTGCTTTTAGCGCTTGTCGTGCTGCCCCCAAGTGGCCATATTTTTTTGTTAATATAGGTTTAAATTGGTTAACCTTGCTGCAGTAGATGCTCATTTTTTCATTTATCTTTCAAAGTATCTTCACTAAGTCCACTGATGTGCCCAGTAAGTGCTTGCATTGATTTACAGCAGCTAATAAAAGCTCCTAGCTCTAAGGTGACAACACAACTTTGGCTCTTTATTGTGAAGCTTTTTGTAATGCTCCCACCTAAGTGCAACAAAAAGAAATATTTCGTGGACCAGCACTAGCCAATAGAGGAAAGCAGTGCAAATTAATGCATGCCTTAACAGGAATCCTGACCAAACCCATTACCCTATTTCTTGCACTCAGACATGCATTAGTGGAAACCAAAGTGAAGCATTACTTAATCTTGAAGTGAGGGTATTCTGAACTGCCTGGCTTCTTAGACATTATGTAGAAAAAAGTAAGGAACGTTGATTCGGTGTCCTGGGAAATTCTTGTACCCGAAGGCTAAAGCACTCTAAATTAATTACTTGAGTAAATATCCAATGAATAAATTGATTAACCAAATTGCTTGACTTGATTTCACAGAGTCATCAGTGATAGTGTTGTGGCTCAGCTTCACTGTGAGGACAGCTGTATCTTCGCACTGTTAGATGGGGTGATGTGGTGTGTAAAATAATAATCTGATGAGTGCAGTTTGTCCCAGAGCTGAGAAAAGATAAATCACAGTGGTTAGATACATGAGTGCCTTTAGAGTCTCTATCTCTACCTATTCCTCTTCCGCTATACCTCTCTATGTCTTTTGGCCTGAATTCAGTAGCATAGAGGGCGCCATGACAACAGCTTTATTAATCACATCAATCATCGGTAACACCATGGCGACCAAAGGGAGCTATAATCGCTTCTCACCGAGCTGACTATTTCTTTCCTGAGAGGCTCATTGCGGTCTGCATTAACTTGACGTGTGTGTGTTTTTTTTTTTTGTGTGTGTGTGTGTGTGTGTGTGTGTGTGTGTGTGTGTGTGTGTGTCTGTGTGTCTGTGTGTGTGTGTGTGTGTGTGTGTGTGTGTGTGTGTGGGGGAGGAAATCAGATTGTTTGTCAGTGTATTCTCTGCATGTACTGAGGGCACAAGGGAAAAGAAGTTGTTTCCTTGAACTTGTTTATTACAGTTGCCCTCAAAACTTTGTTATCCCACTTTCTTTTGAGAGAGAAGTAAAATGTTTCTGCCTATTTCTTTGATATTATCTATACAAGACAGCCTACCCATTCTGCTGAATGTTCTGCCTCTTGCTATATAGATTATTTTGTACAAATAAAATGTTATTTTTCTGAGTTTGGTGGCGGTGATGGAGATGGCTTTGTATTTGTGCAGTTATCTTGACCTATTCGTTTCAACTAATGCAAAGATTTAATATTTGAATTTTAGCCATGCTAGCATGCCATGCCAACCTCATAGAGCCACTAGCCAAGCTGTCAACTCTTGGTCTTGCTTAATCATACGTCTATTTTGAGTGAGAAAATGTACATATTTCTTTGGTCTATTTGTTCTATTATCATCTTTTTATAGCTTCTAACTAATTAGTCAATGCTGTTCTGTTGTCCTACAGCACAGCTGGGGGCCATTAGACACAAATTCAAGTCAGGAAGTCACGCTTCAGTCTGTGTTCTTAACAAGTAATTGTTGACATCTCGAAAAGCAGCAACATCGCTAAAAATAGGCAACAAACACAAGCAGCCAGACGATCAAACAGGTTGTAAACAAATGCCCAGTGTAGTCAGATTTCTCTACAAGAGAAAGCTTCTTTGGAGAGTACAAACCAGCGGTACCAATGGCTGCAGCTGCAAAAATAAAACCCATGTCAGCTCCTTTGATAGTTCTCCTTTAGTAATAAAAATCCACAAGCTTAATCAAAGTGCTACTTTTGATTGACTTGTTGATTGTACTCCCCAGGTTTCATTCAGGCCAATTTCTCTGGTTTCTCGGAGGGCAAAGCACAGCCCCTTGTAGGTTTTGGCTACATTTTTGGTGCTGAATTGGTGTGTCATTCACTGTCATCTTTTATCTGTATCATCAGTCAAAGTGATATTTTTCTGGAATATCTATACGTAACACCTTCCCTGCTTTTTGAACATCATTTCTGCTCTGCTACTTCAACATTTCATCTTAAATACGATCCAATGCGACGCAGACGGGGTGCTCTCAACAGCCCTGAAGTTCCCATTTCACAGAAATGGGGGGACATTTGCATAATATTATCTATTTGTGGTGGTGTGATTCCTTGGCAAGCATACAATGTCTCATTAATTAAGCATAACATGATAGGCATCCCTCACATCATGTACAGTTTCAGCTGAGCAGGCAGATGGTTCATGATTTCTTAATGGGGAGAGATACTTAACATGGGATGCTGGCTCCTTTGACAGATCAGTGGTGGTGAGGAGGTGAAATTCAGTGTATTGCTCTACATGTGCATTGTTTTCCAAATGGGGCTGTTTGTCAGAATGCCACACCACTTGCACTTTTTTTTGTATTAAAAAGTAAAGGCTTCACATGAGACTTGTTCAAAGTCAAGAGTGTAAGCTTCCTGTGAATAATAAAAAGAGATTGCCTTGTCAGAGTTAATGCCCAAAGGAATCTAGCTTAGTCAGATGAGAATTGAGTATGAAAGGAAAAAGTGTTACACCCGTAATCGGTGGAAGACATCTCTTTGTTACTGTGCTCACAGGCTCTGATCAGAGTTCTGGCAGAAACCAGAGTGCTGGCAGAAAGGCTGAGGGCAAGCCAAGGCTGTGGGCAAGTCTCCATCAGAAAGCTAGTGTTGGCCGGGGTACTGGCTCTGTCTCAACACGTGTCTCTTTGACTCTCACCGAGAGGTTTTCCACTGCTCCATATGAATACATATACAGTCCACTGCATGCACAAACGCACACTGACATTTGTACAGTTTCACACAGTCATGTACTTGAGTGACATGTTGACACTTTTCACGTGATGTCTCAATGTGTGTACTAGCCATTGGTTAGCACTTTGCATCTTGAGGATATATGTTGTTTTTTCTTTGCTTATGTACTTGGTGTTATGACAGATAATTGTGAAAGAGTTTGTGCCATTGAATCCAGGATTTTCAAGACGTAGTGTCAGATGCATGTAGCCAAGATTATCATTACCTATCAGAAAAAATGTATGCCTCACCATTGACCTTTGACCATGAAAATCTAATCAGCTCATCTTTGAATTCAAGTGAATGTTTGTGCCAAATTTGAAGAAAAACCATCAAGAAGTTAATGAGATAACGGTTCATGAGAATGGGACGTACAGACGTAGGGACAGATGTGGACAACCTGAAAACATAAGGTTGTCCATCGCAGCATGGAGGCATTAAAATGCCCACGTAGTGACATTAAACGTAGAAGAGGCTCTTCAGAAGCAAAACGAATCAATTTATTACATGTGCAAAAGTCCAAAAGAATGCATCATAAAAGTGTTAGTGTTTAATCACAGGACTAGGAAAAGTGGGAACAGCAAAATAGCGCACATGCAGTTGTTATTAATGTGCATCATGATCATGTGTGATTATTTCAGATCTAGCTTACCCAGAAACATTAGTTCCAAGTGTTTTTCAAGTCTTGCATACGTCAACTCAGACATCACCCATTAAGCTGCAGTTTCTCTGGTGAGCATTTGATGTTGTGGCTCCAAGAAAACTGTGACTACACTATAAAGTGAGTACTGAGAAAGCCTCTCTCTTCAAATGTCAAGTCAAAGAATTTCGGTTTTTCAATGTTATGGACTCAGCTGCTTATTTTTCTAAAGATCACTTCAATGGCTCAAAGTAAACACTTTTGCAAGATAGACAGGACACTGACTAGACACCCCCATTTTTGACTAAATTTGGATGCTATAGCTCCATTAACTGTGAAGAAAGAAACGAGGGGTAAAAACAAATTAAAGCTTTCAAGCAATAGCAGTGACATATGAGAGACATCACAGATGCTACTGCTAATGCTTCCATCTTGCACGTAGGTCACACGCGTTCAGTATGTAACACGAAGCAGCAATCGACAGAATTTAAATAGAAGATCACAAGCACTGAAGCACATGAAGACACTAATCAGTGAACTTAAGAGGAGTGACAGGTGACAAGTTGCATTTCAGCAGATAAAACAGCTGATGACGTGTTCTTCATCAAACGTGTAAATGCAGAGGATGTAAGTTAAGATGCAATTATCACCAAGATAAAGTTTCACAGGTTTCACAACAGTAAATGATTTTGGGAAAGAATCACATTTTCTGTTTATAATTCTATTCTACTACCTGTTCGGCTTGCCATAGAGCTCACTGCCCGTGGATCTAATGAAGTTTGATTTCTGCCCACACCTCATTGCTTCAGGGGAGTCTCCAGGGTCGAAGGCTCAGACACACACACACACACACACATACACACACCTACAGTCACACATGCACCTTTCCTTTTTGTCACTGCCATGTTTGACAGTACAGAGAATAAAAGCTGTTATCTCACTTATATATTTTCCGTATATGAAGATATCATAAAAATTTAGCATGAGAAGTCATCTTACTTAACATCACCTGTTAACGAGGCAAATAGCAGACATGTCACAGGCGCTTTTTCTTTCTGTGAAATGTTTTCCTTGGTTGGTGTTTAATCTTCTTCTCTCTTCTCTTGTTTTTCTTCTCTTTTCCCACTTTTGATCCTAACAGCTCTAATAACAGCCTTATCTCCTTTCTTCGATGCAATTTGTCACCCCCCCCTCCCTCCCTGTGTGGGCAAACAGGCACTATCACACAGCACACTGCTCGGCATGGCTCGCTGAGACGTTAATGAAGGTCAGCAGGCCACTCTAGACTCGTGGCTGCTTCCACTGGGCTCTCACCCACCTGATACCCTCTTCACTCCTCCTGTACCCCTCAGACAGGCCTCCTTGAAGGCTCTGTGACGACTCCCTGCCTCACATTATCCTATCAGGTTAATTTGAGCTGCAGCCACTGAGGATGTCTTCAACTTGATGCTAATAAGCTAAGACACTATGAAATGAATGAGAAGTTTTTATTTTAGCTTTCACTTTCAATTTCTCTGGGTGGAATTGTTGAGAGCAGAGACGTTCTGTAGTGCAGCCCCAAGTTTGACTGTTTAAAAAAAAACAAAAAAAAACTTTTACATGGATTTTGGAAGATTAGTTCAAAATTAGAAATGGAGAATTGTCTAAAAGTGGGAGATGCACCCATCTGTACATATCACACAATGGCAGGAAAAGGAAAGGAAAAGTACAAAATTATCCGAAGAAGTGCTGTGTTATTTTATTGAACTTTTCAAAATAGAAACATTAGTATAAAAATTTACTTTAAGTAAAAAGTAACGCACTTTAAAATGTATTCAGGGTAAAAGTTAACAAAGAAGCTGCACACAAGAACCATGCATACAATAAAATGCCCTCTTATTCAAAAGTGGTAAAATAAAACAAAAAAGGAAATTAGGATTTAAGACTGTTGTTTAACAATACAGTGTCATCATTTCAATTTTAAACAATGCACATTACAGAGTTCAGAAAAATATTTCTCCAATTGATAAAATGAGTAGTGTATGATTGTAAAACACTAAGCTGCAGCAGATTCAGGTATGTACATCATCTCAGCATTTAGGCCCATGGCAAGTTTTTGTCTTCATGACAGTTAGTTCCTCTTGAACGCCTCCTTGTCAGTCATTTGCTGCCTTGATTCAACTAAATTTTCGGCTTTTGCCATTTCATGTGAATTTACATAACGGTGTGTGCCCTTGTTCCGCAGCTTAACAAAGCCTTAAATTCCAGCACTGACATTGCTTAGATATATGCACATGTATTTGTGAAATGAAGTTACTGCTGGATCTAAAGTCACAAAACAAACAAACAACAAAAGAAACATATTGTTGCATAACATAAATTGTTAGATCACTGTTTTAACGCAGTCCAGGCCATAAGTATTTGGACAGTTCTTTTTTGCATTTTTTTTCTATTCAGGTTCTGTTCTTCACCACATTACATTTGAAATAAAATACTGAATACTACATTAAATTGCCAAACCCCAGCTTTTATATGAGTGAATCAATTAGAGGTACTAAAGTACTTGGTTATATTGACAAGCTTGTAACAATTATAGCAGAGTAAACTAATGTCTTTGATTATAAATTAAATAAAAAAATAAAAATAAAATTTAATAATAGAAATAATAAATAATAAAATATAGTTAATTGTTATTGGTGGATGGTAGCTGCCTCCACAGTCTTTTCTCATGCTGTCTATCATATTGTGCAGTGGTGGAGCACCATATCTCTAATAGTGACTGCAGGATTATGGAGCCATTGCTGATACAGCATTGCTAATGCTTGGTATTCATTTCATTGGAACCCTGACAGTATACATTTCCACACGCTTCAGTGTAATCAGATGATCTTAATTCATTTGCAATGGTTTGGATGTGGCAGAATCGCTTTGTTCCCCTAATTGGTATAATGCAGATACAAATGGAGATATGGGTAGTAATGAGTCCTCATTGGATTAATGGTGTGTCACTACTGCTAACTTATTGTTTGAGGATTATTGTTAAAGCAGGGGATGTCCACTGTGTTCCCTCCAACTCTGTTTTATTCTAACCTGATAAAATAAAAAGAGCTCACAGAGGAAATCCTGAGAAACTCTGCACATCCCGCTTACACCTACTAATCGACTTTATTTCACTTTAAGGTTTTGAGACAGAGATTTGTAAGCTATTAACACAGGCTCAACCTTTTCCGTACATCACGTCACCTCGCGGAGAGGGGTTGAATAGGGTGTGTTTGATTTAGTTGTGATGACAGCTCTGGAGAAATGTTCTCTGTAAAGTTTTAAAAGACAACAGGAAGTCCCCAAAAGCCTCAAGCTAAGGCATGATAGGTGAGCTTATAGCACCATCTCCTCCTTTTCAACAGCGACTGTAGCTCACTGGAGACTCAGGGAATATGACATGTTATTTTTTGAGAGCTGATTTTACAGCGTCAGAAGGTGTCGATTTTTTATTTATTTATTTTGATGCTGTGCTGCCAAAATTCACCAAGTGTGCAAAACTACTCATCAGATTGCACACTGATTTTTTAATTTTCACCAATGTTTCATGTCTATGTCAGAGTGGTTTCGGTTGCTCCCGGGTGTGGCTCCATGTGGAGACGGGCCGGCACATGGCAGCATCTTGACATAAGAAAGATGAGAAAAGAGAAGAAATATATTAGCTAAACAAATCAATAGTGCATTACAGCCTCCAGGAGGCATCCTAAAAAAGAGTAATACTCAGAGGCAGTAAGCATAGAGTCCCAAGCCGACTCTAAACGGCTCGCACAAACAGTCATGCATGCACAAGCACACACACACAAACACACAGAAAATCATTCCTTGATGGTCCCACAGTAGCTGACTGTGGAAGCTACTGGCAAGGTAAATCAGATGAAGTAGGGTGTGTGCGTATGTGAAATGGAGGTGATCTGTTATTCCAGTGATAGGAAATTTTATTACTGAGGCAATAAGAGGAAGAGAAGATGACTACTATGTACTAGTTCAGTTTCCACATAGGGTCTTTGCAATACAGTGAGGAGGAACAGCAACAACTGTGTGTGAAATAAAGCAAAGACTCTCTGATTGCTAATCAGATATGACTGATGGTCTAGAATGTATATTATTTCTCAGAACTACAAGGTCTTAACTGTACTTTTTATCTTTTATCTGCTTTTTATCTTCTTTTGAATGCTGCATGAATTTATCAATTCAATAATGCGTTTAAACAAAAAGTTAAATAATCAACCTCTGATCAAATGAGTGGTAAAGGAAGGATTTGTTTGGACCATTTTATCCAGATTTCACGACTTACATTTGTGTTTTTACATTAGATTTAACAGTCACTCTTTCATTGTTAGCGGTGTGTTTGCTATGGAATCAGACTTCAGGCATATGCTGTTTATAATACTTTAAACTACGCCATCAGAACATCAACAGAAGCATTCCCACACGAGAAAAAGCCAGTGATCCCCATACAGACGAGGACAAACAGTTCATTAGCCTTACTAACTTGACTAATGAACGATGCTGTAGTAATGAGCTGTTTGTCCTCACCTGTATGAGGATAAACGACTCTGTGTCTTACGTGATTGTCTTGTTGTCTGTGATGTTCTGTTGTCAGCCTGCTCCATCCGGGACAAGACAGGAACGTCAATGCTGGAAGACGCTGCAAAATCATCCAGGATCGATGTTTTTAAAAGTGTAATGAAAGTGTATAACACAATACAGACATTATCAGTAACATACAACTGGAATACCTGGTAACTGGATGTCTGAAAGAATGTGATTCGATCAAAGGGTCCCAAAATGGTGAGAAGAACTCCTTGGTTGTTCGAGTTTTGTGTGTCCTTGAAATTAAACATGTTCTTCTTTTTGACCAAATAGTTCCAGCGTTCAAGGAACTGAACTCAGGGGATTAAAGTCCCATTAAATTCTTGTTTTTATTTCCACCACATCTGAGGAACTGTGAAAATTAGGCACACCAGATTAAAAAAAAACAAAAAAACAACTGCATTGTTTGAGATGCAATTTTCACAAACATTGAAACAACAGAGTCATGTGAGTTGTACTTTGTTGTTCACTGTGTTACAGCTCTGATGTCTGAATGCATGTAATGAGCAGATGCAAAGGAGACATACAGAGGTGGAAATGGAGGCTGAAAACTCCCGAACACATGACTCTAAAGTAGTGATGATCCCCTGAGTGTTTTCTGGTTGTTTCTGCTCCTGCTTACAGTATATCTGTACTATTCTGGCAGCAGGAACTGAGTTTGAAAGTCTAAATTTAAACGCCACTTCTACTGCTTAAAATTCGGGTAAGGATCCTGAGATCCTAAAATGCTTCCTGGGCTCCTGGAAAAGTTCCTGCAGTGAGCTAATTGTGTTGTTTTGGTAGATATCGCTGCCAGGCACCTGCATAAAAAATTCAGTTTTACATAGTTGCACTGTGGTTGAGCTATAAACATAGTGCTGCATCTGAGCCTTGTTATTGAACTGAATCCTGTTGTTGTGTTTCTGACTCCCTAACTTAAGGAAATATGTAAAACAGTATTAGATTTTTTTTAATAGATATTTTTATTTAAATAATGAGCCCACTTGAGTTTTTCCTGACCTAATGTTCCGCATTTAATTCTGTATGTGCTCGCATTTGAAACAAGTGTCAAGTTCGGGAAAAAAAGTTTTAACACCTTAACAACACATATCGTCCATCCATGAGTGGTGTTTCATTGTGAGATGCTCGCTCAGTCTCTCTGGGCTGCCGCCACCCCTCATTTGTGAGAGCCCACTCAACCTTAGCAGTCTTGTATGTCAACACTCTGACTTTCTCCTGCTCAGCCTCTGGTCAACTCTCTCTTCCATTAAACTCACATAATCCATGGCCACCGAGATTCCCACTCCATGGAAAGGTGCTCTACACTTGTGTAATTACCTAGGATTTTTTTTTCTCTATGTTCCACTGTCTGTCTCAAGGGGTCTCCCTCTGTAGCAAAAGGAACAATTAATTTTGGGTCACTGCTGTGGGGAATTTGGAAATTAAAACCGTCTCATGGATTATTCCTTCTAAAATAAAGCAGCTTGATTATTCCCCTAAGACTTTTTTTCTTACTTTACTTATTTCCCTGACCTCTAGAAGCCTTGATAATGGATGACCAACCCTTTGATCATTTTGGGGGGACAGTCCTCTCTTCACAGGAAGAGTTAGAGTACCTCTGTCTGTTTTGTTTTCTATGTCAGACTCTGCCATACCTTTAGGGGCTGTATGAAAATTATTGGCACGGAAAGGGGTTTAAGTAAAAAAAAAACAAACACCATAAACGTCTTATTTGTTGATGTAATACTCATAAATGCGTACTTGTGCTCTAGAGCTATGAGATAGTTTGTAGTACATGTAATACAAAGCCAAAACAGGATTAAAACCTTTTAATCGCACTCTGTAAATCACTGTCACATGCAATTCAGTGTTCTCTATCAATGCCTCAGTGAAAGTGATGAGCAGCTTTTAGATCATCAGTTTTACCTAGACCTAGCTGTTTAATAGGTTCAGACACATTGACAAAAGAATGGACACTTTTGTCCAAATGACTACTTTAAGCCATTAGTTGAGGTACTTTAATTTAATGATCTGCTCGCGGACAAAACTCTATTTTCAGAGCAGTTTTGAATCCTCTCCCCCATCAATTATCACGGCAGCTCCTCTTTGTCTTTTCCTCCAGCATCTTTGGAAAGTGTGGCAGTAGGTAAACGGGCAAGCACGAGTGTATACCGTAACCCCCCTCCCCTTTTTTAATTAGATGGAACCTGATGGCAAAGACATGCTCCGAATTCTATTAACCTCACCGTAGAGGGGGGGTACTCTGTACGATCCCGATGAAATATTTACTAGTGAGATTTACATGCTCCGGAGGGCAACAGGAATAAGGAGAAGTGGTGGAGAAGGGAAAAACGGGAATGAGAGGGTGGTCCAGGAGGAGGCCCACTGCTGTTCATCATCTCTTATACACTGTTGAATAATGAAAATATATAACAAAGAAATACGCTGATCAGCCACAACATTAAAACCAGTCACCGATTTTAATGTTGTGGCTGATCGGTGTATATACATCTGCATGTATATACATCTATACATGCAGAGTGGTGGGACAAGAAGGAATGCAGATGGAAAGTGGAAAAAACAAACAGCTGTTGGATGATGTGATTACATTTGACATATTTAACTTGGAACGTGCTACTTAATTTAAATATAATTTTAATTTCCCACAACAACACTACAACAGTCCTCCTTTATCTGACTGAAATGCTGATCATCATGCAAACATCAGTAACATTATCCCCCTCTAGCTCTGAATTAAGGGTCATATTATGAGCTGATGTACAGTACATAGGCCTTGGACTGCCTTCAGTAGACACAAAGGACATTTCTTGCCAAAGGCAATGACATGTAGCCGAGCTTGTTAACAATGTAGAAAATGTCATACTCGTTCTCGTTTCTGTTTAAATGATAAAAAAAAACAATGCCTCTGTGAGGGCAGAAAGGTGCAGTTTATTTGACTCTAGCTACACTTTCGGGATCACAGCGGATGCTTTGAGCATTTAATTTCCTCATCTTAGCAGCAGTCAGCCTCTCTAAAGAGAGTATTAAAGTGCTGTCGCATGAGGTGAAATCTTGATGCGTTGACAGTTCTTGAGACAAAGATAATGGAATTTCAGCTCAAAGGGGAAAATGAAAAAATACTAAGATAAGTATTCCAATTTTGCGATCACACATTTAATTAAAAGTCTTCCATTTTGATCGTGCAGATGAATTTGTGGTTTAAATGAGGGTAAGGTGCTGAACAAGGTCAGTATCAATGTTGAAGACCCATCAGAAAAATCTCATTATAGAGACATTCTTATTTAGGGTGGTTGTCTCTTACCCAAAGGAGGTGAACTACATGTTTCGACTGGCGATGATTAGATTCTCTGTGGGGGTTAAAGCCTTGAGTGTGTGGATGTGTGTGCAAGTGTAAATGTGCAAGCGTGAGTGCATGCGTGTGTGACCGGGGTGTTGTCGGTTTACACGTGTTTACCTTCGCGTGTATATTTAAGATTGTCTGCTGAAAGTTATTTAAACTCATGACCTACAATTGAGGCTCACGATTTTCATTTTTTACAGATTTTCACACTACCACACTCAACACAGTTTAAAAGGATGTGAATGAAATGAAATGAGCTATTGATTATGCACCAGACACCCTGAGAAAAAAAGAACTGCAAGTAGTGCTTCTAAAATGAATCACTTCTTACGTGAATGTACTTGTTGACAAGCTTCAAAAAACATGCACTGAAACTTATATTTGTAATGTAATCCACTTTTCTGCCATCCATCTCTATATGTTCCAAACATTTTCACCAAAGGTCAGCTAAGTACTGTACTTCACAGCTTTTAGGATTACAATAGCATGACACGGAAGTAGTGTTTTTTTTTTTTGCCACATTTTAGCAACATAATGATTTTTAAAAAAACAAAAGTGTATTATGCTACAGCAGTATGATTGTAACTGTTTGGTGATAACTTTATAACAATTATTAATGACTGAATCCAAATGAACCACATTCTCCCTCTAAGGGGAAGGGTTAGTGTTACAACAATCGTTTCTGCTTTTCAAGCACATAGGATGTAAGCCTTACTCAGAAGACAGCTTTTGGGTGAGGTATCATCTTGGGAATAGGAGAAAAAAAAATAAAAAGCTAAATTAAAAAGCATTTCTTATTCAGAAAGGATCTTTACTTGCTCACACTTCAGTGGAGCATCACTCCACATGAAGTCACACAGATGTGGAGAGGATCATATATAAAGTATAAATAAACAGGTAAACTGTTGGATGCACTTGCCACTTTTTGTCATTAGCAAGAAACAGCTGTCAGCACTGACAGACACTTTGTTCATCCATCTGTTGCTGTTTCCCTGCAAATGCAATCCTCAAATCATTAAGTATATATTTATAACATATAATGTGTGCTCTTTTGATGCATGCACATACTGTACAAGCTAATCTGAGCAAGTTAAATGAATATAGAGAAGGAAAAAAAAGTGCACAGTTTCCATAAGTAACAATGGCGGCTCATTGTTTTTCTTTTTTTTTTTTCACCCACTATCCGTCTTCCCTTAACGCTAACAGGCTAGAGAGATACGATGATATGATAGGGAAATTACATAGATGTGACACTTATCCTGTGTTTATATGTATAAAAATAGCAGTGCAACTTCAGTTTGACTTGAGGGATATCTGAATCTAGCAACACAGTGAATAATGCTATCTGCACAGTGCAGGTAATCATGAAGCTAACATACGGCTACTGGTATGTCGACACGCCTTGTCACAATGATATTGATGTTTATTGAAAAAAATAGAAGGAAATGTAACTCTGGGTTTGAAACAAGCTACTTCAAAAGAGGTGGTGACATTAACTTCTAAAAGAATTCAGTTTCTGCATGAAAAATGTTATGCCACTGGCAGTTGAAGCCTTGTCAATATAAAAACATACTGGGATAAATTAACTTCAACTCCCAAGGTGCATTTCGATAAGAGTCATCCAGTCGACCACTAAACCTAAACATTACACTTTTTAGAAAATTGAAAAAACCAAATTAATTTTCTTATCTGGGTTTTAAGTCACTTTTCCTATTCTACATAGTAACTGCGGCTTATTTAAGCTTATAGTCTGTAGAGCCCCTAGCCATACCAGAATGGCGAAAAAAATCCAACAACAATAAAAAAATTAAAAAAACCCATATGATCTCACAGAAAGAAAGTTGAAATGATTAAAACTGAGGCTCATCACAGTCGCTAACCTCAGATGTTGTTGCTGTACTTTCTGGCATTCATCTTTCACCCTAATGATTCTTCTCCTCCCAGTAGTCACAGTCCCACCTGTTCAACCGCTACTGTCTAATTGACACTGACTGGATGTTGTCACCCAGCAAGGGACCGTTAATGAACAAACTGCTGTTAGACCACTAACTATGCTAAGCTAGCTCAGCGTTTGGAAGTGGTGGAGGGCAGGCACCGCAAGCTGTTTTCCCCTCCCACCCCTCAGCCCTCCTGGGGCGGAAGCCAGGCCTTTCATCCCCACCCAGGCCTCCTGCCAACAAAACAGTGAATAATTCACCACCTTCTGGATGGATCAGTTGTAACAAAGTCTCTACTTATTCGATGCACTGATGTCAACATATAACACAAGAAGTCCATATTTTTTTATTCCTTCACAAAAAGGAAAAATCTCCTCAGAAGACTGTATGAGCAAAACTACATCATTGTTTGAAGATTTCCCATATGCAGTTTTAACCACATCATCCCTATGTGCATCTTATATCACTGTTAACCCTAATGATTTGAATTTTATCACATTTTCCTCCATGGATATTGGTTACAAGAAAACAAAACATCTATATTGACATTTCAAAATAACCCGTTTCTCCTGCTTTCTTTTAATTAGCAAAAGGTGAATAATAGGCTCATTGAAATCAGTGTGTAGCAGACTTGAAGGACTGCAAAAATTACTAAAAGCATGTGTCTGTAAAATTAGAAAATTGTGTAAATGTTTTTGACATTTTCTTGCAACATGAATACTCTCCATGGTGTATTACACACAAGACATCATAGAAAAAAGCTGAGAGTGAAAATAAAAGATGGGGGTGGAAATTTATATAATTACTATGTCAGCACATAGCCATATGCTTCTTGGCAGCATAATGAAGACAAGCCAGAGAGAGCGAGGCAAGACAGAGACTGTGTGAGCCACAGCAGTTGTGGCTAGAGGCAGTGCCGCCAGCCACACAGATATGTGAGTAAAGAAGTCAAGATGTCAAAATCACGATGCAAATATAGCCATTGTAGAAATCCCTTATGAAAATTTGGTTGCGATACCCGAGAGAAGGAGCTTCAAAAATGAATTACTGAGTTATATAATGTTTTAGTGATATAATTTTCTTTCAGTTACAACACTCTGGAAAAGCAAGGCTAGCTGGATTAACTGAAGTGATGTAGGAAAAATAGATGAGGATGAACTTACATGTGCTAATTTCTTTTTAGCCATGATAGCGGCACGGCTTTAGGGATGGATTGTCATGAAATTTGCTAGACACTCATGATCTCTGATGACCCCTTCACTTTTCATCTGGTGCCATCATCAGGTCAAAATCTTAATTTGTCCAACACTTTTTTTTTTTTTACCAAATACTTTGAAAACCAATGACATTCCCATCAGCCTCAGCTGTATTTTCTGTTAAGTGCTAATTAGCAAATTAAATGGTAAACATTACCTGCTGAACCTCAGCTTGCTATTATTGCCAATTGTGAGCACATTAGTAAACTACAATATCAGTATTTAGCTCATCCTTACAGCTCATCTCTTCCATCATGCAGGTAAAACTAAAAATAACTAAAACCTTTGTTCACCAACATCTCTAAGTGAAAGCCTCTGTGACCTTTATTGTAACATTACGTAACCAGTGGATATGAATTTTTCTTTTATCCTTTTCAGATTTTTCTCATAATCATATCCTCAGTGTTTCTCACTACGCACTAAATTGAATGATTTCAACTTTTGTTTCCAAGAAATTGCATTTTTCAGTTTGTCACTGTGGATGTGTCTAAGTGCTGTGATACACATTGAATTAGCCACCTTTTCTATGGCCAACAAGCCAGTTAGAGACATGAATCAGAGCTAGAGTGAATTCAAAATGCTAGCTGATGCAATTGGGCCTAAAACACTGCGCCTTAGTTGCCATATTTACCCCAAATAGACCCCGAATCTGAATCTGTTTCCTGAAGAGCGTACTCTAGCTTTCACTTGTTGGCAGTTTGTAACAGAATCTTAGCTTGTTGTCCTGATGTCTTTCATTTTAATTCACCTTGGGAGTCATAGTTGACTTTTTCCGGTATCTTTTTTTCTATATGGAGGCTTGTACCTTTGATTTTTATCAAAGAACCAGATATTTTCTGTTTGCAGTTGTTCATCTTTTGCAATGATGATTCAACCAGGAGCTATTTGTGTCCATCCATTCCAACTGTTAGTCACCTGCTGTTGTCTATGTTTGAAAATGAATGTGACTCGCTGGGTACCTTTTGCAAGTTTATAGCCATGAGGACTGCTATCATCATTATTGTTGGAATTATTGCATAGCTTATTATCATATCAACCCCTCCTGGACTGTTTCATTGTGGGAACAAAAAAAAAAAAATTTGTGCCCATTATATAGCAGTTCCTCACAATGCTAGAGGAGGAAGGGATCGATAACATCACATCTGCCTTTGAATAGTGGAGAAGACCTCATAGACCACAGTCAAACTCTCAGATAAATCAGCTCCTAAATGTCAATATGGCTTTTGGAATGCTGTATTTATAGCTCAGCTATGTCACCAAACTCACTGTTACTCACCATCTGTAATTGGCTCTCTTCCTTTACTTTT
Organism: Seriola aureovittata; assembly: GCF_021018895.1. Taxonomy (NCBI): domain Eukaryota; kingdom Metazoa; phylum Chordata; class Actinopteri; order Carangiformes; family Carangidae; genus Seriola; species Seriola aureovittata. Next base: position 20,425,038 of record NC_079371.1, read on the forward strand.
CCCTGAGCTTCATGTGAGCATCGCCAGAGTGAGCACAATCACACGTTTCCATACATGTCCTCTATATAGCAGTCTGGACAGGCTGCATGGGTCTTAATTCAAATGCGTATTTCAATGAAAGCCAGACCTGTGGCCTCACTCTAAGTCATTCTATCTATTTTCTTTCCTCCGCTTTTTCCAATTTAGGTGACATCTTTGATTTTTAAAAATAATCAGATGTACCCTCTTTGAATCGCAGAGAACTCTAATTTGTTGAGTTGAACAAGCACAAATGTACTGATCGGTCTTCATTTTCTTATTAATACTAAAATGTAGCCCTCGAGCAGCCATGATCCTTATATTATTTCTCTAGTCTTCAGCTAGGATTAACAATTTCTTGCTTCATTTTTTGGGTCATTTTATTATATGTGTATTCAGGGAAGCTATGACCTTTGCTGCGATGTATAGACCGTTACACAAGTTGCTGACACTTAGGGTTCCTGATATGAACTAATGCCCTAGGGCCACATCCATGGATTTAGTATTCTGTGGTAAATGTTAATAATATCTTTTTCTTAATATATTTTTCATAGCTGTCAAAGCTGTATTATTAGTGTAATGGAGACAGGCATTACATATAATGATAAAGCTTCTTATGGTTGGTGTAGCTGAGTTTACATGATAACTTACGTTGTCCACTCCTTTTACTCATCTTGGGAGGTGAATGTGACTTTGTCAAAGTGTGGATGTGGTTCTGGCATTAAACAGCTGGCTTTGCTCAGATCAGCCTACAGCTTTGATCCCTTACTGCAAATAGATTTAAAGGTCGATAAAGGTCATGGCCGTGAGGAACCATTCTGTACTGAAAACAAATTATGTCACACTCCCAAGCCTTGTCCCCATTTTCTCGAAGTTTTTACATTTCATAAGTAAAAAAAAGTGAAAACTGCAACCTGACCAACATCAGTAAAGGTACAAGCTCAAACTGCCATTGCACTGTATCAGGCACCAAAATGTTCTGAAATGGACATTCATTTATATTAAAATATAAACAGACCATTTTCAGGCATTATCTTAAGCAAAAGAAGTCAAAACTAGCTAAATCTGGGATCATAGTTCCAACTTGGTATGTACATGTGTAGGGAACATGTGGTGGAGATGGTTTGAGGACATGTGATGCGCTCACCTGGGCCAACTCTGTTTCTATCTGTGTGGTGGAGGAGGCCTGGCTGGTCCAAACAGACCCTGGGGCCAACAGAAGTGTCCCCAGATGGGTTGCCTGAGGCTGAGGAAGGAAAGAGATGTAACCTTGGCTAGGCTGACTGCAGAACCCAGCAAGGAGATTCATCAAGCATATGTGATCAACATGATAAGCGTGGCAAAGTGACACCCGCCTCCTAAAAAAAAAAAAAAGAAAGAAAAACCCTTTATGATTTTGGTAACAAATTCCTGTGTTATTAGTAATTGGTGGCTTGTCAGGAAGGAAATCTAAATTTGATCAATGATAAATGAAGTACATCAAGTAATTTATTTTGGGCACCGTATTCAATAGGAATGGAAAATGGAAGTCATATTGGTCTTTAATGCAATTCAGGTAGAACACTTAGGTTTTATTTTATTTCAGTAAATGGAAACAGAAACTTAACCTTATGGTATAATTAATGCCATTTAAGTGTGTGTTCAAAAAATAGATTGCAAATGTTAGAGGAAACAGTTACAAAGCAGATGAAGGAGATATTAGAAAAGCAGAAATATAATGCCAGAAATCAATCGCAATCCAGATATGGCTTATTGCAAGTTGTGAATTTCATAAGAGATAATTAGTCCAGATTCACTTTAAAAGGGATGAGACTATAGAGAGAAAGGCAGTGACTGAAAGAGAGCGAGTGTAAATGATAATGAGGGGTATAGGATGAAAGAGGATGGAGAGAATATTGACTAACCAACAGGACATCACAATAAAGGCATACTCAGATGGCTGAAATTGCCTGTCAAAGGCAACAGTGTGATAACATTAAGAAGGAGGCATCTTTCATTTCACTGCCTTAGCACCCTAACTTGTGGGATAAATCATTTTAATGCATGCCATCAGTATTCACACAAACAGACCTCTTGTGAGGAGGCTTATTCCATGGTAGAATTGTATTAATATTCATACAAGTGCACTTCTCTGGAAAGAGCCATTTGTTTATATGTGTGGGGAGAAGCACAGAGCATCTGCTGACACTCTGGCTCGCCAGATAAGATGCTAGACGGAAAATGAGCTTTTGTTAAATAATCTGTGAAGTTTCAAACTGAGGAAAAGTAGGTGAAGAAAGAAAAAGTGAAGCAGTAGCACATGTATGACATTAGATTGTTGATGCGGCTGCACTGAAGGCACCAGCAAGTTTAAAGGCAGATGTGTTTTCTCATTTTGGATTGAAAAATTATGAAGACAGCGAAGAGCTGGACAAAAGCAAAGCCATGTGCAAGATAAAGCTGTTTGTACCTTTTGGTACACATTGTAACCGGTTCACCAGGGTACGTTAGCAACACACATTGTTTACCTACTTATTATTTCTTGAGATCCGTGTCAAAACTGTTGGTCATGTTAAACAAAACGGGCATTAATAAACTGCTTTGGGGTCCACTCTCAGTGTAAACATTATTCAAACTGAATTGAATCTAATCAAATTGGAAATTGTATTGAATTGTGACCTTGTGAGTTGCAATTGAATCAATTCGGGAAATCACTGGCAAAACCAAGCCCTATAAGTTACATTACATTACTCTCATTACTCAACACATCTCTGTCAAAGTCAGACTTTAAGCTCATATCAAACTTCAAAACCTGCTGTTTTTAACAAGTGTAAAAACAGAAAACCATATATTTTAACAAGCAGTGAGCTTACGCTTTCAAGGTATTTACCATAAAAAGGTAGCATAACACTAATGCACCCCAGTTACTACATGTAGCAACACTTACCTATCCTCACAGTGAAGCTGAGGGCTTTTCACAATAGCCAATTAAACCAATTATTTTAACTTCACCTGTGGGTGACATTAGCAAGCTAGCTAAAAACACAAAACTTATAAATACAAGAACTTTGGATTTAACAGGAGTTGCATTTCTAATCTTTTGGTACAGTTAGCTGTGTCCCTATACACCAAGCTAACATAGTTCTGTCAAATGAGCACAGAGAGATCAAACTGATATCAACCATCCTTCAAAATACCAGAAAGAGAAATGTTGACATAACAGAGCTTTACTGGGTTGCTGTAATGTAATGTAATATAATGTGTAATGTAACCTTAATCTGAATTTCAAACTTTACTTTGAGGTGGGGGATAAAATATTCCCTGTGGCCCCTCGTAATTTAATTTACAGATTTGGATTTTAAACTTTAAATTGAAAACTCTGCAGATATTACTCTTATGTATTGGTCTGCTTGGTTGTGGCTCTTTGATTTCACCCTCCTTTTTCACTTCTTTATGTTTTATAGCAGCTGGCAAACTATGAAGTGACTCACCACCGTGATGCTCTTATATACAGTGTGTGGTGTCCTTGCTTTTAAGTTGGAAGCTTTGTTCATACCTTGTTGCTAAGAGAAACACATATGACTGTTACATCTCAACAGGCACATCTGGAAAGTGGTTTCACCTGACTATTTTTTTTTTTTTTTAAAAAGTAGGATTTCACAGCCAAAACTAAAATAACTGCGAATTTGCAAGATTATTTTTATTGCTTGGAAATCTAACTTTTGTTTTTTTATGAGGAAGAATTGACTTTTTGTTTCGTCTCACTTTAAGTTTCATTTATATTTGTGCATTGCACTGTTAATGCTGTACCCATGGCCATGGCCATGGAGATACCCTGAGGTATGATGCCTTCAATGATTCCGGTAGAGATTGTTGCTAATGAAGATATCATTGAAGAAGTTGAACAGATGCATCCATCTATTGTTGTGGAGGTACAAACAGTGGGTGAAATCTGATGCTGAACTATTAAAACCTATGCTGTACACATCCATGATGGGACCACGTTAACCCCTTGCGTCAAGAATAAATTGGGCTGTACACACTATTTGTTATTGAAAAAGTAATCATATTCCTGTACATGTTAGACACTAATGTGTTCCTGACCAACACTGATTGTTTTTTACTTTTTCCTGATATGTTCATCTATCTACATCTCGAAAATTGTGTGTTTTTCTCTCAACCTCTATGTCTTTGCTTTTCGCTGTCCTTCCCTCCTGGTATTCTTTGATCTGCCATTTCTATCTCATGGTGTTTGCTATTTTTCTCCTGTAATCAGACGCACAGATTCATCTCTGTCGCCCTCAGACACCACCTAAATCAATTTCCCAGCACTCTCCCATCTTGGAGGGCCGCTGTCAGGGTTGGCACCTTGCAACTTGGGACACACCTATGCGCAAACACACACACACACTTTCCCTTTCATTCACCCACACAGTCACTAAAGCACACAGACAGGCACATAAAAACCACACACACACAAGTGCACACACACACACACACACTCATACCGGTGATTCACCACATCACTGTTCTCTAATGTCTTACTTGCTTCATCTTTGCAACATCCATTTGTCACCGCTGACAGGTCTTGGCAGCAGCATCTATCCATCCAACCTTTATCCTCACTACGTCAGCCCACACTGTTTCTCTCAAACCCCGACCTCCTCCCCCTTCAGCTCCATCTCTTTTTGAACTTGGGAGGAAGAAGTGAGGGATGGTACACAACTGCTGGCCATATTGATGCAGGGCCATGTCTTGATACCAGCCGGTGTGTTCAATTTCAACATGGGGTTTTGGGCAGAGCAGTAAGCCAACCCATCCAGTCAGCTGCGATCAGTGGTGTTGAAGAGAGCATGTGATGCATTAGCAGGGAGGACTCATCTCAGGCTGGCATCTTGTGGAGAATCACTTAGACATGGTGTCACGGCTTGTGTGTGTGTGTGTGTGTGTGTGTGTGTGTGTGTGTGGCTAAAATGTGGCTGTTGTGGACCGTACATTTCTATAGAGATACGTTAAATATGTTAACTTTAAATGAAAACACATTATTAGCATGTTGAAGTTGTCGTTGTGGGCATGTTAGCATACTGATGTTAGCATTTAGCTCAAAGTACCACTGAGCCTCAGTAGACTGTCAGTCTTGTTCTGTTCTGTCACTTAGTTACATGTGCTTTAGGCGTGATGTTAACAGAGTTGTGTTTCTGTTTGTGTGCTTGTAGCCACATTTTTGTGGAAGTACACTCAAGCTTACTTTATACTTAAGAGTAGAGAAAGCCCCACTACTGACTGCATGATCTCATTTTGTAGCTCTTTGATGAATAATTATGCATCTTAATGAGTATAAAATTATTTCCTTAAATGATTTTCAGTGCTTTACAGTACAGAGTTTAAATTAATAGAACCCACCTGTTGCATGAAGTCATTAAAGTATTTGTTAATTAATGTATGCTTCATGAATGACCTTATTAGCATAGCTGGTTAGGTGTAATATATCAAAGTAATTATACCCATACATTAGTTGGTTCAATACCCCTTAAATGTTAAATGTGTGTACAGGAGATGCTTGATCCTGGAGAAAATACTCAAAGCACAAAGGCGATATGTAAGGTGTAACTTAGAAGGAGAGAAATCCAAAAAAGCCAGATAATGAAAGACGTGGATTTATCTACAGCCCTGACCTCAAGTGTAGTCCTGCTCTGCCAGCTCATTCTCTCTTCCTGGTTCTTCCATTGTTTGCTCGGCACTTCCACACACACTGTGTGTGTGTGTGTGTGTCTACCAATTTGGCTGGCTTCTTTTGATCAAATATTGACCTGCAAATCAAAAAAAGGAGGAGGTGGAGTTAAAGCTCCCACTCCATAAGTCTTTTATAAATTGTTTATTTAATGTTTTTTATTATTATTATTTTCTTATGCCCACGAGCAAGGCAATTAATATCCTGCAATGGCTTCAAGTTTTACTTTTATGTCCAGATTTACTGTCATTTATTGGCCTCTGGCTCTTTTTATGCCTTCTCGCTGGTGACAGCCATGCCCAGAGGCATTAACGTCCGTCTGTCTGTCTTTTTCTTGTGAATGCAATATCTCAGTAATGCCTCCAGGGAATGTCTTCAAATTTGGCCCAAACATTCACTTGGACTCAAGGATGAATTGATTAGATTTAATGCCTAAAGGTCAATGGCCAAGGTCACTGTGACATGTTTTTGGCCCCAACTCACTGTAAGGTCATAATGTTCTACAAAAACAGTATTCAGTGCTGTAGCTCAGGAACAGAAGGCGAGATTGTGACCATATTTCACCTTTGGTCAGATACTGAATTACTGACACAAATCTTGGGTGCTCACGTGAAACTATGGTGATTGTATAGACCTGTGCTGCCGGGTTGAAGATGTGTGTGAATTTTGTAGCTTCTTTGCAGCAATATCTATATTTGCAGCATTGTCTACTATCCTGGCTACAACTTGAGTTCGATCAGAATCTGATTTATTGGCCAATCGTGTGAACACATACAAGGAATATGACTTTTGTTTCTGTCAGTGAACTTGCACACTAATGTAGTGACATACAGCAGAACAAGAACAGCAAAGCACAACAAAAACAACTCAATTCAATTTTGTTTATATATCCCTTTATCATAAATGAAAAAATAGTCTACACTTCATACCTTTTATTAAATTCAAAGTCTTCGCCACATATGAGTTTGGACAGACATGGATTTAACTGCAACTTGACGGAAGCATACAACTGCGAGGCGGTAATTCCAGCTCTTATTGATGTATCTCTCACTGTTTACCATTATCTAAAGCCCTTTTCTGTTTTGTCTAGTACCATGCCAAGGTCCTTTGAAGATATTGAATACGTGGAGGCAGTGCTGTAGTTATATTTGCAGCAGCTTTGAACTCTTTCGGGTGTGTGGCATCAGAATTCACATCACTGAGGCTGTGAGTCATCAGTGTGCGCTGAATGAAATCTGTCTACTTGGCTTTTCAGTTCTGCTCACGGTCATAATACTTGTCAACACTGAGGCATTTAACAAAGGAGCCTTGCCTCCTCCTGACAGCAGGAGAAACAACAGGATAGTATCTAGTCTTTCTGAACACACCGCTGGCTCACTAGGCAATTTAAATATATCACTTTTTTTTTTGGATGGATGCTGCTGCTTTTGAAACACATAGTGGGAGTTGTTCATGTCGATTTGCCATGAACTGTATACCAGCGGTTTTAAAGAAAAAGCAAACATAGATTTGACCTGAAGGGGAAAAGCCACATGCCATGCAAACCGATGGCCAGTAATTTAGTTGACAGTGATTGATAGTGATGTGTTGGGGCAAAAAGGATCATAAATCACATATGACAGCAGTCATGGAGCGTGGCTAGAAAACACGCACGCATGAAGGCATCTTACAACTTGAGATTTTGTTGTTGGCTAACGCTCTGTTTTTTTTTAAAAAATTGATCCTGTGACCCACTGAAGCTTTATGGCATCATTCAGCTGGAGTTTTATGCCATGGTTCTGTGTTATGAACTGGTTGAGGAATGAAGTTGAAGGATTGGTTTGTAGTCTTTCATATCTGTCTTTGTATACTACACAAAAAAGTTGTGCAATAATACTTTCCAGAGTTCTTCTAAGCTGGAAAATGGCAAAATCTAACCAAACTGAGTGGGAATCTTCCAAGGTTACAGCCTTTTTTGTTACAAAATTTCCTCATTGTGTTGATAACGACATGTAGACTTGTTGTCAGTCTTGTGTTGAAGTCCGTTTCCTTTTCAGATACTGTTTCAAAGTGTGCTTTCCGTAGCATTGCCCTATGGTTGGGATTAGGGTACATTTGTCTTAAACATGAGCATTGGAGGAGCAACTGGTTGGTGGAGACATTAAGGTTAGACTTAGGTTTAGGTAAGGGGAACACAAATTTATGGGGAAACAGATTGGAACAGACTTTAAAACATTCTACTACTAACTACTGACCTACTGAAACAAAGTTACCCACTTGGCTGCTGAAGCCTCATATTAGCTTAAATTGACCTTTAGAGTGTGTTTTTGCACAAAAGAACTGTGGACTGTGTCCCTCATTTTGTCCCAGTGCTTCAGAGGAGAGGAGGAATTATTCCAGGCACCGAAAACTCTTTCATTCATCATAGATACTTTATGTGATTTGAGTATTTGAGTGAAAAGGTCCAACCCAAACTTTAAACAGACCTTTGAATTCATGTTAATATAACACTAATTTAAAGAGGTGACTTTCATGAAGGTGAAGGTGAAACTGGAAAGAGCATGTCAGACTTAATTTAATGGTTCTCCATAATACAAATGGTTCTGTACCATAATTCCATGATCTGTGAACCAATGTGATATAAGTATCTCCACCACGCTCTGCTTGTCTCTCTGGCAAAGTGGTTGGCAATTTTATGAAAGCATATATTTGTCCTTGTTGTTTATGTCTACAAGCCTCAGATGGTTGGGAGATATATTTCTCTCTCTCTGTGTGTAGGGTCTCTTGTGTGGGAGAAGGATACACTTTTATCCTTGTTCTTAATGTGGAAACACGATTATCAAGGAGCACTGTAGCGTACTCAGCCTGCTGATGCAGTCTATCCCCTCTCACATGTGTTTTAAGATAAAAAACCCTCACAAACTCCATTCTGGCTCATGAACATCTCATCCCCTGTAAAGCTGGGCTCTGGAACAATGATCAAGATAAGTCGGGCAATTTTACAGTGGAACACTCTGTTAGAGCTGCAGGGGAGATATATTTTAAAATGTTGTCCAGCCAATGCTCTCCAAGGACTGAGAGCTGAAGACATCAGTGAACGAAGAGTCGTCTGAAAAAACTTGCCATTCATTAGCAGGAGTGCTGGTATAAGCAATTTCAAGTGTGTTGGACTTTTGTACTTTTACACCCAACCAAAGAACAGGATAGAAGAGCACTAAGTTACAGAGCATTTATTGGCAAAGGTATAAAAAATGCAGTAAATTTTTGTGGTGTGACTAGCAACTTCTGGAGCTTGTTATGAATTTCTAGAGGTCACCTTCATGTAAGAATGATGTTTCAGTACTGTGGCCAGCGTCTTTTAAAGGGCTACAAAAGTTTTTACAGCCTCAACCTGCAGCAGACTCATGAGACCTCTCTCCTCAAAACTGTATAATGTTGAGAAGCTGCTTCTTTATTCTCAGCTTCTCTACTCACGGAATGGGTGGTGTGTGCCTCATTGTATTGCATGGCAATAGACGTTCATGGGTAATTTCACACACTCATAAAAATGTTAATCTACAATGATAATACTGCAAATGGAGTTCAATAATTTGATCTGGCGTGGTAAAACATCTTTGTCTGCTCAGCCATCGCTGCTCTCAGTCTGTCTCTGCTCCATTGCTGCTCCTGTCTGTCTTTTTCCTGCCTTTTTTTTTTTTTTAACATGTGGGACAGTATAAATTCAGCTGCAGAGACCACTGTCATGCATGAAATTGCATTAGTCATAGCTTTGGCTTCCTGGCTGCAGCCACGCTTCAGAAACATCTAATGGAGGCTTTTAGGCAGGGTAACTTTCAGACGGCCGGTTCAGGTCACAGGGTCTGTGGGATTGACTGCTGGTTGAAGCCCCTCTCTCAGGGGAGAGTCGGCACATGCCACTGCCCAGGTGTCATCCAGTTTCCATCAGCATTAAGTTTACTCAGGCTGGGTTGTATGCATGTTAGTCAGGGTTTAACCAGGCAGAAGACAAGCATCAGGTTGATGATCATATAAATGCTAAAGAAAGCACAAGGGCAGTCAAATGTACAGATTGAATGGTAGAATTTTAACAGAGATAAAATAAATAACTGTACTTCAGTTTGATGTCCCTGATTGAATACACACACTCCTAAGCCAAATCATCTGCTTGTAATCACATGGATTAAGGAGAAAGATAATTGTTGCTTGTTTACATTGACAATGAGTGTTTGCTGGCCACACTCCAAAACTGGTGCGATCTTACAACAAATTCTCAAACCTGCTTACACCCATTTATTGTTGTCTCTCCGTTTAACACCATTCTGCATCATGGGAAAGAAGAAATGTGTGATTTTGTGTTAGTCATGTAGCAGCATGGTTCTAGGGATGGCAATGTTGGTCTTTCAGGTAGTCAGTCCTCTGCAGGTTAAAATGTTGTTTGTCATGATGCTGTCTGTCAATGCTGCTTTAGTGATCTAGCTACTGCTATCAGTACTAGCATTGTAGTATATAAGTCTCTGCAAAAGACCTCAATTCTCAACTTTGAGTGAGAATATAAGCATTGCTTGAGAGAAATAAAGAATACAGATATTTAATTAAGTGATTCGAGTTGGTTCAGTTGCTAATGTATGAATTCAAAACACAATAATGTGGTCTTGGCATTGGAGACACAAAGTTTTGGTCAAAAGATACGGTACAATTGTGACTTTGTTGCTCCTTTGGCAATCTAATTAATGTGATTCTCAGACAGAGGCGTCAAATTTGTAAAGTGAACAGTCTCCGTATTGATTTACTTATTGAGTTACTTAAAAGAATCAGTCCTCCCACTGCTAGGTATTAGTGAGAACGGTTGGCAAAACATTATGCCACCTAATAGTCATTTAATTGGATCACCAGCCACAGTCATTATCAGCATTGTGTGTGTGTTTGTGTGTGTGTGTGTGTGTATGTGTGTTTGTGTGTGTAGAGGTCAACGAAGCGCTTATGGAGGCAGAGCAGAGGAAGTTGTCCAAATACAGTATCCCATAAATATCATATTGTTACTAGTCACTAAACAGAACAACAGAGTGAAACAGTATTTCTTTGGGTTACATAAAAAACGGTAAACTAAATTGCTATTTGTAACATATTTCTTACTTTAGCATCATCAGTAATAAGAAGAGATTAATTCTGACGACAACTGGCCATGGATATCACGGGGAGATGGCTCTGTTGTCCACAGATGATAAATGAGCATGAAAACATACTGTACATTCAGAGCTTCCCTCAAGATAAAAAGCAGAGGATGCATCACTGGCGACTTTGACTGGTACATTAGATCATTGATTCACACTCAGCTTGAGGAATGGTTGCAAGTCAATTGCATTATCTCACTGACATGTTACCAGCCCTGTGTATTCAGTAATAAAAGGCCTAAAGCAGTAGCAGAATAAAGAGGAGGATTCTTTAACTACTGTGGTTTGCTACTGTGGAACATTTGTGGCGGGTCGATTAACCACGGAACTCTTTCTAAAATTGCACAATTTCTTTTTCACCGGAGACAATGGTAGGAGACACTTGATTTATAAATTTGACTCATGCCTGTGGTTAAATTTGTTTCTAATAAGACTAAAAGCTCCACTCTTTGGCTTTAGAGACTGTAATATTCTTAGATCAAACGATTCATGCACAAGGAATGGACGTGGAAATGGTTTGGTGGGTCACCAAAATCATCAGGATCCTCTTGGCCACTTTCTATTGGGATATGTTGCTCTGCACCAGGAGGATAGCAGGGTAGATCATGGCCTTGTCACAGAAAACTTATGTGAATCACAAAGAGTTGACAGACTTGGCAATTGTAACTTTTCAAAGTTCTCTGCTGTACTCTGTGCTGTACTGTGGGTGAGCCCTCAAGTCTGGGAGTGACTGGACTGAAATCCTTTCGACTGGCCAAATACTGTATGACAGACTAAGATTGGCTGTGAGTCACCAAGCTGTCTTTCTTCTTCAGAGGTTGTATTGTGGTGGCTTAATGAAAGCTTCTCCAGAACGCCAGTGGTTTGAGTGCTAGCGTGACTTTGAGTCATGGGTGTGTGACACTTCAGTGAGGTGTGCAATAGAGTACAGGAGACTAATAACATCAGGCTTCAACTGGAAATAATTCAGTATTGTCTAAATAATTAATATTGTCTTTAGGCAAACCAGGAGAAAAATAGAGAGGAAAACATTGGAAATGTTATGTCAGATATGATTGATGTGGGGAAGGATGAAGGACGGGTGAGGGCAGACAATATAAATTTTAACTCCTCCAGCTAAACGCCAGCAGCTTGCATACGAGAAGTGAAGCTGCAGGGTTAAAGGGGTGAGAAGTCTCCCATCGTGACAGGAGTGCGGCCATTATCACACAACAGCCATGGGTATTAAATTGAGTTATTTCTGCCACGTCCAGCTGCCAGCTGGAGATAAGCGCTGTTTGGCTGAACCTGTGAACTTACCAGCATCTCTTGGAACCTGTCCTCGCCACGTTAATTGATGTATGCACCTTCAGCCCTGTTGCCTCATATTAACGCACGAAAATACTGTAGCTGAGCTGAGTGGATTGGCAGAATTTGATTTAAAGTAAGACTGAATTATTCTGCTATTGGGGTGATGCATATGATGAAACACTGAGCACACCCCTAAAGAATACCAATGCGAGAGAAGCAGTTTCAAATGCACTGATGCTTGAGTCATTCTATTGTTGATAAACTTGGATTTATGAGATAATTTTACAGATAAGTTTAAGTGTGCGTACATTATATTTAAATTAATTGTAATAAAGCTTTAAGGGCCTTTCTACCAGTGACAAGAACAGACAGTTTTACTGATTGTGTCGCATTGGCAAGGTTCTCCAACAGCACCAGAGCAGCTGTTATTATTTATGACTGTTACGCAGCTGAGGCTATTTTCTACCACCTGTACAATTAATTTATAACACATACCTGTAAACCATCATTCTTGTGATATTTGAGTCATTATTACTAAACTCCTTGAAAGTAATCAATGATTACTTTATAGTGCTCATTGAAATAGACTTGACTGTCTGTTGAAATAGAGTAAGCTGCCTCACAGCTGTGGATGAAACTCCTGCAATAGCTTTGCACTCCTGCACGCAGGGGGGCCTTCTCCCCAGTTTGGAATCCACTGGCTGGCTTAGACTGATCAGCATAGAGGTGAGTGTAACGAACTGAAATCCTCAATGATGTACAAAAAATAGCCGCTTTAGACAGGATAAACCCTATTGACAACATGGCCTTCAGACTTTGACCTCCAACTGAACAAATACTTTTTGGCTTCTATTTCTTCAAAGCCTGGGCTGCTTTTTAAAATGTAATGAAGTATTTATCATTTCTGTCCTGGTTGGTGTTTTATTTCCTTGAGTAATGCTGCACTTGATTTTAAAAGAGCCGCTTGTTAAAAGATGACACTCATTGGGTTTTAACCTTAACTCCCTGTTGTTAGGCTTAGAAGACTGACATCAAAGAAACAGTTTTGTTTTTAATTAACATTACATCAACCACCCTGTTGATTGGCTCTGTAAAACCAGAAATTACAGCCACAGATTCAAATAGCATTAACTGTTTCATGCTCAGCTCCGCCCCAGGGAGTGGGTAAGTAGTAGTAGTGGTAACAGCTGGCAAGTAAAATCAAAAATTTGAGTGTTACACCAGACATTGTGTGTTTGTGTATATTTGAATTGATTTTTCACTTCAACATGGAGTGAGGAAGATTGTTGCTTTTGATGTTTTAAGTCCAGGGCAAGGCTAAGCCTTTGGATCGGCTCTTGTAAAAACAGACGAAGCCGAGTCAAGGTTGAGGATTTGCTTGGGAGCAGGCATAGCGACAAGGTTAGCCACTGAGGCTAGTCCGCTCTAGAATGGGGGGGATTAGGAGCTAAAGATTAGACTCTAATGATCCTCAGGTCTGTGTGGTAAGAGCTTCAGCACAAGCAACATTAAACACTCACAGCCTGTCATCAAAAACAGTGCAGGGCTTAATAAGCTTCACCAGTGAATTCTAGCCCACAGGCCTCTTTCCTTGTCTTCCATTGCACTCGGATAATATGCCGATAAAGTACTGTAAGTGTTGCAAAGCACTCTCTTGACCTTGATAAGGCAGCCAGCCATGATGAGGAGCTTGGGGGAATTTATACATGAGCTTATCTAAACAGCTGACTGCTGACAGTTCACACAGAGAGAAGGAAAGAAGCAAGGAAAGAAGAGAACGAAAGACAAACAATGGAGACACAAAATAGAAAAAATTAGTAAGAAAGAAAGAGAGTGACATAAAAAAGGAAGACTGAAGTGAGAAAGCTTGTGTGTGTGTGTGTGTGTGTGTGTGTGTGTGTGTGTGTGTGTTGGAAGGAATGCTCAGTAATTAAACCTATATCTTTGAAAGAGATTCTCCACTCCTCAGAAAATACTGTATTTCTGTTTGCGGGATGAGAACACACAACAAATAACTGCCTCTGAGGAATGAAAGCATTTTCATTTACTCAAGTGGAAAAAATTTAAAGGGCATTATCAGTCTTGTGAAAATAATCACACCACAGACATTGATCATTTGAAGAATAAATGGGGTCTGCAGCTGGCCTTTCCCACAGAACACAGAGTAGCTTACTGGAACATCTCTTCCCTCCTTGCACCACATCTGGAAGCCCAATCAGTTTATCATTCAAATTGTAGACCCCACCCACTCATCTTGAATAGGTTGTACCACTCCTGGTGACAGTCATAAAATAAAAACCTGTCCTTTCACGATCCATACCTTGAATGGTTGCTCGGGGCTGGGTAATCCGCCATTGCTCTGTGACTACACTCTCTCGTACTGAAAGATTGACCAGAGCCATGGACCAGTAGTTGCCATGTGCACTACAGCATTGTTGTGAACAATGGCACACAAGGCTACCATTGGTTACCAGCATGACTTGGTTTCTCCTATGAGACTCTCCCCAGGAATTCAGACATAGGTTACGGCCAAGACCCTTTCAATTCTGCCCTGCCCGTTGATTTTGGCTTCAGTGATGCAGTTCCATTGTTGTCACTTATCAGTGGCTCTATATGCTGCAACACTAATACCTCATTACAACATTGGTGTAGTATCTTTGTAAGGCCTCTCCAGGGCCATCCAGCTACTGACCTCATGAATGAGGGGATGCCACAGCAGGGTCATGTAGGTATCCATGAAGGTCCATGTAGGCTTTACTCCCAACTGGACTTGAGGATTCTGACTTAATAAGTCCAATCACAGCCTATGAATACCATCCCTTCACGCTTGTAATGTGCAACCACAATATGTGATCAAAGAAGTACATGGCCATCAGAGGAGTCACTTAGTAGCACTCAAACCCGAACAGTGTCAGTCCCAAATCAGTAGAACTTGACTCACCCTTTAACCCAGCCACAATATAGAGGGCATCCAGGTGAAAGCAAACAGTCGTTACCTACCTGGTGCTACAGTGGCTTGAGCATGTTCATATATTTTGAGTGCAAGGCACTGGAAAGTAGCCAAACGGTAAATTGCTTTACTCCCTCAAAGGTAAAGAGGACGGCTTTGCCTGAGAACCACTGATACATGATAAAAATGGTTTTCAAGTGTATCTTGGTAAGCCAGTCAGCCAGAGGTGGAATGTGCAAGGGAAGCAATCTCAGGGTCAAATGCAGGTATGCCCCTTGTGTCCTATTTTCTTGGTTCCCAGAACATGAGCAGAATAGTGACACTTCTTCTTATTGAAGGGCAGTAACCAGCATCTCTTTGTAGCAATTTCTAATCTTCCAAAGAGACAGAACCAACATCCTCATGAAAGGACACAAGGGAACAAGGGAGAAAACTTTTGCAATCCCTGAACAGAATACAAGGAGGCACACAAGCAGTCCACTGTGGTGCTGAGGCTGGAAATTCCTCATGTTTCCTCCCTCATCAGTCCCAGTGGCTTAGATAAGCACAAGGGGATGCAAATTAATTGAAGCGCTCCTGTACAGCGACCAATGACCGTCTCAAGCCAGAGTGGCCAAGAGGGGCAAGGCTGCATGAAAGAGGGATTACCACTGTGATGCTGCCCATGAGGGCATAGATGAAAGGCCATCAACAGAGGAACTGAGCTCTATAAGGGAGTGAGGATGCCCCTATGGCTTTTTTTTCACCCAGTTCCCAACATGCACTGTTTGGGATCTGGTTGCAGACACCGAATGCTTAACGATCTTCAGACAGTACTTTCACTGAAAAATTCCTGCAATTGACTGGCACTCAATGGTGGTCAACACAATTGAATTAGAAATACTAAGGCAGCAAAAAATAGTGACAAGATTCCCATTAAGAAATTCATAATCCTGCTAACTATCAACTTCATTACTTTCTGTTATCCAACAAATGATTTAGAGAGCCATGTATAATTCATTCATTCAAGCCAGGAGAGCTGCAAAGAAAGGATAAAGATACGATCACTGTTTACCAAAAAACCACCAAGGATCCTCTTTACCTATGCTGAGACCATATTCAACTGCAAGACCTTAAACTCTTGTAGGAAAACACATTACAGAATGAGAATAATGGAAAAGCTATGGCCATTGCATTACCATTTGATTACCATTTGCACAATGTCAAACAATTTTATATAAAACAAACTGAATACATTTGGTAATGAGTCTCCAATACTGTACATTACTGCAATTTGCCTACCACCCTGACATTTTACACCACACTACGCATATTAATTTGAAAAAAAAAATTGCTTCAGGGCTTTGGGGAGAATATTGTAATTAAACAAGCATTACTCAATATGAATTTGTCACATCTGAAAATGAACAAGGGTAAGAGTGTACTGTACGCAGCTTGAACAAATATGGAGAATATTTTACATTCTTGCAGCAAAGCAAGAAACAAAACTCCAAGGCGCTGTGAAATAAAACCCTAGTGGAGAATAAATGCTTCTTCTTCTGTTTTCTTCCCCTGAAAGGAAACATGTTTTTTATCAATCATGCCCAAATTACCAGTAAACATTCATCCATCACTTTAGGGGGTGGATGCATAACAACAGAATGCTTGTGGTAGAAGAATGAAAAAAAACACATAAAAGAATGAGTTTGCAGAGAGGCAATAGCACAAGAATCTATAACACCTGCTCTTACAAACCCACTATAATAACACCTCCTGACTATTATCACGTAACATACAATGAGGCAAAGAGCTTTATTGCAGCAGTTGTGTTGTTACAGCTTCAAGATATGACCAATGAAAGATTCCCAGACACACCCACAGCTGAATGTCTATTATTGTGCTGTGTACCAGCAGCTGAATAAAGAAGTCATTTTTTGGTTTTGTGCATGCGTGTGTTCATATCATACACACACACATGAAGTTCATGCACACACTAACCAATGCATATTCATTCCCTTTTCTGTTTTCTATTGTCTCATGTGACAGCAAGTTATGCATTCAATATTTTCATGTGTATGAAATGTGGTGCCTTTACCCCACTGTCTGCTCTCATGTCTCTTCCTGGTGATGTGTGATGCTTGTCCTCTGTGGCCCAGTGAGCTTATCCATCTCTAGTGTAGCGTGTTCATCCAAAACCACACATGTAGCGGTGGCACCAACCCCCCAGAGAAAAGTTGATGAAACATCCCCACTCAGCAGCTTAAAAGAGAACTGCAGTTTCCATAGGAACAAGTCTAAAGGCAATTAGATATGAAGCGCAGAATGAAGCTTGATGAGCCATCATTCAGGAATGGCCCTCGAAAATTTCATCTGTGATGCGCCGACTCCTCCACACGACTTCCTTTCTTTCATTTCCCTCTCTTCATCGCTTGTGTTTCCTCTGTTTCTCCTTCCCGCTCCTCACCAGATGCTAGTTTAAAGCACACTTTCTGCAATGAATCTCATCTCTACATCATGAGGGCCCTATTCATCTTCTGATCAGCCAGCATGGTGACACAGTGTTGCTTTCTGAAAAGGAGAATGAGATGATGAGGATGGGCTGGAGAAGCAAACACAAGGATGAGTTTAGGGGGAGATTAGGAGGTAAGGGAAGACATTAAGAAGAAAATTAAAAAGAAGAAGGGGAAGGTAAGGACACAGACAAATTGGACAATGATGAGGACAGAGAAGGGAGACGAAGAGGGGGAAGAGGGAAATGTAGTGATCAGTGACCCTGCTTTGGGGCTCTCGTCCATGCTCCATTAAGGCTCATTTGCATAATGTTCCTGGCCTCATTAAAGATGAGCAGAGATGCTGAAAACATTCTGCCAGGTAACACATGTGATAGCATCTCCTCCTCTTTTCCCTCATTTCCCCCCTCCCCTTATTTCCATCACTGTCTTCCCGTCTTCGCTCTTCAGTCCTCCCACCCTCCTCCTCTCCGACCTTCCCTCACTCTGCGTATCAAAAACGCATAAGAGAGATAAAGGGAACATCTGACAGTCTGCAACCCTCTCCACCTCTCATCCATCATACATAAATGCTTCCCTCCCCTCCCCTAACCCTAACCCTTCACTGTTGAGCTGCCGCCCCCCTACTCATTTGTTGGTGCATGTCCTGCCTCCCTTTTTCTCCCTTCTGGCATATCTCTGCTTGTTCTGGGCTAAACCGTGAATGCACGTTAGCAGCAGTTTAGCTAAGTACACATCTTTCCAGGAAGAAATTAATGGATTTTGTCTCTATTTTTGTCTTGCTTTCCTCACTCTTCATGTTAGAGTGAATGAAGAGTGACAACAGTTCTGGCGCCAGTGTTGATGAATGAATAGCGTGTGGAAAAATTTATATTTTTCCCACATAGAACTGAACATTACCCACAAAATCTGATCACCAACCAATACAAATCAATGGCTCGCAAGAGGAGAAATTCAAAATCACATCAGATTTCATCCATCTTGTCCCCCTCCTTCATTTTTGCTAGTCTGTTGACTTGGAGAATAATGCCTGCTGTGGCAATCAATAGATTTCCCTCACAACTAATGTCACTCTCTGTTCTGCTCTCTCCCACACACCTCCTCACTTGTTGAGAGATAGCGCCACACAGATTTGTTCTCATTTTCCGCTCACACACTCCATTTGTTTTTACATCTTTGTACTTCTCTCCAGTTCTGGTCCCTTCTCGCTCTCCTTTTATGTTGTTTCTCTCTCTCTCTCTCTCTCTCTCTCTCTCTCTCTCTCTCTCTCTCTCTCTCTCTTTCTCTGTCTCTGACAGCTGTTGTTGCTTCTCTGTGTTTGCAGCCTACGCCTTATCTGGGCATGCATTCATTTAGCTGCCATTAGATGCCTCTCCACAGACCCTGCCCAGAGCTCTTCTAAAGGAGGAACCCATTTAAACAGCATAATTCATAACACAGAGAGCAGCGGTACATATGGAGGAGTAATGTGCTTTAATGCTGTCAACTGTGAGTAGACAAATAGCTGGTCATTAACATCCATATCAATGCATGTGGAAAAAAAAGTAGATGCTCTACTGTTGTTATCATTTACATAGAATATGTTACAGTAAGCGTTGCATTTTTGACATCAAAGTATTCCCCCAGCAAAACGACACATTCCATGGGATTTATGCTGAAATGTGGGGTCTTATTTTGCGACACACTGCCTACGTATGCAAATTTTGCTCAACTTTTAAACCTTTTATCAAACTTCCCTGGATTCTCTGGCACTCATGCTTGCCATCATCACATTTCAGCAGTCACCTAACCAGCTTTGTGGTACCATATGCCCTGAAATCTGCATACCTGTTTTAGACTAAATCTCCCCTTCTCTTCCATCCTTTCTTCTCCTGTTTCTGCATTCCAGTACACTAAAAGACAGACTAGAAAACTGGGTGAGACTTTCTGGCGCAATGCTGAGTTTGTTTGAATACTATTTGAATTAGAGGGACTACTGTGTGTCGATTGGTAATTACACATCTGAGTATACAAAATGACACATGCAGTGGAGTACCCCAAAGCTCCATTCTTGGGCCACTTCTGTTCTACATGTTTCCACTATTATGGAAAACAACAACATATGTTAATATACTTCTGCATACAACACACAGATTTAAATAATGGTATTATCAGGTTTTAGGATTGAACAAATCAGTGATTGGATATGCCTCCTGATCTCCTACTACATTATCCAGACCTCAGAGCAAGAAAGCAGCATTCAGTTTTTATGCACCACATAACTTAAAGAAACTACCAGAAAACTCCAACTTTCAGTAGTTTAAATCAGGGCTTAACACTTTTGGGTTTTCCACTGCCTTTAATTAAATTAAATTTGGGACTGTTTATTAATATCGCGCACTGCAATGTCACAGAACTGGAATTTTTATTCCCATCTTTTATTCTATTTAAGCTTATTTCTGTCATCTACGTTGTGTTACTCATTTTAAATCATGTCTTAATGTCTTACATAAAGCACTTTGAATTGCCTTGTTTTTGAACAGAGCAACACAGATAAACTTGCCTTACCTTACCTTGTCCTTACACTTCTGTGTCTGTGGTGAGAACATTAATAGTATGGTCACTTCCTCTTTAAGCCAAGTCATCAGATAGCTTTGTCACCTCCACTCAGCTCCGATAATGTGTCTTCATATCATCTCTCTCACACAGGTCTACTCATACATATTCATTGGAAATCAAATTGAAGAAGCTCCCCCGTCCCCCCATCACTTTAGCAGAGGTATTCATGGAAAGCCATTAACCTGTTAATGACCAGCATGCTGTAATGGTCAATTAACTGGCATTACACATGCATTTATTCAATTTGTGCTGCAGAGTTCAAATATCACATCAAAACATTAAATGAGAGGTCTCCAACGTGCAAAAAATGCAGATAATGTTAATGGTAAATATATTATATTTTATTATCAGTGTTTGTATATATATATAAGTGTGTATGATGTATGTTTCTAGTGCTTCCCTAAACCAAACACTTCACTACTCTTTCCTCAGGATAGGAAGAAATTGATGCCGTTCTCCACTGAGATTTGTCTGTAGTTGCTGTTGTCATCGCTTCAAACTGCCGGGTCATTACTGCACCACAAGCGGCTTGGCTTAATGTCTTTTGACTTAACACTAATGACAGACTCTGCATCTGTCCCTGCGGGGAGGAGAGCGGACGAGAGCACTATGAAAAGTCACACTAACTCTTACTTGCAACAATTAAGGCAGTGATTCTCATTTCATCAGTTTTCTTAAAGTATTTCCACAAGGATGTTTTGGGTTTTAATATGATGATATTAACAAAAAAATTAGAAGAGGAAAGAAGTTGAGAGGAGAGGAGAGAAAGCGAAAGGGAAGGATAGGAAGTAAAACATAAAGAAAGAAAAGGCGATGAGAAGAAACAGATCGTTCACAGCTTCTTTTCCTCTCCACTTTTCTCTCCACCTTCTTTCCCACTTTCTCCATCTTTACTGTATCGCTCCTCTCCCTTCCTCTTTCACCGCCTTTTCCCCCGCTCTATGTACTGTGTTGGATAACCCATGCATATTTAACATAGCTGCATCTTCAAAGCTATGAACTTATTCATTAGCATTTAGAGTGCTAATGAAAGCACACAGAGTGCTAGCACCCTCGCTGTTTCCCTACACCTCCTCTCGACTCCCCTCATCCAACCCCACGCCACAGTGCACTATCTACAGCACCTCTCTCCCCCCAACCTGTTCAGCTACAGAAGGACAGACTTAAAAGTTAAAAGAGAGAAATGTGTGGGAGAGGTAGCAGAACCCCACAGGGTTTGCTTTCTCTCTTCATCCGCTACCAGCACCGTCACTTCCACAGAGTGTTGTTCTATTCATGTTTCACCCTCCTCCCATTTCTCCCTCTCTCCTTGTTGTAGCCTGACTGGGAATGAAGAGGAGTTCCCAGTGGTCTTGAAGGTGTGTTGTTCATTCCTTCACATGCCCTCATTCTCTGTGTGTCTGTCTGTAATCACTCTCTCTTAGCCTCTTCCTACACACATACACGTAGACTGGAAGCGGCTGGATGCTCAGCTAATTGGACAGGAAACAATTCCCCTCTCCTGTTCACTTCCACTCAGTGAATGGTGTGAAAAGTGGGCTCCTTTTCTCACAGCAACCTGGGCCAAATGCAGTGCACATCCTCCTCTTTTCTCAGGCTGTGGCCTCAGTTTCGGTCTGTCCCCTCAGTGTCTCTCTCACACTGCCCCTTCCTGAAGAGATAGAAGCCTTTGAAGCAGAGGCTATGCACTCAAAACAGGGTTGGATCTCTACACTGCCTCCACGGCTACAGATTAATTGCTCTCCCACACAAATAGACAGGAGCCCATGCAGGTAGCCTGATTGACAGAGAGCAAGAGAGAGACAGAGAGTATACAGAAGCAATAGGAGGAGGAACTGGAGGGAGTGATGAAGAAGGAGGAGGAGGAGGAGAAAGGGGGGGGCGGACACTGGAGATAGTGGGTGTTTTGGAGAAAAGAGGGGTCTGGAATGAGAGAGTTAATCTGCACAGGAACAGATTGGCTCCGCATCCCTCCTTCCATGTCCTTCAAAGCAAAGCACAAATTCAGCACTCTGAGACACACATGCACACACACACATAAACTCATGGGAATCCACACAAAAAAGAAAAAAAAATCCACATGGTGAAGACTCGAGTATGCATTCCATACTGTGAATGTGCATATGCAAGGATTTACACCGCCACTAATGGCAATAGAAGGTAATCCAGTTCCATCACACATGTGAACAAGTATGGATGTATAGGCAACACACTGCTCTAGCTCACTCAATGGCCCATTGCTGCTCTCCATTTTTGGCATTGCCATTCTTGGGGTGACCGGAGAATGGGGTTGGCGACTTGAAAGATATGGGTCAATAAAACACAAGGGACGTGTTAGCTCGAAAGGAAATTGATTCTCAGCGGCCAGAATGTGCTGTGACCTTCACAAACCTTGGCAGGCGCTCTTCTTGTGACTTTATGAGAATTGAGCTGCATTTTGTTCCTTGTTTGTTCCAAACAAGTCCCACAGCTGTTGCCGCGGCCCCTCAGCACTTCACTGTAGTCAGTAGTCTGGACTCTTCACCTCATGGAAGAGCTCAATTGATTTCATTGTAGTTTAAACCATTCAAACCATTTCACAACAGGAACGACCGAATTACTAAGAAATATACCAGTAAATTCATTTATATATTGAAATACTTTGCTCTCATGTTTTTATATGTAGATAATGTGCTATTTCAAGTAAGTTTTATGAGAAGATCAATACCACTGTCATATCTGTCCATTAAAGTTATATTCCTTAAAACTTTCATGAAATGAAACCTTGTATTTGATTCTATATATGGTCGGCCATTATTTCAGCAATAGATTTTTAATGGATTGAAGTCATGACGTCACATCTGGAGACCTGGAGATTACAGTTTCATTTTGGCTCTCTATATGGTAGTTTTCATTTTAGTGCCAGAGTCCACCATTCCCATACTGGGTTGAGTGTTGATGTCTGCCATGTGATCAAAGCAGAGACATATGTGCCGCAGGCAACCAGCAACTGTGATTTTTTTCTGTATGATTTGACTCTGAGTCATGTTCTGGGGAATGATGAAATGTGAATGTACTAGAGTGCTAAGAGTGTGTGAAAGACGTTAGATGTCCTACTTGTTAAAATGTCTGTAGTTCTGCTGTTTTTATTGACTGTGCTCACTTCCCTTTTGTTTCTCTTCCATTACCTCTCAGCTGACTTTTCCACCTCTGTTCTTTTCTCCCACTTTCCACCGCAAGTAAAAAGTCAGTCAGACTGCATCAGGCAGCGATTGAGATCATTAGAGCTGCTGATTTAACGAGCTCATAGCACCCCTCCCAGCTGTGGCAGTAAAGGTTTGTACTGCTGACATAAACACACACACACACACACACACACACACACACACACACACTCAAACTTCCAAATTGATTGGCCCAACACTGATTTCCCTGGGCAAATATATGATGCGTGGTTGCTTTCATGGGAAGGAGCTGTCAGCTCCATCGCCTGCAATGTATACTGCAACACATCAGCCATGATATTGAACCTTGTGTGTGTGTGTGTGTGTGTGTGTGTGTGTGTGTGTGTGTGTGTGTGTGTGTGTGTGTGTGTGTGTGTGTGTGTAAAAGAGAGCGAGAAAGAGGAACAAAGAGGCAGACAGTCAAACCAGCCTCAAAGGTTTCGGAGGGATTTCATGATTAGAAAATTAATTACATTGCATTTGCATTTTTTTTTCTTACATTACATTGCATTACATTTTTAATGAAGATTTTCAAGGCCTGATTGGAGGCTTTTCCACTGTCGCAACAATTTCAACAGTATATTTTATTCTCCCTGCCTCTGGCTAAATAGTCAAGACGACTACTATCATATGCAGCCACTTCCACTTTTAGTCTGAAATGGTTCTTATGAAAGCAGTTCATGAGTAAACACTGGCCCGTAAGATTGACAGCTCGAGGTCCCGTTAATCATTTATTTTCCTTTGACTGTCCCTGTAAGCGTGTCTGATCTCATTTGGACTGACCCTGTTAGCTGCACAGAACGTTAATTTGTTTTGATTGATCCTAAATGCTTGTTAGCGGAGGCAGAACATTCATACAGAGAGACAGTAGGCTTGATATTCAAAATTATGAGATAGGAAGACAGTTAGGTAACATATCAATTTACACCCCGCAAATTTGCTGTTGCCACATTCACCTGAAATTATTAGGGGATATGCAAACAAATCTAAAGAAACAGATTTGACATGACGATAACATCCCCCAATTGTTTATTGCATGTTTCCTGTAGTAGAAGATGGTGGAGAGACTAAAAGGTTTCATGTAAATACAAGACATGTTTATCCTCTTCAGTAAAGCAATTAAGAAAAAAATGAGCAATCTCATTTTTTCATTGTAATTAAACCAAAGTGTCACAATTAATTGACCATTACACTGTATGTTGAGTGAATGCTTTGAATTGCTACACACAGGACTTGCAGTAGTTGTCATAGGTGGTTTGATAAACCATAGGTGTCATTTCACCAGCTCACACCTCAGGGAGTGACAGAATGTGGTTTTTGCTGAGTGGTTAATACTGTAAGTCTTTTTCCCACAGGACATTTTGACATGTCACAGAA
Source organism: Seriola aureovittata (assembly GCF_021018895.1). NCBI lineage: Eukaryota > Metazoa > Chordata > Actinopteri > Carangiformes > Carangidae > Seriola > Seriola aureovittata. The sequence continues at coordinate 20,449,823 of NC_079371.1, forward strand.
TGAACAGCACATGTGTAAACAATAAAATTAATGACGGCTCAGTTCCATTTAGCAGCTTCAGTTTCAGGATCCTGGTATTTTTCATGCTCATCGTCAGTCTGTCATTACTTACTGGTGCGCTTGAATATAACAGAGCCATTGTTTATGTTATTAGTAACACCTATACCTGTGCATTTCCCCCACTGTTCCAGTATTTCCTTAAAGCAGCTGCAGAAGGATGTTTTTAGTGTGTATTGGTCTAAAGTTGTTGCTATATGACGCTGCTGACATAAGTAAATGGGACATAAATACACCGTCTTTACACTGAATTACTGTCATCACTGTCGACCATGTGACTACTCCACCATTTCCTCAGAGCTCACAGTGAGTTCCTGTTAATCAGGAAGAAATCTGTGAAGATAATTTCTAAGGATTTGGAGAGAGTCTGACTAATAACTAATCATCTCACAAAAAATCTACCTTTTGAAATGTGGCTGATTTATCATTTACTTCCCTTTCATGCATCGTTAAGCAGCCATAGCTATGACTTTCCTCTTCCTTCCCTTGTGTCTTCACTGCTAGACAATGGATACAAAAGCCCCCTGAGTCTGGTCCTATTGTACAACTCTGCGTCCTCCATGAGTTCATAGGTATTCACAATATTTCCATCTCCCCCGAGGGGATTAATCATGATGCAGGCCATTATAATTTGTTCCCTGAAATTTGTCATGTTTGTGTGCGGCGATGCTCGATGTTCTGGAACCGCACAAGTATCGACTCCATCAATCAGTATTACCACAGTAACATTGTGAGAGCTCCACTTCCTCTGCGTCCAGTGGAGGGGAAAGGCAATTATGCAGGTAGCATATGAGGGAGAGGGAGCTGGAGACAGAGCCAGAGAGAAAAAGAGAGAGAACACCTGAATAGCATTAAAAGGATAGACAGGAAGAGAGCATGTTTATTCCCCACATCACTTAATGTTTTTCTCTTTCTAATGAATGCCTGTTTGATAATTGGCATTATCTGATTGACTGTGCTTCATGTATAAACAGCCTCCATGGGTATCTGAGGCTGAATGATACAAATATTAAGTGTGACCATCTGCAATGCCTTTCCCTAATTTGGTAAGTGAAAATTGCCCTTAGGCAGAGTGTACTTTAAAGGACTATGCCAGTGATTTTCTATGGTGCTCATTGACTACAAGATACAGAACTGATGCTATGCATTTTTCTGTGTTTTCCCCCTTTTACAAACAGGAGTCAATTTCCACTCAATTCAAGATTATAAATATACTAAAATATACTGATGTTACTTGAAAATCGCCCTGAATCACAATTAACACCTTTTTTCAGTTAAATTATTGTGTTGTGATGCAGCTAAAATTACTGATTGATTTGAAAAATTTGAACCGAATAGCCGTATAACAATAATGTAGCTTTGGAAATAATAAGAGCAGACATAATATATGCACTGTGATGAGTACCTATATGGACCTAATTATCTAACCTAGCCTAACTAACTAGCCTGAAAGTATTGTTTGTGTAGTCATAGCTTGATAGCTTGATAGCTGATAGCTTATTACCCTGTGCCACAGAGCTCCATTGTTGTGCAAAAACTATTAGAAAAGCATCAGAGAGTCACACTTTTGCACTGGATGATATCCTCCTTCATGGGCACAGTCATTTATTTTGAGTCAATCTCACATACATCATCTTGCTGCCGTAAATACTCAGTAGTGCACAGGATGTTTTCATCCACAGCTGAAAATAGTTCAGAACAACTTAATTTGCTATTGTAGAGTAACTTTGAAAAACTACAATGCCCAGATTTTTAAAGAAATTATAGCCTTTTGTTTTAATGAATGATTTATTTCCTCAGTAGGAAACTATGGACGTGGGAATGAGAGCCACAAGCAGACTGGGGAAGTCAGACAGCATTAAGAAACACATAGTTGGTTTTGATCTTTTCATGGAACTTGTTAACAGTAAAACGGAATACCATCAGCCTAACCTTTTAGTAAAAAGTGTTCAAACCACTAATGAGAATAGAGTTTATCTTTAGAGGACTAAGAATACCTCTCTTCTTCTAAAACATGGTAAGTCAACTCTCAAATAACTTTCGGACTCTCAGTGTTTTCGAAAGCCCCAATCTTCTCTGACTTCTAAAAGGAATGCTTCATCTCTGGGCAGACATGCTAAATCAATTATGGGGGTGACTAATTAAGCCACATGTCAATAACTCATCCCAATTAAGGCACAGAGCAGAAATCAGCCATACACTGAGTCCAGGCCGCTCTGCTGCTTATCGATTCCGTGCTAATGCCAGGCATTTGTCCAAGGCTGCTGGTGTACTTCCACAGTGTCTCTCAGTCCGTCAACAAACGCTGTAATCAAGTCTGCAGATAAAGCGAGTAACAAGCCAAAACCGTCAGAATCCATTTCTGATTTCTGAGTGTTACATGAAAATTGATCAGTTCAACGCAACTGCTAGATCACATTGAGAGGGATGGGGACAATTTTCACACTATTACTTTATGAATTGTGGTTTGCTGTGCTTCTTTTGCCAAACAATAGCACGCTCAGTTGGTCTAGTCTGCCTTTTTTTTTTTTTTTTACAGTTCTCAAAGCCAAATGGACTGAAAGTCATGATGATTTTTAAAATAAATAAATGGGATGCTCTCAGTTTATCTTTGTTTCCTACGTAATTTAACTCAGAGATCAGACCAATCCATGAGAGTTTAAAAAAAACATTTTGTGTTTATCAAAGAGAATATACTTTACTTTCACCATTGAGAAGTTTACAGTATATATTGTAAACTACTATCACTAGTCACACAATGTCACGAAAACGTGCTAGTGACTCAATATCAGCGCTGCAGATTTTTAAAAGGCTAGTACCAATATTGAGATTATGTGCTTTTAACTTTCAGACTTTTTTGACAATTTTCAGGCCAAGAAAAATTAAGAAATATTTAATAGGGAAACTCTGGGACAGACAAGGGTTTTTAAATGATAAACATTAAAAAAAAAAAAAAAAAAAAAGTAAATACTGTGGATATTAATGACCATCAGGGGGCATAAAAAAGGTTGACAGATACACAGCCACTATCATAGCCTACCTCTAGCTTATGAAGTGGTTTTGGCTAATATGTAAGCAAACAGATGCCTACGTTTACACCCTGCAGGCATCAGATAACATTGGCATTCATTCGGAATCGTGTTTGTAGTCACCTGACAAATGGAATTTCATTACTTACTGACCTTTACGCTCATTTTGGTCTCTACTAATTCTTGAGAAAAATATCTGGCTCTTTAGCTGCTAAGTTCTTGAGCGTTCACCAGCTAGTTAGCCACTAACGTTTTGTCTCTGGTTTGGTGCTGGTGGGTAGCCTTTGATTGGTTCATCAGAGCTTGCTTGTTGGAAATAGGTGGGGGTTGATAGAAGTAGTGAGACTTAACAATAAAAAAAATCACATCAATGTGCTAAAAAGGCAAAAAAGTTCTGTAGAGCTTTAGAGGTTGTTTGTTATCCTAAATTAAATCTCTTTTTTCAGCATTATCTCATAATTTACACAACCTGCTGTGATTGTATCCACTGTTAAGATAAAAAATACTGATGAATTCAGGTTGACAATACAAACCATCAAATAAGATTGAGCTGTTGTACTACTCCAGCAAATTGACATCTAAGACCATCCCTTGTGTTTTTGTTCTTAGTGTCAATAGATCGTGTTGTCCCTGGAGTGATATGTCAGGTTGACATTATTTTACTAATCCATATCTTCTCCTCAGCCTGTTTGACATATTTTGCTCCTTTGTCACCGCAACATACTTTTTATAGTTTTGCCTCAGGCAGTATGACGTACACAAGTACTTGACAGCACAAGTGCGGTGGCTCAATTATAGGAATAACATGCTGGGGATTTTTTTTTCCCCCTCCACACTCAAACTGGAGTGGAGAGAGCAGATTTTGACGGATTAGCCTCATTATACTCTTCACATAGACTTCTATTAAAAACCTCCAGACAGGCACTCACATTATCATCTATGATGGAGACATCTTTTGGAACAAAAAGATGGTGTATTTCCTTCTTTCTGTTTCATGTGTCTGATCGTGACGATATTTTTAACCTAGAACAACAAGCGGTTGCCTCTGTGATTGTTATTCCTCTACTTGGCACCATAGAATATTTTTCCATTGTTACTTATGCTATTCTAAGATTTATTTGCATTAATCAGGATTTTAAAAAAGATTGCATGATGCACATTACACATGGGGCACTGCAGGCACACAACACAAAGCACACCCTAACAGTGAAATAAACACCATGAAATGGGCTGGGAAAATATGCATAAGTCAAATGTGTTCTTGCACACAGAGAATAAAATGTAAAAAAAAAAATAAATAAAATATTGTAATGAAAGCCTGCCCAACCATTTATGTCTTAGTTAACCCCTCATCATTTTGAACAAAGGCGGGGAAAATTGACCATTCTGCCAGTTCTTATAGGACAGCCATCATTCATACATTAGATAACCTTTTACTTCCTGCATTTCTATTGCTCGAGTGTGTAAAGCGCTATGGCCACACTTTTTTTTTTTATCAGAAATGTTTCTGCTCAATTGGAAACATTGGAAGTCAAATTCAACATAAGCTTCTAATCTTCTAAATTTCATTTTCTTGGAGCAATGTGTTTGCGCCTGCCATCGTGTTGTGGATACAATGAGTGGGGAAAGTGATTTTTAACTAAAGAAAGTACCCTGCGTTGGTCTGATAAATGAGCTCATCCTTAATCCTAATTGTGTCAAAGGCAGGATTTACCACTTCATTTTCTAAACAAGCACCGGGGCATCACACCGTGGTGTGGTTTGCAATCAATCTCATGTGAATATCGCCGGTGTTGGTTAATTTTGCAGTGTGTACAAAAGCATGGGGGCATGCACCTCTTCCTTCAGGAAATAATTGGCTGTAGCTGTCAGTAAATACATGGTTTAAATCATAACCCCCCTTATCAGCTGCTCGCCAGTCCTGCGCTGTGTGAGAGGGAGGGGGGAGCACGCAAAGCAAAAGTCCTCTCTCACATTCAGAATTTTCACATTTCATATTAAACCAAGCCAGTTTAGAGAACGAATCTTGGCATTATTAAGTCCATTTTCCAGAGTGTGCCTTTTCCATCCTCAACCTCCTTAAACTGAAAATTTTACTTGCAATTCAAATGGCCTTGTGCTTTCAGCTCCCAGTGATTGAGAACAGATTTCTCAGGTAGCTAGAGTAATCCCTGGTGGAGATGTTTCCATCCAGCCAGCCATCCATTTATTGTGTTTATTTTATAATCCTGTATTACAGGCAAAGGCAAGACTGACTCATTTTGTTTTAAGACATTTAATCATTTTCTTAACAATGAGTTGGAATCAAATATAGATTTTAAAAACAGGAAAATCATATGGTATTATGGAATTATTGGTCTTTATGATGGAGACAGCATCATCTGTTTTGTCAGTTTTTTTTTCTTAACTACAGTAAATAGACATAATAATAGTGTACAATCACATATCAATCCAACTGTGATGATAAGGTTTAAAACTCATATGTTCCTTTAGCTTTCACTATGAGAAAGTAGACATGTTAACTGTATTGTACCAATGTGTTCAAAACACACAACATTTGTGTCCATTTGGATGTAAATAATACAAACAGTATATCCTAGAATTGACAAATTAAACCTTTGTTATTGAAAATGGAGCAGAGCACAATGGTATGGAGATTCTGTGTTTTTATATCAGTAGACTATAAGAAAAATGACTTTAGGGATTATCGTTTCTCTTTGCAGTGGGAGATAATAGCAGTTGAAGGTCCATTTAGTAGCTGCTCTGGAGCTTTTGGTCACATCACGTGGTCTGCAGATGGAGATTGGCCAGTTCATGTTCACTTTAAGTACTTCTCATCCATATTGGCTTGAAATTTGAGGTTCAAAGTCCATTCTTGACCTTGGAAACATGAGGAAAATTTGGACTGCCTTTCAAAATCATGTGATGAAATGTGGGAATTTACATATGAGATACTGTATATATATAAATCTTATCTTCTAAACTGCATATTCACATGTGCCTTAACTGTATCCTTGAAATGACTTCTGGGTAAGATGTGGCATTTGGAGTTTATTCATTGAGAGTAAACTGAGCTGCTTTACTTTCTCAAGAAATTCCAAATGCTGTATATGGGCGAATAAGGGTATCACATTTTACAAAAATGCATAGGATCACAAAAAATGATTTACCACAAAATAAAACTGGTAAATGAATGGCAAACCCTTGCGACTCCTGAAGGACCTGTGGGTGCGCACTGAGTTTGTACACTGCAAAAAATATGCATCCCGTAAGTCATTTAGTCAAAGTATCGAGCGTGAAGATGTCCTTCTTCTTCAGAAGTGAAGGTATCATCAAGCAGGGTGAGACAACATAGATTTGTTTCATTGTTATAATTAATTTTTACTTTTTTAGGGAATGTTTGTTATTTGTTCATATGCCATTTGCTTTATTACAGCTTTGTTGCAGGGACACTTGTTTCTTGACATGTCTTTAAATAGGCGAAATTTTCATGCAAGCAACAATCAAGTGAAATCATCTCGGCGCCTTATGGGAAATTGATTTTCAAATTTGACACCGAGACTCAACAGCTTTTCAAAACGCGGGCGTATTTTTTGCAGCGCGGCTCATGCTGAAGTCATTCTCCGTCTCATACAACAGCAGCCAAGGACAAGGGAGCATCAGCAGAGAGAGGTAAAAGAGGAGAGAGAAAGGTGCCTCCTCTCGCCATTGCTATAATTGTCTCGCTGTTGAATCGATGTCGGTGTAAGAGCCGCTCTAACGGGAGGCGACAGGAGGAGAAGCGTGGGATTTAACTTCACACACGGACAAACCTATGCTTGGATTTCGGCTCTTTTTCCCTTCGCCAATGCAAAAGGAAATATGCAGCGAAGCTTCACCATCCTCTACACCAGTTTACTGGGGATGTGCTTGGGTTCAAGCTCAAGTTTTCCAAGTAACATCAATATAGGTGAGAATGACGCACACGCAGAATTAAAACCTCTATTTCAAGTTTACCTCGTGTGTTTCTTTTTTTTATGTGTGTGTACGTGTTTTTGTGTGTTTTCATGATATGCCCTCGGCTCCGCTGTTGTCCAGTATTAACTCCTGATTCTTTGCTGCTCAACAGGAGGATTGTTCCCAACCGAATCGCACGAATATGAGGTTTTTCGGTTCGCCCTGTCGCAACACCAGGACATCCCTAAACTGGTGCCGCAGGTGGATATGGTCAAGATGGGGAATAGCTTCTCCATGACATATGCCTGTAAGTATTATCTCACTGGAAACATATTAGAGTCACTGCTATTTGGCTGTTTTCTGGCTGTTCAGCCGGTTTTCCTTCCTCTCAGTCCGTTGATCGAATTGTTCAAAAGCGCATGGAACTCCAGGAGTAGCATAAAACCTGCACAGGCTATAATCGCATATATCACAGACCTACTGCAAAGACTCGCATGTGTTAGTATCTTATTAACTGTTGCGTGGGACCGTGAGGGACTTCTTTTCTCTGCCTCCCTCTGCATGATTGCAGCGTGATTGTGCGCTCCAGGCAATCCACGGTGATTTAAAACCAAACCTCTGCAGCAGCAGCAGCAGCAAATCCTACAGTCATATAGCATCAGCTTTTTACAGCTATATGAATTGTAAAACGACTGTCACTGATCCTAGTGCGTCTTTCCTTCTTTAAATCGAGGTATAAAACAAAAGAAGCAGAACGCAGATCACAGCTCTCAGGCGATGTGAACAAAGAGGGAAAACGACTCTAAATGCATTTCTAATTAGCCACGGATCACAATCCGATTATTTTATTCTGGCAGAACACGTACTATTAAACCCTCCCACCTTAAAATCTCTACAAAGATCTCGCGCACATGCATGCACGCACAATATATATTTCAACTTTCAGGACTTTATGATTACCGGCCCTATCTCTGTAGATGTGGATTTATTGGACATGTTTCAAATGATCTATAATTAATTCATGTGAGGAATAATTCTAACAGAGGAGGATGGCATGGTGGCAGTGGGATGCAGGATTTATGGTCAATAAGGAAGTTTGAAAAATCATTATTCTGAGTCCCTGGTCAGAGCAGCAGGGAAGCCATTCTCCTGTGGGTGATAATGTGTGCCATTATGCCAGCCAAACAAGAACTCCATGTCTGAGCTTTACAAAAGAAATGCCAGTCTAAATTGTTTCTTCTTTGTTAACCCTGCACTTATCCCTCCTTTGTATTCTGACAAGATTTTGTCGCCCTTGAGGCTCTTCAGCCGTGTTTTTCCCATTCCATCCTCGACTCCTCTGTGTTTGCCTGTGGTTCACTCACACTCACTAGTGAAGTCGTAGACTTCCAGGAGATACCCTCTGACAACCGTGCCTTCCTGCCTCTCTGGAAGGTGTGTTACATTGCCTCAGCAATCGACATTCGATTACTACTGTCAGTCATCAATTGTTGCATTTCCACTTTGAAACCTGTCTGGAATTCAACCCTGGTCTTTGATCCATCTCTGCTGGCTTGCATGCAGTCACAGATTTCAATCGTAGCTCACAGAATAAACAAAGAGGTGGAAAAAGCACAATGCAGTTTTATAAGGATGGAAAATAGGAGCATAATGACACTCTGACTCAGAAGTTTAATGTAATGCAGTTGTAGCAATCCTTATGAGATTCAGTTATGGGCTTTGAATTGAATTGGAAATAAAGCATTATGTGCAACAGCACTAATGTAGATTTATAGACATACAGCGTTGGTTGCCATCGAATGTTGAACGCTACACTAAAAGGAAATTTACACTGTTCTGTCAGAGTATAGTGTAGATAACCCTGGGTTTTTTTGTATTATTTAGCAGCACCTTCCTATACCTGTCCATAAAACCCAGACTTTGTGAAGTTCATCCTGTTCACAGTGGGCATGACTTATTTTGCGGAAATGACTTTAAGAATATGATAAGAGCTGTGGAAAATATTTAGAAACCTGGACAGTCCTCAGCCACCACCCCACCCCCACCCCCCATCCCCCCACCCCTCCTTTAAGCTATTTAGGCCAGGGACTCAGACCGAGCTGTGTAATGAAATGTAAACACACCCAAGATGCCCTCATTAATGAGATGGTCCTCTGCTCAGAAGGGAATGTGATGTGAATATGAGGGTCAGGCTGCTGCTGAACGTCTCAGGGGATGTCGCTAGTGGACCAAATGTGAACCTATAGCAGCAGTTGGGGGGGGGGGGGGGGGGGGGGGGGGTGCGCATTAATGTCTTAGTCACAGCGTGCACCCAGTGGAGAGACAGCAGCATATACAGTAGGGTGTTAAAGAACAATATGGCGATTTGGACTCAAATGTCTAACATGCAGCATGGCGCACCTTCTGTTAACTTCTCCTTTTTTTTGTTTTTTTATTGATTCGATTGATATTATCAGCTCTAAACTCCATTGATATATTAAGTGAAAATGTGAAAAAAACATCTTTTACAAAAGAGATTCTTTAAATATCCACAAACATTAACTATCCCAATCTGAAAGTGCTCAGGTAAACACTTGAAACTGATTATTTGGTCAAGTATCACTGCCAGTGTTCAGGATTTACTAGATCCAGTCTGTGTCGTCACTACAGGATATCACCCCCTCTTAGTCTTCTGATTGATGCCATCAAATTGGATGTCTTTTCTTCTTCCTGTCACTCATATCACTGCAGTCCACATGTGCGCTTGTGGGCTGTGGTACAAGCATGTCAGAAATATTCACAGTAGAGGGAGATGGCTAAAGTGAAAAATGACACATCTTCCTGCTGTGTGTCATTCGTTCTAAAAGAGTATTTGGATGTGGAAGCTATAGCGATGTGTTTGTGAGGAAAAAAGAAGGGCTCCAGGGCTTGTTTATAATGAGTCAGATGAGAAACGCAGCCTATTCCTGGCTTTTTATTTAGCAAGCCTCTATGGAGAGTGCGTGTGTGTGTGTGTGTGTGTGTGTGTGTGTGTCTGTGTGTGTGTGTGTATCTGCATCTGAGTGCATATTCTGGCATCTGTGTAAGATGTCTTGAGTGAGTGGCAATTCACCTCTGAAAGTGCGCGCGAGTGTGGGAACGTGCCCGGGGCTCTTGGGGTCCACGAGTGTGAAAAGCAGCGGGTGAATGGGCCCTTGTGCACGGGGGATGAATGGACCTCCGGATGAGGGTGACACTCATCAGCTGGCTCTTATGACTAGCCACTTCCTCCAGAAGCAAGCCCTCCCACCCCACACAAAAACACACACTCGCTGGCACCTGCCTAAAGAGCAGGAGAATAAGGACGGGGGGAGGGACTAGGGCAAAGGTGAAAGAGAAAACAAAGAGGAGAGAGAAAGAAATCATAATGGACAGAAACATTAAATGGGTAATGGTGAAGTGATGCATTTTATTTCCTGTCTGTGGAGTCATCTTGGTTGTAATGACGATGCCAACACTGTCGGCATAATGTGACACAGGGCACTGGAGCTAATTTGCATTTCTCTGTCTTCTTCCTTAGATTCAGTATACACAAGCCAAGTCATAAAGTAGATGAGCGTTTGTATTTTTATTGTAGCATTTATTATTATGGATCCAACAGTCTGAGACCACTTTCCCATGTATTCTCAGGCTTTTGGACCCCGCTATATGAGCCTGTGTTTTCACATCTCCAATGGAAGCGCTTGCTGGACTGGTTCATTTTACATGTTTCCAGTGGTTAAAAATAACCACCAGGGATGCTGTATGTACATAGAGAATATTAGTCACTGTTCTCCTCAGCTAGATATCACATTACCATAATCTGCTATTGACTTGGTTTATAATAAGGACGTCACTGAATCGCTAGCTTCATGTCAAATCCCCTGCAGGCTCACGCCTATATTATCTACTCTTCTCTTTGATATCCTACATGTGTGATGAGATTTAGGCTAAGCTTTGGCTATTTTTGGTGAAAAAAAAAAAATCTGTTCGGAATAGTGCACCTAGCAACAAAATGCAACATTTCAGACCAGGGAATTTAGAATCAGATTTACATTTTGCTTCACGCGTCACTAACTCACATTTGATTTTGTGTCATGGTTCAGCCATCCCGATAATAAACCTTTCATTAAGACTAATTAGTGTTCATGGAAAAGGCGATTTGTGCTGTCAGTGTGATGTAGGGAGCAGTATTTCCCCGGGTCTCTGAGGGTCGCTGAAAGAGGACTGGAAGACCATCTACGAGGCAGCCATGATCAATGAACTGAGCACCACGTGGAGTCCTGCACGCCGATCAATACGGCACAGATGAGAGGAAGGTGGCGGGGGTGGGGGTAGCTTCCCTCCGGACAGGCCTATAGGACAGATATGAATTGCTGTCGGATGATGGGATGTATGTAGGTCTATGTTGCAGAGAGAGTGTATAGGTAGAGGTCAAATCCGGGGGTGGTTGATCGTTGAAGGTAAATCAAATCCTGCATTGTTGGATACAAGCTATAATATCAGTGATGCCAATGGGATATTGATAATGTGTTGAAAAAAACATTATATTTATCACTACACTTATGAGTATTGGATGTTTTTATAAAGTTACTGATACATGTGGAAGTGCAAGGTGGGGATCAGATTTTTCCTGGGAGCACAAAACTAATTCGCTCTTTGCAACAGGATGTGATGTCACAGGGAGATAATTTGTCATTGTATACATATTACTGTTGTATACAATGACAGCAACCACTAGAATGAATGACTCCTCATTAGAGAAGAAAGTTGTGTTTGCAGTAGAGATACAGAATGTGGCTGCTGTGACTTTCCATTTTCAAAGTTTGTGAAATACATTGTCGAACTCTTCACTAGCAGTGGCTTCCATGGCAGTCACCAAGAAGGGAGAGTGGTTTGATTCCAGGCTATTAGAATTTATTTTATTTGGTGATAACATTGTTCTCACTAAGTTACTTGCTGAGAATTGGAAACACAACACCAGGTTAACCAAACCTGTTTGAAGGAGAAAATGAGGGGAAATGGTAAAATTATTACCCAAGCTGACTTCTAGCTTCCGCTTTATCCTACTGTTGTTGCAATGAGGGACCACTCAGGTGTATTCACTTTCAGTTTTACCTTAAAATAAGGTATTTTAGATCAATGGTTTGGCTTGTGACCGCTCAAAAACAAGCAATGTCTACTTGTGATCCATCATCACTGCTTCTATACGACTGTGGGTTACAGCCAGGTACAGCCAGAACTATTTTTTCCTTCTTCTTTTAAAGTATTTTGAGGGAGGTAAAGCTCATATGTGAAAAAGCTTAAAGATTAGAAGACTATCTGTATTGATATACAAAAATGCATTATGCGTAGAACATTTTTTTATTCCTATATTTTCCTATCCCTTCTGCGGTTTTGATCTGCTGTCTTATATAAACCTGGCTGAACTTTAGTCTTGTTTGAACACTACCCTAACCCTGTGTTACCATGTTCTCAGAACACAGCAATTACTTTGATGAGCAGAATGTTATCAAAAACATTTTTATGTCGAAAACCATGAAAGCAAGTCACGAACAGTAATAAACTGAAGCCATTATTTGACACGCATGAATAAAACAGTTATATTTTCTGTGTCCATCTACTGCAACGTTAACCTGTTTTTTTCCTCATCAGTCTAGTATCATGATCTTACTACTAAATAGAAATGTGTGCAAGCATGTGAAACTGCTTCATAAAATTCTGTGGTCACACACTTGCACACGCACAATAGCTAACAAGAGACAGAGCTTGAGCAGATGCATTTAATGTTTTATTCAGTACAGCACATCCAAAGCTATCACTCCATGGAGTTATAAGCATAAATATGTAATAATAACCCTGCAGAAAAAAAAGAGGATTGAACTGGCTCTGTTAAGCACTGTAATGCTGAAAAGTACTCAGCTCTCCACAGGACCTGCCTGGAGAGACTAAAAAAGAAATGTCTTTCTCCTGGAAAACCTTTATTTATGTGTTTTTGTTTTTTTTTCTATACACCCCATTTACTCCACTCTTTCGCCCCTTCAGGGGCAAACAACACCCCAGAAATGAGTGTCTCAGCTGGGGTGTAAGTGTTAAAAGGAGGGAGGGAGGGGGAGGGGTGCAGGTTAAGCTGCAACATCAGACCCGGTGGCTGGTGTCAGTGATGCTCTGGGGTGTTGTATTTTATTGTGTAGCTACTGTGTCAGTCATTGAGGTACAGCTGTGGTGACTGACTTCTACAGTGGATGCATGTCGGAGGGATTACTGTGTGTTCATTGTGTTATTGAAAAAGGCGGACAAATCGCAGATCACCGCTCCCTCCTGACTGTTTGGGACATGACAGTTATTTGTCGTGGAGGAAACAAAGAGAATGGGGAAGAAAAAAAGAAAGAAAAGAAACTGGTGGTAGTTCTCCTGGGCTACAGTCTGGCAGGTGCTGGTTTGATGAATGAGACGGCTCTGATTTTTTTTGCTCCGGAGCGCCAGGGATAGAGAATGGCCCATAGCAATCAATGTAGATCAGCCAAAACTGCTCCCCCAGCAGCAGAGTGATAGAGTGTGGAGCAGAAGGGGGATAGAAATTGTTTCTGTGTTGTGTTTGCTTGTGTTTTTTTGGCAAATGAAAGGCAGAGGAAACGTGCGCACGGAGCAAGGGTGACGGAAGAGAGGGAAGAGAAACATGATTAGGAGGGAGAAAATAAGTAACCTGTCATTTATCTCCCTCTGATATGGCTATTTTTTAAGAGCCGCTGGCCGCATAGAAGTAACCCCAATAGCCATCCAGCGCTTTGACGTTTGAGAAATCGGCTGCAAAGACAAGAAACCAATCCTTATCACACACACACTTCTAGTTCAGCACATAAACACACACACATTACTGATAGCTGTGTCCACTCTGTTTCTATTTGTTCTTGTCATTGTCTTTCTAATCCTGCTCTGAATCCTCCTCTGTATTCATATGAGCTCACCAAGTATTTAAAACAAATCTGTCGTCTCTGGAGGTAATGGCAGCTGGGACATGGCGGTCTGAGCTGAGACGTGTGGGGCTGGCAATTAGAAAACAATGTGTTTGGGGATGAGGACCAGGATTTGTGCTGCAGGGTGGAGGGACCAGCGCTGGATGATGGCAGCTGTCATGTTTTTACAGCAAAGACAGAAATGGAGTCCCTCTTTTGTCACACTGTACATCTCAGGAGCTTGTGTGTACTCTAATGAGGAACAAATCCTACAAGCATATTAAACAGTGTGACATAGTGCAACTGCTCTTACAGTGTAAGCGCAAGACTGCGGTTGTCATCCACAGAGCCGTGCAGACGCTCGCATTGCTAAATGACTCCCTTATCATGACGCCAGGCCTGCAACAGTTCCTTTAAGTCGGAGAAGCAAACAACAAACAACACGAGGAAAACCAAAAGACACAACAACCGAAAGACAAACACAAATACACGTTATTCTAAGGTGGTTAGCACTAGCGCTAACCTTGCGGTCACATCACATAGACAGCCTCAATTAGCTTTGTTTTGTTTTTTTTTGCGTGTTTCATATTTGCAGTAGTTTGTTACCAAGTGGAACCAGATACAACCTGTGTATATCTCCTGTAATGCTGAGCTGAATTGATTTTATTAGTGTTGATATTGGATATTATTTTTATGTATCACTGCTAGTGGTCGTGCATTTGCAACCATTCAGCCAACAGTTTGTTGACGTACTGTATCTGCCGTTCCTTTCAAGTGGGAGATATCGTCACTATATTAAATTCCAGATCTCTCCGGCTTGGAAATACAAGTCGGAGATTGATGTGGCCAGTTTTTGCCCCGCAGCTAGTCATACTTAAACGGCATGTCATGAGTGCAGCGCAGAGTCTTAAATCCTGAACAGGGCTTTTTCTAACTTAATGAGATGCTATTTGGCTACATTAGCATTACTAGGTAGTAAACTAGTTAGCTGCACATTCTAACATTTACAGCAGAAAAACACAGTTTAATCCTTTACACTTTTGTTCCTGTACATTTGGTTTCGGAAACCATTGCTCAAACTCTTTATATAAACTACACGGTATCACTCTTACTACAGCCCCCTCACTTCAGCATGTGAATAAATCTGTGATATAAATTAACTACACTGGACTTTATCCATAGGTATTAAGAATGAGTGCATAGAACTGTATTACTGCTCTTGAATAGATGTCAGTTGCAGTGCTGGAGTTGTTTATCTAGAAAGAATGCATTTTTGCTGGTTCCAGCATCTTAAATGAGAAAATATTCTGCTTTTCTCAGTTTCATATCATTTTAAATTGAGTAACTTTGAGTATTGGACTCTTATTTAACAGAACATGGTGTTTAAGGACATCACCCTGGGGTCTGGGGGATTTCATTTTTTCCTTAATAATCAAGTTATGAAAAGATAATTGGCAATAGCAATGGGTGTTATTATCAGATGTAGTTGTTGTCAGAAAGTTAATGCAATATTCATGGCTGCACTCATAAATTCTGCTCATGTCCAGTATAAACACTTCATTTCCCAGTGGCTCGGCTGAAATTTGTTGAAGACAATTGTTAATTTCTACAGCAGGTCCCAATTAATCAGCATGCAGGTTGCGCGTTTGCCTCTTCTTGCACCACCTATCCACCTCCATCACTTCCTCTGTCAGAGAAATGAAAGCGTGTGAGCGGGACCGTCCCTCTGCACCTGTCGACACTGATACGCAGATGGGGAGATAATTGCGAAGGGATGATTGTTAAGAAGATAATTGGAGCTTCTATACCCCCTGACAGGAGTTGCTCTGGGCTGGGTTTCTGACCCGCTGCCCAGGTAAGCATTTATTCAGCAGGCGGTTGGGCTCCGCGGCAAAGCAGATTGGAAACGTGGCGAGAAGCAGCGAGGAGGAGAGACAATGGCCTAGCGTGAGAGGGTTAGAGAGTGAGACACAAGAGGAGAGAGATGTTTGGAGCTGAGGGGAGGGCTCTCACACCCTCGATTACCCATTTAATGAGGCGATGCGCTGCCATTGTTTTATTACTTAGAGGAAATAGGAGAAATCTAGATTCCACCGTGTGGTCCCTGTGTTTCCCACTGCTCGGCTGGCATCTGTTCTCTTTGTTCTCAGCAGTCTTCCTATCATCCGCTCTCAAAGACACTAATGCTTTTGTTTCTTCTCCTCTCCAGCAACCAGCTTCGCCTCCTGTCTGCCCTCTCCTACATTTTCAAGACAAGCTTGCTTTTTGGCTCATCCTTATTAACCTTCCATTACCCCAGTTTCAGCTAATGTAATCTCTCATGGGTATCCAACGCTCCCCGACATTAATCTAATAACTGTTTGGCTGGTCATGTATGCTGATCAGTGATGGTGCCAGTGGTGGAAGCTTAAGAGTTTAATGTCTTCCTGTCTGCCACTCAGTTTTATCTCCTTTCCATCTTTTCCTCACCTATTACTTCTTTTCTTCTGTTTTTTCCTCCCCTGTTGTCTCTCATTTTGCCACACACATCGGTGGCAGCAGTGACATAAACACAGCTTTATTGCTCTTGCGCAGGCACTAAATCTTCCTTGAGCTTGCTGTTTGTACCGGGGAACAGAGAGCGCACCTCTCCGGAGTGCGACCCTTCATGGGGTATATGGCTACCCTAGAGAGATGGGGAGGCAGTGAGGTGGAGCCCAGCCTGCTTCTAAATACCCCAAAAAACCTGTTTTGTATCTTTTACATAATATGCTTGGACAAAAAAACCTGATTGCACTACATTAATACATTGGTTGAATCATTTTCTCCAGAGCAGATCTCAAGTCGTTTGTGGGAGATCCCATTAAAACTACTCTCACAGTAAAAAAAAAAACAAAAAAACAAAAGAACCTCCTACTCAGTCATGTCTTGAGACATTCATGCAGATCTACGTCGGTGCTGTGTTGCGGTCCCTTGGGCCCCTGTCCTCTGCACAGAAGGAGATTGATTGCACTGTGTGAGTCATGCTGTGTTGGAGGGCTCACAGAGTAGGCCTCCCCCCACCCATCACCTGAGGGATTCTTCACAAGCACAAGCTGTGCGTGAGACTCGTTCTTGTCAAAACCAGCGAGACATTTTTTCTCATTGAGAGGTGTGTTTGGGGGGGGGGGTTGTTTGATGGGTGCATCACGGCTGTGCAACCTTAGCAGGTCCTAAATGCATATATGTCTGCGGGTGTGTGAGTCAGGTGTCGACTTCTTTTGCTGGTCCTCTCATTAACATAGCTGATTAGCTCTCCGTAAGATGGATGGTACCTGAGGGACCACAACATGCTCTCTGTTTTTATTACACACATCATCTGACAGTTATTAGCCATGGGTGGCTGAGTGGAGGATGATTGTGTACGTCTTCCAGTGTCTGGTGTCAGATGTGTTTATCTCCCCTCAAAGTGCTCTGTGGTTGATTGAGTGACCCTTCACCCTTGTGAAGGTGGTGTATATTACTGCCTGATGTGACAGCAACCTCCCTGCTCCTGTCATCCCTCTCATCCTTCAAAAGGAAACCTTCAACTAAATATGGAAACAGGAGATACAGTAGCAATGTGAGTTTGAGTCTTAACCAAGGATTTGTATGCCAGCCTGCCATACCTGCTGTAATTTTTTTTTTTTTTTTTATGAAAGGAAATAAGGGGAGAGAGAGAGATGGGGAATGGCATGCAACAAAGGTTCCTGGCAAGACACGTTCCAGGGATGTTCTGGTTCATGATCAGCGACTCAACCCCCAGGCTCATACCTGCAGTAGTTCACCTAATCACCCATACAGAATTGTTTGGCAGCATATGTGTGGGTTTTAGCTTAAATCGTCTTGTGCTGTAAGATTTGTGACAAAAGAGAAAACACAGCATTATAAAGTTGGTGACTGCAGTGATTAGCAATGTAAGAGAAGCAAAAACTGAGTTGAAATTAATTAAAGTTTTTGAGATGGATTAATTGATTAGTAGATAAAAATAATCAGCAGCAATTTTGATCATTGACTGACAATACTTTGAGCTAAATGCTAACATCAGCATGTTAACACTCACAAGAGCAATGCTAACATGTTGATGCTAAACAGATTTACCGTGTTCGTCATCTTCCTTGAGCATGCATGCCAGCAGTTGGTAATTACCACTGAATGCAAAGTACAGCTGTTTAATGGAAAATGTCATTAACTGAGCAGGTGTGTGGTCAGGATAAAATTCCATGGCAAACCTTTCAATACTTGGTGAGATATTTCAGACTGGAGCAAAGTGGTGGACTGACTGACTGACCTGGAGCCATGCTACTTGCATGGTTAAAAATGGTTCCAGCTTTTCAAATGTGAGGATTGTCTGCTCTCCTCTCTTTTATGTCATGATAATTTAAATGTCTCTGGGTTTTGGGTCATTGGTAGGAGAAAAAAAAATGTTGTTTTTGTTGCCTTGCGCTCTACGAGATTGTGAAAGGCATTTTCAATAAATTCTGTTATTTCATTGACTTAATGATTAATTGAATAATCAAAAAGAAATGAATGAATTGTTTTTGAACCAGTCGCGACTGAGAAAGAAAACAGAATTGATCTCCTCAGTCTGAAAGCTGTGGTCTTGTGTCGTAGAGGTGAAATTGGATGGACACCATAAACCCTGTTGTAGTTGTGGGATTGAGGCTCAGTGTATGAAGGTGGTGTGTGACTCTGGGAATTTATTTGGCAGGGTTATGCTGAGGTGGAGGAAAGCTAGGCTGGATTTAGCTGCTCACTCTTCCATTACACAGTCTTTGTTCACCGATGCCCGAAGGAAAACAACATGATTTCATACTGTCGGAAAACAGATTCTTTTCGAGTTTGACGGTTAAAAAAAATACGCAGAGTAGAGAATTGTATGTAGTTGATCAGTGGATTAAATTAGCAACGTAATGGGATGTTCTAGTTTGTGGAGTCACTTGACATCAGTCAGTCCACAGTAGTGGGGCTCTGTTAAAAAAAAAAAACCTTTATGGATGGCTAAACAAGAACCCACCAATCAGTACGCTCCCTCCAGCTGAACCCAGCTCCCTGCTGCTGTGAAATTCCCTCTGTACTGCTGACCTTAATGTTGCACACGATAATAGCATGCAAGTCCCAGGGGAGAGAAATAGTAGAAACCCTCTGTTCCCTTAGTGCCTGTGTGTGTTTGTGGAGGTACATATTGTATATAATGTCCTAATTAGAATTTGTGGTTTGCATGTGGTCAAAGTAAACCTACGAGTCTGGAATACATGTGTTTCCTGAGCCAAGACACTCAAAAGACAAGACCTTCCTTATATTGATTCTTGCAAACCTGGTTGTGCGCCCCCTAAAAATACATCTGAAAAATTGTTTTGCGACTGCTCTCGGTACAATTCAATTCAGCTATATTGATTTTTTTTGACATATCAGGCAATGCAGAGCTATTGACAAAAGAATCACACATACACACGAAGGAGCAGCTCTGTAATACCTCAGTCCTATACACAGGTTAGTGAGCAGCTCCAGTGGAGCAGCTGGGAGGTAGGCATCAAGCACAAGGGCACCTTGACGCCTTTCTCTTATACATCCATTTGCCAATATTTTTGGCAAATATTGACATTTAATCAAATATTGATCCTTCAAATAGTCTCATGTTGATAGCCACAAGAAAAATATCAACTGATTTAGTTTCTGAAGCATTCTGTGATTTTGTCCTGCGCTTTAAACATTCATGACTAGTATGGAGGTTGCAGCGCTGCCTACTACCACCTCGCAGCCCATCCACAACTTCAGATGCAGGAGCAACTGTCACAAACACGCCCTCTTTGTGCAGCCGGCACAGACAAGTCTGTCATTTGATATTTGGCTCATGCTAAGCAGAGGAACAGCTGCAGGGCACAGGAAACAGAGAACAGGGAAGACAGTAGTTGCGTGAGTTGTTTCTGACAGCTCCTCCTGTTGTGCTAGTATCAGTCCCTTTAGGATTTGAGTTGTTTCTCCCTTTTCCTGCTGGCCGAAACTCTTTGGCCACCAAATGCAACTCAACTTGCTGTTCATTCATAGGAAAAGTTTAGATTGGGTGAAAATTTCAACTCACAGTTCCAGTGAGCTTTCCTACATGTTGACTTTTTGAAATTGTTATGGCTTGTATTGAGTGTGAATAAAAAATATGGTGCAGTGGAAGTGTGCTGCAAATTTTCCATTATTTCAGATATTATCGAAGGATTTTGCAAAGCCAAGTCAGTTTTGCAAATTTGCCAATTCCTTGAGGGGAAACCTAATTATGACAAAATGTCCAAACACTCACAATTCCACTCCATCTTTCAAAAGTCCTTTAGCAGCTCTGAGCTACTGTAATCCCTGCCAGTGAAACAGACTGTTTCCCAGGCAACCTCAGTCCTGCCGCCATGGCAGCTGTAACTGTGGCGAGGAGACACAGAGTGCCAGAGTGGACAGGTGTTGCTGGGGTCTTCAAGATCACTTTAGGTGTTTCGGCCCTGCCTCCAATGTCGTTACACATGTGGAGCAGCGCTAACAAGCCGCTCACACACAAACACACTCAATATGCTGCTCCTCTATTCTGCTATCTGAACTGAGACTGCTGAGTTACACTAATGTTCTGTGTCATGCTCATGTCGAATTAGACAAGCACATGATTCTCTTGCCAACTAGGAGCAGGGGGTCCACATGGCTGCATGTTTTTTTTTTTTTTTGTTAGACAGACATACTGCAGGTATGAGAAATGACTCATATTCAGTGAAATGTGGTAACCTGCTGTAGGGCAGAGTAATGGGACACTGCACAAAAAGTCAAACAAGCTCTCATTACCTTTTATCCAAGCAGAACATGGGGACCGCCACTGAAATTGTTCCTAGAAAATGGTGAGGGGGAAATATAATGTGTGCTGGAAAGCAATAGCTGAGAGAGTGTCCATTTACTAGCAAGAGCGTGTGCATAGCATGAAGGAAAGATAGTTCTCTTACTGAGTCAGTGTGGCGAGGCGCAAAATGTCTATTTCAGGGCTTGTTTTAAGTAGGGTGAGTCACCAGGCTTTTGGAGCACTAAAGGCTGCATGTGTGTGTGTGTGTGTGTGTGTGTGTGTGTGTGTGTGCGCGCGCGTGCGTGTGTATGTATTTTTATGTGATACCACTGTCCTTTTCTCACTCTCCCTCTATCTTCGTCACACATACGCAAAGACACACACACACGTGCCTGCCTGGAGGGTGCAGGTCTGTGACAGGTTAGGCGTTTTGGGTATGGGCCATCCTCTCTGTCTTTCCCTCAGCTCCAAGCAGCGAGCTGGCTCTCGCACGAGGGACAGGCAGCGACTTCAATCTGTTTGGTAAATACTGGGATAAGTAAGGCCCACCCATCACCACGGCAGAAAATAGCCCAGGCCAGACCTGCGAGTACAAAGATAGCATGCCATGCTGAAGGCATGGAGAGGATGTACCTTCCAGAGAGAAGAATATCATCGATGAAAATTTGCTATTTTAAGATATTAGAGGGTGTGAAGGAAGCCAAAGTGACAGACAAACAATGAGAGAAAGAGAAATGGACAGACAGAGGGAGAAAAGCAAATGAGAGATGGGAGCCGCCTCCTACTGCCAGTGAAATGTCAATGGAACCCTGGGGATGCATTGATTAACCTCTCTACTCCTAATCTGCCTTTTTCTCCTCCACGTCTCACTGAAGGCAAACACACAGGCTGGTTGTACACAGATGGACCCGCAAGCCAGCTTTGCATAAACAGGCCACAGAGTAGTTGAATGGACAAGGCTATTAAAGCTGTTCTCAGCTGAAAATTGTTAAAAACTTTTACACGTCTGGATTCTACTTATCTCTGTTGAATTCAATTCAGTTTAGTAAATTGTGATTCATTGTAGAGTGGCAAGCAACCTATTTCTGTTACCAATTAATTTAACGATTATTTTTTCAATTAATCGATTCATTGTTTGGTCCATAAAACATTAGTCAAAATGATCATTATTATTTCCAGAGCCAAAGGTGATGTCTTCAAATACTTAACCCAGCCTAATAGCTCTAATTCAATACACATTTGACTCCTACATGAGGAAATTTATAGGAAATGATTTAGTAATTTACAATCATTACAAACCTACATATAATGCATGCGTCACGTAATAAAAAGCAAGACATTACAGATATTTTTTATTGTATATTGTGCAACGTGTTAATTGGTTTACGCAGTTAAATCAGCGGTATAAAGCTTAAAATCCCCAGTGTTGAAAATCCATCAATTCACATTACATTTTATGGGTTATGCTAACGTAAATTTTGGTCTGCACCACACTAGCAAGTGCCTACTTGATTGAAAGAGGTTGTATTCATTTAATTTTGGCTCACTATATTTGCCCAGGCTTTCACTTTCAGGATTTCTCAGTTTAATACAAAAATTCCATAATCCTCTAATTAAGAAAGTCCAGAAACTAACTTTCCTCTTGTCCCCCTCTCCCTCTTTTCTCATCTCTCACTCACAGTTTGCTCCCAGTTCTCCAAAGGTGTGTACGCCATCATCGGTCTGTATGACAGGAAGACAGTCAACATGCTCATGTCCTTCTGTGGGGCGCTGCACGTCTGCTTCGTCACGCCGTCCTTCCCCATAGAGACGGCTAACCAGTTTGTCATCCAGCTGAGGCCTGAGCTGCAGGACGCTCTGGTGGGAGTGATCGACCACTACGGATGGACCAAGTTTGTCTACATGTACAGTTCTGATTCAGGTGGGAGACACAATTTATTCAGCCTTTATCTTAACTGTGTGATTGTAGTCATTTTGTTAGGGAACATTTTTATTTTTATACTTTTACTAAATGTAAAATTTATCTTTTAGCATCAACATTTAATGTTTTAGCACAGTCTCTTAAATACAAGTCAGCTATGCAGCTCTACTACATGCACAGGAAGACAGTCAGACCCAGAACCAGTCATTAAACCAACTACCATTAGTCGTCTTCAGATTGCCATGGTGACAGCAATGGGGTCAATTGCAGCCATTGTGCAGAAATGAGCAGCCGTCAGAACATTTATTTTAGACCGACGTCTCTGCACAGACAGCAAACACAGAAAAGAAACATTGACCTGCACTGACTAGCAGATAAATCTCACAATGGAACAAAAGATTAAGCTTTTCATTGAGCAGCCCGCCACAATAACCCATGTCACAACAGTCCCTTTTACAGTGGAACGTCGCAAAAAAGAAAGAAACAAAAAACGGAAAACTTGCTGTAGCATTCTATTTAAACATCTTAATAGTGCTCTTGCAGAGGCAGAAAGAAATAAAGTAGCACACCTGTCAACCTCCTGCTTCCTCCTCTTCATCTCCTCTCGAGCCAATCACCTGTACCCTTCCCATAATGCCATGCCATCTGTCCCAGGTGTTGTGGGTTTTTGGAGCATGACCATGATGTGTGTATTTGTGTATTTGTGTATTTGTGTGTGTGTGTGTGTGTGTGTGTGTGTGTGTGTGTGTGTGTGTGTGTGTGTGTGTGTGTGTGTGTGTGTGTGTGTGTGTTTGTGTCCCAAAACATGCACATTTTATTTTTGTATGCGCTTTTTGCAGATGCAAATTTGCATGTGACAACATCAGGGCTTATTGCAACTATTATCTGCTGATGTTTTTGACTCGTGTGAGAGAAATAAACAGACTTAAGCCAGCTTTAAAAGACAGATGCCATCATGTCACTCTGCACAGCGCACTAAGAAGCGTTGACAGGGGAGATTTCACAGTGGTCTCTAGTCATATTGATGTATGACGGCCGTAGCGCCACACATGTCGCACAGATTTTTTTTTTATCTTCTGTGATCCATTCATTAGCCACTCACAAACTGTTGAGTAGTGTGTGTTTATGTGTGTGTGTGCAGGGTCACCCCTGTGTGATTGAGTGGTGGGATGGAGCCAGTGGAATCCATATCAGTAGTTCTCTGTTGCCTGGATACTATGCTGCAGTCACCCTTCCTACGGGGTTATTTTAAGCCCTTAAGAAAAATCATATTTAGTTGTGAGGAATTTGTCTTGTGTGTGTGTGTGTGTGTGTGTGTGTGTGTGTGTGTGTGTGTGTGTGTGTGTGTGTGTGTGCACATCGAGTGTGCTTCCTCCAATGTCAATATCACCTCTTGGTGATATTGCCTATGAAGCTATCTAGTTTCTAGTCTAATATATTTCTCTTCTATACATATTTATATTTCTAGTTTTCCAGGTTTCTTAGTCCATAATCAGAAGTGGACAAGGACAGACACATATACTATTTGCATTATCACTTTCCTGCCAACTCTGTAGCTTTAACATCTTCCCCTTTTTCTATTAACATCTGTCTTACCAGTCAGCATCTGCTAATAAAAGTGCCTCTCATTTTTATTTTCAAAAGCCAAGAACGGGAAAACAAATTTGATAGCCCATTAAACCTATCATAAACAATATTCAGGAAATGGTTTCCCAAAGTGTTATTTTCTCTTCTCACAATTGCCTGGTTCCCAGGTCTCAGTGTAGTGCCTCTGGCCAAAAGGGTGCTTATGACAGCCAGATTCTATTATGATATTATACTCTTTCAGGATGCCTTTGGAGGACCATTTTTACCTTGGCTAGTCCTATGAGCCTCTCTGTCAGCCTGGCTCTGATTTATAGGGGAGCATCAGGGCACATAGCTACATTTAAATAGGCGAGAGGATATTCATTGCAAACACAATGAGCCAAAAAAAAAAGGGAGTGAAGCAGAGGAGGAATGAGGACCAGAGGAAAATTATGGAAATAGTACAGCCACTTTGATAACACTGAAGGAAAGCTGACTTCAGGTCTCTTTGTAATGCATTACAGCACAGAACATTGTCAACACTAAGCACTAATGAGTTTCAAGCAGTAGTTTTGGCTCATCTTGACTGCTGCCCAGCTGTATGCTCAAGTGCTGGAACATAATGTACATAATGCAGAACCAGATTCATAAAACAACATTAACACATAAAGATAGGAGAGATGAACGATAGTTACAAAGGGAGGAAAAAAGAATAAAAAGATAGAGACAAGTGAACTGCTTTAGACACAGCGTCCTTTACAAAACATGATATAGTGTGGTGCTGTCCATGGTGCTGAAACTCTCCACTGACACCAGGACTCAACTCCATTCAAGAACAGTTGTCCATTCTCCTCAGGACCCACTGACTTTATTCACGGCCATGATTAACGGCCTGCTGTGTTCCCATGTCTATCACCAGTTTCAAAGCTACTATTAAACCTGTCAGTGCCAAGGAATAGTTATTCTCCCTTGAACAACAGTGAATAGAGAGAGAGACACCATAAAAGTTGCCATACGTCTCTATCTACCTTCCCATTAATGCTGTGTATCATTTCCATTCAACATCCCTGCATTTTCCTGCTTGTCTAATTTATTTACATGTACTGTATTGTGGTCATATGTGCAGGTGAAAAACAATCCATCTTTTCATTTCTTAATGACCTTGTGTCAAATAGGCTGGATGAATTGCCTGGAGAGCAGCTGGTGTGCATTCTATTAAGGTTGGGCAATAATCTTTCAGAGGCTCTGACTGTATTTCTCATTCTTCTTTTGACAAGCTGTGTTGTTGTTGTTGTTGTTGTTGTTGTTGTACTGAATAAGCCGTTTTTACATTTGCTCAATGTGCATGAAATGCCTGTATGAACATGAACAAACAAGCATGGAGGATAGGCAAAACACATCAAGTACAGGCCCACGGTGGCTTTAGTAGTGTTTGCCAGCTTAGTAGCGGGGAAAAAAAAACAAATACAGCTACATCATGTATTAGTTTACATTTCTAAATTTTGTAATTACTATAATTCATTTGGGTAATGGCTGCCAGTCTGCTGCGGGTGAAATTACTTTATTTACTCTCTGGAACTACAGTGGCTGCCAGCTTGAGAGGAATCTGATTGGTCTATTGCCAGCAGCAAAGGAGTACAACAGTGAGTCAGATTGTAAATCAGAGCTCAAGATCAATGTGTTCTCTAATCGCCTTTTATTTCCTGTCTTAGCATGAGCCCCTAACTCATTGGATGCTCTTCCTCTTTCTCCATGATGCTCAAGAGTTTCGGCAGCGTATCGGTGACAGTGTAATTGACTAGCGCCACCTGTAATTGGGGCTTGGATGGTGTAAAGCTGGCTGTGAGCGTGTCGTCTGCGATGATGCACGGGCTGATTATTTGTTTGTGTGAAAGTGGTGATTATTTAGGCTGGCGCTGTACGGGCTGGAAAAGCACACCTGTACATGTCAATGTGCTTAATGGACTGTCCCACTCGTTACACTTTATCACTGAAGCTACAGGGGAGATTCTGATGGATAAGCTTATCACGAGCAGTTTGGTTTTCCACACGGCTTCTGTTTTGTTCTCAATTTGTTTTAATTTATCTTTCAGCTGATAATATAACTACTTGCAGTATAAAATTTGCCTACACATAATTTATGTCTCATGCTGCCTAATAAAATACAGGATCACTTTCAGTAAATGAACACCAACTATCATTCATCAGTTCATTCATCTTGTTTGCAGAACTTTTGGTGTAAAGACCTACACATTTAACTCCCATAGTTTATCTTCTCCAGTTGAACAAGAACTTTAGTTCTTGAACATTTCCCAGAGAGTTTCACCTTGTCCCATTCCTTTCACCAGGCCTGTCAGTGCTGCAGAAGGTCCTGGACACAGCAGCAGAGAGGAACTGGCTGGTTACCTCGGTTAATGTGGAGACCATGACAGAGGCCTCTTTCTTGAAAGTGTTCCAGGATTTGGACAAGAGGAAGGAGGGCCAGATTATCATCGACTGTGAGACTGAGAGGCTCACTGGCATCCTCAAAAAGGTAAAGAGCTTTTCTCTGTTTTTGCAGTGATAGGGGATTATGTAATTTTATTAGAATTTAAAGTACACTGTATATACAGTATAAGCTGCAGATAATACAAGTAGGAATTTTTACATGATCAGTGAATTTCCCTTTTGGACACATATAAAGCTTATAAACTCAGTCATTAGCCTGCACATTAATTTTAAAAGACAGAAAAAATATATTGAACACATTTTTAAAACACATAGTTAAGATCAAGGTTGTGCATGTTTTAATCAAATGAACAAAGGAGAGAGGCAGTGGGGGTTGGTTGGCGGTCTGCTGTGGCGTTTGGTCTCTGGAGCATCAAGGACAGGAGCAATAAATAACACAGCATTGGCATTTGGATCCGACAGTTCTTCTGTGATAGCATCATCACTTACTCACCTCTGTCCTATTCAAAGAAGAAGGATTCTGACGTCTTCCCCTGAACAGACATTGTCCAACCACAGCTTAGCAACCGTAACTAGGCATTGGTAGATCTGTCGAGCTTGGGATTTTACTGCATGTTGAAGAGGCATACATGGAGCTGCAGTACGAGTTCAACTCAGCATTTAATTAGTTTGGATATTTTTTGTTGCCTTTCAAAAATTGAAAACACAAAAAAAAAATGGAAGAAATGGATTAAACGACTCTCTAACGTTCAATAGACATACTAACTAGCTTACTTCTAACAGTAGTAACCATGCATTACTTCCAAGGCCAAGGAGCATTACATTGAGTAACTGCGGCAGTTAACCTTTTACTCGCTATATTATATGCTCATTATATGCCAGTTTGGAAATTAAACATATATCTTAAAATTAAAGTAAAATATGAAAAGAGTATGTAGGCTAATAAGTAGATAAATGAAGATTACATTTACCGTTTTCATACTTATAATACTAGGACTAACTAACTCTACACTCTAGTACAGAACAATACTTGATGTAGTTATTCACATCTTCTACATGAATAATCAACTGGTGAGGTCGCTGCTGAGCTTTTTTGCCTGGTACCTGTTAGCTTTAGCCTCAGTCTTTTAGCATGATATATTGCATATAACTATCAAGTGCACCTATAAAATCCCTTTAACAGGGTTCTTGTTTAAAACAAGTCAGTTGGAAATATTAAACGGTCAGCCAGTGATGGCTTTTTCAACTAACTCGTGTATCTAACGTTAGCTTAATTAGCTGGCTAACTGCAGCTAATAAAATCTGGCACGGACAGTTGTCTTTTCAGCAGGCTAGAAATGTGAACCCTGCTTTTGTCTGTCTGAAATCAAGAACCCACTGCTTCAAAAATAACCAAAAACAAAAAAGCACACATGTAATATTAATAAGGTGCTCGCCACTTAGGTCAGCAAGGTCAGCTAGCTGGCTCACCTGGCATTTGTTGGACCTGTGCTTTTCATACTATGACAAGTCAAATGTCTGCTATGAGAAATGTGTTATAAACTACACATATGCCATGTGATAACGTAAAGCTTTAACACATAAATATAACATTAATATAACACATTTGTTATATTTCTATTGTTTTGCTTGTTGATGCCACTTGATTTATGATTTTCAGTCAGGCTGTAATCGTTTTTTTTTATTTGTTTTTTTCTGTTTCAATACATTGTTGTTTATAAGAAAAAAAGAGCGTACACACACACACACACACACACACACACACAGATAGTCACTATCTGTATGTGTAGGCTACACTCTGTGTGAACATTATTGATGGCCTAGTGTCTACAGTTAAGGTTATTGCATGGGTTCTCACCAGTTTACAGGAGCTGAGCCTGAGAAGTTCTCCATTCAGACGGCCACCATCAATCACCCACATCTGCTCCCTGCCGCCACGCTGCCCTGCCCGTGCACCAAAACAATGGCGCACACATACAGCTCTGCCTCTTTTGCCCTTTAAACTCACTGTGTTCATCTCATTCTACTCGTACAGTACACAGATTCTGTTAAGATAATGTCACTAACAGTATCCTGAGGCTAGCTTCTCGGGTAGGCTGAATGTTGATGAAGAGTCCTCAGTTAACAAATATTGTGACAGTACAGGAATCTCAGAGTCTGTTTTCCTACACAGAGAGAAACAATTGACCCGTTCTCTTGGGCCTAAACTCTGAATGACTCCTAAAATCTGCATGTATAATTAAAAATCTACTCTCATCCAAAACATTTCCATTTGACAGTCCACTGTGGCAGAAATGTGTGTTTTTCCCCGGTGTAGGTTGTATTGATGTCAGCGCTTGTGTGTGTGTGTCTCCTCCTTCCCTCTAGATTTTCCTTGCCCAGGGCTTGGCCGCGGGGCCCGCCTTGTGCTGGGGTCACCATTAATAACAAATACCACCTTCTGTCATGACCTACAGCATCATTAGACACACACACGTAACACACAAACAAATGAGTACACTCGACCAAGTATGCATAGGGGAAAATGCTCACAGAGAGGAGGAGGAGTGAGGTCATGCATAGTGCCTAAACAGAGACAGTGCAATTTTTTTTTCCTCTTTGCTAAGACTAATAATTGGATGGTGTGTGTTTTAAATTAGTGCTGCCCACTCAGCCTTATGTTATGTGATTGCCCAGTGTGTTGTGATGACACATACACACTGACGTGCACAACGGGCTCTTTTTTTAGGCACAGATGATTGAGACATTCAACTTGTGTATCACCACCTTGAAGTGCCTGTTTCATTTATAAAAAAAATAAAATAAAAAAATGGTTCTGGCACTACGCTACACTACACAACTCTCACTGTGATGTTCAAACTGCCTTGACCCTAGGTGCTCGGCTGACCTGTGTCGCCCGGCTGTTAGAGAATGACAGCAGTGTAGGCAGAAGAGAGATGGAGTGTACAGCAGGCGTAGGAGAGGGGCTTGTGCACAGTTCAGCCCTGAAAGACTGCATTATTTGATGGTATTGTTAGCCCATGAAGGAGTTCCAGGGAAGTAGAGTATTGTAAGTTATTTAATATTAGATCAAAGATCAAATCAGAGCTCTCAGGGGAACTATACTGAAAACAGAGGAAAGAGCACAAGGGGGAGGGAAGCAAATATAGTAGTGTGCACAGTATTTACAAACTGATGACTAATTACAATTTTGACAGTTTGACATGGCAGTTTACTTGCATTAAATATGAATTTATTTATTCATTCATTTTCTACTACTTTTTAAACCTGTGACAGCCAGAGACAGAAATCTGATAGAAAACTGTACAGTCAATCAATTAATATTTCCTGTTTTCATTTAATTGTTTATTTTGTGGTAAAAATGAATAGTCCTTTCTTTTTTAATGTTCAGCATGGGATGTTTTAGGGTGTGACTGCCTTTACGTGTGGTTATGCATTGTAATTTTTATAGTTAAGTGAATTCATTACTTTTGTTTACATTTTAATATATGAATAGTATTAATGGTGGGAGTGTGTGTGGTAGATATAATGTGTTTGTGTTTTATTTTGTTGTGGTTAGTGGGTGTCTGGCAAAAGGTAACAAAGTTGTAAGAAACAGCATTTTAATACATTTCATCACAGAGGAGAGGAGAGCAGAGGAGAGGGCATTTTAGTCATAGTTGTTCCTAACGGACTCCAGAACTGTCATTTTCTTTCACCTACTTTCATAACTGTTATTATGTGGAGTTGGTAATCTGTTAATATGTTGCCTTTTTACACAAAGATTAAAGCTGACATTTGCGAAGTTAGCCACCTTTTTATAAAGTGGTTCTTTCAATGCTCAGTCTCTTTGCTCTGATTTCCTATGAACCTCCTTTCCTTTCTGTCTTGCACAAGGTCAAGTACGTACACGTACCAGGCGCGCTGCTGAGTCGCTGTCAAAAGTCTCCCCGTGCTCTCTTAGTTGCACACACACACAAAAAAACACACACAAACCGACCTTCTGTTTTTCCATCACAGGTATTTGATTCTTTATTTCTCCTCTACCCTTGTCTTTCAGATTGTTGAACAAGGCAAGAATGCAAAGAGCTATCACTACATCCTGGCTAACCTGGTAAGGAATCATAATCACAGCACTGGAATTTTATCCATCTAGATTTCTTTGGAGATTTTCCACATGCATCACTACATACTTTCATTCCCAGACGGTATTTGCATTGCTGTTAAATGTGGCTTTAAACAGGATTCCAGACTTCCAGTACTTTATAACCCGTTCAATAGACTTGTATGCGCCTAAGAATTTAGCCTTAAACAATCTGGTTTTGTGTCTCTTAAATTATTTCATCCCATTTTCCTCTCCAGCTACATCAGATATTCTTTCCCTGCACTGTCAAACCGGTAGACGGAACAACAGCACAGTAGTAGACTTACAGTGAGGCACAAGTGGGAAACCTGTGACAGCCGGAGACAGAAATCAATGCTGACTCACAGTGACAGAAAAAGGTCATGGAGCCAATGTATGCAAGCTTATATCCATTAGCTCTCTCTGTCTGCTGCCATTTTCTCAGCGCAAATGGTATGTAGACCCCTACAGCACTGTGCAGACTCACTAAACGCAGCCAAATGAAGAGAAAAATTGACATCAACAGAAGCTGTAGTAATAACAGTATTAATATGCAGCTGCTGGCTTGAACAATTTCTCACTGCTGGGGTTTTTAGATTGGCTCAATCTCTCTTGTCTGGCCAGTTTGCCAGATTTAATTTTAAATGATAAGACTTGGACGGTAATAACAGCTGATACGCAAAGTGGCCATCGTCATTTATAATGGGCCCGTTAAAAGGTGTGTGCAGAAAATTTTACTTTTTCTATGTCCTTGCACCTTTTTATTATTTAACTAATTTACTTACTCGTGTCTACGTTTGCAGCTGTGTGTGTGTGTGTGTGTGTGTGTGTGTGTGTGTGTGTGTCTATCTGAAAAAAACTAAGCATAGGGCAATAGAGAGAAGAAGAAAGAATTTGAACACATTCTTAAATGTGGTTAAAATATCTGTCTGAGATACCCCCCTCCATGACCAGTGTTAGAAAGGCTAGTTTCTATAGTAACCTCTTCAGCTCACTGCACTGCATTAGCTCACACATGGAGCAGAAAAAAAAGACAACTCTGTCTGTTCAGCTGAGAAATATAGACACCTGGCAACACACATAGCTACATTAGGGAGACACTGGTGAGAGGAGAGGGGGGAGTGAACGCTGCCCCCCTTTTCCCTTGCTTCCATTTGTCTCCTGAAGCTTGAGCTACACTTCATTTTGTTCCAGTCCGACCTTTCACCAAAGATAAAGGGCATCAAACAATTTAAACGTTGCGCTACTTAACAGCCAGCCTTCATCTGTCCTTACTGTATGGATATGAAGATCAGAGAAAGTAAACAAGCAAGAGTTTGAGACAGACATATGGCCAGGAGAGAGCCGAACATCAAATGGCATGAAACAAATAACATCATAGCAGGGAAGAAAGAAGAACGGATAGAGAGGCGTGTGTTGTCAGCCGGATGCCTGGCGAGCAGGAGACAATCCAGTGAGGCACCTTTCCTTCTCATCAGTCAAAACTTTGCTCTTAAATCTTAGACAAATCACAGACAAATCTTCTCACCCCCTCTCCCACCCCGTCTCTACTCCCACCCCATTCCCACTTGTCTGCCTCTTCTTCTCCCCACACTAACAGGCAGCCTACAGAGACACTGAAACGGCCTCTCCTCCTCAACTGCCTTTCTGTCTTCTCCACATAATAGTCAGGGGAAAAAATACAAGTAGGAGATACCATTACAGTAAATCGCTTCCTCTCTCCATTCTACTCCGCCTGCGGCATCCCTTGCATTGTTCACAGTAGCCCATAAGGGTTTGATCCTGCCCCTGTTAACAGTAGCCTGTGAGGACTCAGTCTATCAGAGATTAGCTGCGGACTGTTCCTGCCATGAAATGAGGTTTTCTATTTCCTTTCCCACTACTCATGTCCCTCAGGAAAGACAAGGATGGAGTCTGCTCAATTGGGTAACCTCTCTTAAGTGAAAAAGAAAAAATTTTCATTTTCATTATGCAATTAACCCTTGCACTTTTGATGGGAGAGTTAAAGCTGTTACTACGATGCAGTCTCCTAAATTACCCACCGGTTTCCTGCCTTTTCGGCTTGTGAAACAAAGCAATGTGTATTTTAATACCACCTTGCCACCAGTTTCATATGTTGCCTGTTTTTAGAGGTAAAATTACCAAGACGAAACAAAAGCAGCAATTAAAGAAAAGTCCAAAAAACAAATATTACTCAGTGTAGCAGGAATGTGTTTATTTCTGTTTTCTTATCCTGTTAATCATATAGCACAGTGGTTCCCAGTCTGGGGATTGGGACCCCCTAAAGGGTCCAAAGAACAATCAGAGGGGCGAAAAAGATGATTAGATGGATAAAAAACAAACCAAAACAGATTTCTGTCACATAAAAATTTAATTTGTTTTTCAATTTTTGGCTGTTGTTTGGTGAAATGCTGGATACCATGACACATCAAGGCTTTTTCATTTGAAAATCCATCAAATGAAAGAACTTCCAAAGAAAAACTCTCACTTTGGATTTTCTCTTTGAACTGCTCATGGTTGAGGTCCACTTTGAAGCATAACCTGTGACCATGGTTTGCAAGTAGACATTGATTTGCTTTACAGGGTCACAAACCAATAAGCGCGATTGTCACTCCAGCTGACCTCAAGACAGAGATCATGGCCCCTCTTTGTGGCGAGCATGGTTAATTGTCCACTGCCAGGCATTTTGAATGATTTTCGTTCAGGGATCTGCTTTGCTCGCAATAATCATGGACTGTGCAGATGAACAAAATCAGAATTCTTACAGATTTTCCCTGCGTATCCTTCTCCCTGTCTCAGGGTTTCCTGGACATCGACCTGACAGACTTGAGGAAAGGTGGGGCGAACATCACCGGCTTCCAGCTCGTCAACAACTCGGAGCCCGGCGTCAGCCGCGTCGTCCAGCAGTGGATGGAGTTTGACAACAAGGACTCCAAAGTGCCCAAGAGTGGACTCAAAGTATTTACCCTTCACTCTCTTCTATCTATATCTTCTTTTCTTCTTTTATTTTCCTTATTCTGTCTTTAAAGAAGACGTTGTGCAGTTTATACAGAGAGTCCTGCCATGTTGTCAAAGTAAATCCAGCCACGTTCTTTGTAGTTGTGATCACTGATTTTCTGTGTGAGGTTAGGGTTACCTCAGCCTAGCAGGTTGTTATTTCCCCTGTCAGTAGGTTTGCTTGTGATTGTCGGCAGCATATTGGTAAAAGTTATGAAAGGGTTTTCATTAAATTTGGTGGGCAGATAGCCCTTGATCCTATCTACCTTTGAGTTTGTTGAATCAGATGTGGGACTTCTGCTATTAAATGATTATTGATTTTTAGCCATAACAACTGCGCAACCAGCTGAGATAGAAGATTGATTTCAAATCCAAACATTTGTGTATTTATGGAGCCAAAAAAATTAACTCAAAATGCCTCGCCTTTCTTCAGCCAAGACCTTTATGAGTTCTTATTAGTGTCGCTTCTGTTTTTAATTGTCTTCTCTCTCTTTGCAGTACACAGGCGCTTTAACATATGACGGGGTGAAAGTCATGTCCACGGCCTTCCAGAATCTAAGGAGACAGAGGATAGACATTTCTCGCAGGGGCAACGCCGGAGAGTGTCTTGCCAACCCACCAGCTCCCTGGGGACAGGGCATAGATATCCAGAGAGCCTTGCAGCAGGTTGGCGCACATACATAGAAACACACACTGATACACGCACACACATGCTCATACATGGACTGGTGCGCACACTTTCTCAAATTCTTGAGTGGCACATTGGCTAACGGCTCCTGAGCCGGGTCTGGCTGAACAAATTAGGTCTCATTCTGTCGTGTAAAGTTCACATTAAGTCGTGGGAGAGCTCTCCGGTATCAAATGTGACATCATGGCTAGTAAACAAAACCTGCGGGCAATAACACTGGGCTGTGATCATCATGGAATATGACATCAGCAATTGAGTTTAGAGATGAAATATTTGGCAGTGGAAATGGAAATACTGCACTGGCTGTGAGAACTCTTGATCTCATGCACACACAGACACACTCATGCATCTAAAACCAAGTATATCGAGTAACAAGGACAATTATTTTATATTAAAAACTCTTACTATTTGCAGAAAAACAGTTCTCAATTAAAAAGGCAATTAAAAGTTAAATGTTTATTTTCTCTGGGACCCCATTTACATAGACAATGAATAGTGTATAATAAATGCTTCCAATGTTTCCAAGGGCATACATGTAATTGCATGTGAATGAGGAGTGAGTCTGTGTGCGTGTGTGTGTGTGTCTGTGTTTGTGTGTGTGTGTGTGTGTGTGTGTGTGTGTGTGTGTTGTGTGTGTGTGTGTGTGTGTGTGTGTGTGTGTGTGGCCTGAGGCTCTGTCTGCAGAGTGGCTGTGCAGAGGCCTGCTCAGAGTCAATCTAGCCATCTGCCTGCGGATAGACTGGAGATTGAAGCCGTGTTCGCTCAATTAACTCCATCACACAGCCAAGACAAACACACTGCACTGTACACATGCACGCACACCGTCTGTCACTCACCTCCATAGGGACCCAGGCACCGTGGATTTTCACGAATGAATAATATACAAACATGTGCAAACTACGCTCGACATGCGTCGTGTGTGAGCGTGGCATGCCAATGCTTCAAGCCAGAGCAGACGTGAAGAAAATGGCTTGTATGAAAATGCTTCACGGCAGCCATTATTTACCCATCTGCCGGGCGAGTCTGAGAGTTACTTATTCAATATGTGTGTGACTCCATTACAGGTCCGTATAGATGGATTGACTGGTCACATTCAGTTCAACGAGAAAGGCCGCAGAACCAACTACACCGTGAGCGTCATGGAACTGGCCCCATCTGGACCTAAGAAGGTAGGACTGAGGTCGCCTGAGGCTCCAATTTCAAATATTTATTCTTGCTTAAGGACCCTATTTAAAAACTGTGCCTGCAAGCTCATTATTATTATTATTATTTATTGTTTGCTCCTTACACCAGTATTCAATAAGTCCAAGAAATGTCTAGGCCTGTATCTATCAAACATCTAAGCATTTCTGTTAAGAATGCCCTACGGAGATAAAGACTGTTAAAAAAAAAAAAAAAAGACTGAAGATTAAGACACATTTAACGAGCGATTTACTGCTACCTACAGTGAAGTGTAAGGGTAACCTTTTAGAACAGCTCTCAAATGATCCATGATTATTCATGTGAATGGCAAAGACAAGGTCTTATGCTACATTTGCACTGTTGTTCATTCTTTTAAAAAAAATATCCTTATGATTAATTCAGTGATATGGTTTTATTGCAAAAAAAAGCGATTTAAATTTTTTTTATTATCTAAAGGAAATAAAAATGTGAAATGTGAAACGATGTAATATTTTTTATAATACACCATATATTTGTATAAGCAGGGCTGAAATAAGAGAAATCTAGCTGAAATGCAAACCATACCGGAGCACGATAGAAGCTATAGACAAGGTACATGAGAGAAATTTGAGTGTCACATTGACAAGTGCAGACAGTGAGGATGCATGAAAAGTGACAGTCAGTGTCAGCTTTGTTTGTTGTTTGCGCGCCAATAAATAAAAAAGTGATGTAAGCTCCTGTCAAATGGTAAAATCAAATGGTTAAATTACCTTTTTCTAAACTATACCCACAGTATTGCTTCCAATAACAGTAAATATAACCAGTGATATTAAGTACAATTGATGTAGATAGGGTGCACACTCCCCTGGGTTTCTGTACTTCAGCCATCAAGCATCTACTCTTAGCCATCTTAAGAGACCTCAAGCTCTCTTAAATTTAAGCACATTTTGTAGTCCTAAGAAATTTGATAAATAGATTTTATTATCAAGTATATGAGTAGGAGCAAAAGTAAAGGATTTCACTCAATCTAAAATTTCATTTTTAGCACTTTAATAAATACATGCTCTGGATTTCTCCTTGTCTTAGGTTGGCTACTGGAACGAGGATGAGAAATACGTGACCACCGCCAGCTTCATGAGAGGCAGCAACGAGACTTACGGCCTGCAGAACAGAACGTACATAGTCACCACTATCTTGGTGAGTCTGAGTAAAACTGAGCGGTTTGACGGATTTTTGGGGGAGAACGGGCAGGTGAAATGAGAGACACGCAGACAGAGAAAGAAAGGGTAACATTTTTCATTTTCTTTTATGATAGAGTTCCTAAAGGTTCAGGCCCCTGAAAGAATTCAGCAGACATCTGTGATTGTATCTTGCTCCCCTCCTTCCTTTTCTGCTCTGTTCTGCTAACTTTTCGCCGTCTGACAGGTGCCTGCTCAGAATCTGAATCCGAATCTCTTTATTTGGCAAACACAATACAGGTGTAGAAATTTGTCTCAGGATCACTGTCCTACTGGCATGTTGATGAGTTGCAGGCTTAATTCATTACATATTCAATCTACATTTAAAAGACAACACAAGGACAACTCAGCTTGACATTTCATGTCAAGAAAAACCGAGTGGAGCGGAAGGCTCCAGGAGTTCATTCCTCATCATTTAAGTAGTTAGAAAGTCCTAAATAGCACTGGAGAAGACTTATTTCTGACAGTGTGAAGTGTCATTGTGTCCTTCATTTCTCTCTCCTCCCATATTCTTTATTTGGCTCCGATGTCACCATCAGGCTGTTCAACACGACTTGGCCAGGCTGTGTTAAGTGTCCTGGCCTATATAACTGAGATGGAGCTGGCAGGGTCCATGAAGGAGGTTGGGTTTGAGAATAGAGAAGAAAAGATTCAATCTGACCATTTCTCATGGCAGCCAGCTTATCCTGACATTTTCACAAAAGAAAGGACACAGTTGGCAATACCTGGCTGATGTACAGTAGAGGGTAATAAAGATGGTTGCATTTCTCTGCAGGTACAGGATGTTCTCAGTGTCTGCAGCTTGTTGAAAATTTAATATCAGAGAATACGCCATGTGTGTGGACGCCTGGAGCCCAGCACTGGTTCTTTCTGTTCTCTTGGTGTATTTTTTAAGTGGGAATGTCTTTTATCTGTGGGCATTACTGCCGCCATGAAATTTTGTTGGAGTGAGAACAGGCGTAGCTCTTCGATGAGTGGATGAAATGTGTAAAAAGAAAAACACACACACACACACTACCTGATTTAAGATACTTTGCAGGAGACGTCAGGTCGAGCAGTGCAGTGTATGTGCAGCTGATCTCCACTGTGAGAGGTTAAGGGGGTAAAGGATTTCAACTATGTGCTTTCCTTAAGAGAAATTCACCCCTCGCCAGATAAAGGCTTGGTGAAGGTGATGGAGCTGAGAGGCAATGTAGAATAACAGGGAGAGGCATCGGCACACTCCAATCTGTGCTATTTTATTTTATAGAGAGAAGCTTTCAATCTGGGACCTTGTAGGTGCAGCAAGAAAACAGAAGAATATATAGTGGCATTACCGATGAGAATCATCTGATAACGCTATACTCCATCCATATAAAATATACGAGCAGCTGAATTGGAATATCTGCTCAGCCTGATCAGCCTCCTAGTCCTAATTAAGATATGGGGAATTTCTGACTGCAGCTGTATCTTCCAAATGGGGGAAGGATTTAGTCAAGCGTCAACAAATTTGTGCCAAAATGGCTCTAAATAAACTCCAGCATTAACACTAATATAATCAATTCAACTAATTAAAGAAGGAGCTACATATCTTACAGAATTTGTTTATACCTGATTAACATTGTTGCAAAGGTTGGAAATATGTCATGAAAAAAACTAGTTAATTTAGGCTACTTTTACATTTATTGTGTGACTGTACAGGGTTAGCTACACCCTAACCATACCAACATTTTCTCACTATTCCTATTCTGACATCATGCATAAGTCCTGACGCAAAAACTTTCTGTGTGACTACACCAAAGGGAAGACTGTAGAGTGGCCCATTTACTTTAAGAGAAATTATTATTTGATTTAAATATATAGTGTATATCCACATTGGGTCTGCTGTAACCAATTAACACTACATGTTGCAAATGAGGTTGTGTAGATGGCAGAGAAGGTGAAACACTGAATTAAATTAATGAATGAATTGTTGAAATTTGCCACTCCAAGTGGTAGAAGTAGACTCAATCAAATCAACCTAACATTGACAGTTCAATTGTATGAAAGTTTTATTTTAACAATATCCACTTTTATATATGAATGGTGTTAACTACAGTAAAATGGTACTCGAGAAATGGCAAAAAAGGTCGGCAGCCACTGATGTAGAGCATTAGGTATACTATGTAAAACATGTAGTCTATTGGCATCTAATTAAAAAACATATGAAAATCCTCATTTAAACCCGAAGGTTGCAGTCTCCAAGGAGTACGGACCTAAAATAACTCTCTCTGACATAATCTCCTATCAGTGTCCCCTTTTCTAAGAAGATACATTGGTTTTCTGTCTCAGAACCTAAGAGAAGAGATAAGGTGTGAACACTTATTGGGCTGTAGGGTAGCAGGAGAGTTTCTGCACCTTATAACTTTTGTGCCGACTGATTCGTTGCTTCAGGGAGCATGTTGTTTTGCCAACATGAAGGTATCACTTCACGCTCTCCCTGCAATCCCTGCTTTCCCAGCCTGTGCACACAGACTAAGCCTGGGCTAACAGGATATGTGGAGGAGTGAAGCAGGACATGTTTAATGGAGAACCTTAGTTTGGCGTCTCCACGATCATGGCTTTACACTAAAACCAGGCCATGACTGGAATTTTAAGGGTTAGTTTTAGAAATTGGTTATTAATGGCACTCACTGTGTGCAACTATTAAAATAAGTGCAGTTATTTTGATAGGCATTCTGCAAGAAATTTTAGCATTCAAGAGCAAATTGTGTAATTTTCAAAGCTCCATCAAGGTCTGTTTAACTTCACTAACTTAAAATTTTTTTTACCCCTGATAAAAATAATCAAACATACTAACCATGTATTTTGTTTGATTCTGTACACTTGCAGTGTGTGTGTTTACATTTGTACACATAATGTGTATTTGAAATATGTTCTTGAGTGTATGTGTGTGTGTCTGTATTATGTTTAACACGGTTGAGTGACAGCGGATCTCAGTGGAACAGTTTGAGGTCGATGAGACTGAGTCCGGGAGGACTGTGTGTATGCCGTGCCATATCTCTTTGCGCACGCACGTGTGTCTGTGTGTCTGTGTGTGTGTCTGTTTTTGTCTGTGACTTTGAGTGCAAGTGCACAGCATGTAGAAGGACTGCATGCCAGACCTTTCTCCCCACTGTCTCCCTGGGGTGCCTTTTTTCTACCATTGGGCCTCGGGTTTCCACGTGTAACAATGATTACGTTCACCTCAACCATAAAGAGCAGGAGAACCCAGATAACTGTTACACACAAAGGAAACCCCCACTCCACACCCTCTCTAGACCCTGATGATATATGGTGGCAGGATTTGCTCAGCTCAGCACAGCCTTAGCTAAAAGCAGACACACATAACAACTTGTGGGAATTGAGGCCCTGCTGGTGCTGGTGGACAATACAGACTGACTGGTATTCTATATGAAACACATTTTTCTGAAAGTAATGTGAAGCACCAGGTGTCATGTCAGCTGTAATTTCTCAGGACATCCAATCAGTGTGAGATGTACAAATGTCAGTGTGATATAACAAGAAGAACAGCCTGGCCCCGGAGCAGAGGTCAGCAGTGGCTGCTGCGCCGTCTACATGGCTCAAACATACACACACACACACACACACACACACACACACACATACACTTCCTTTTCCCTCTCAGATCCAATGTCTTCTCAGCTTTAATAACCCTGTCCAATTCCTCCGCTTCCCCACAGCCTGCTGCATGTTATCAACACTCCTTTCAACACGACAACACTGATGTAATGCTCATACTTAGGCACGTTTTGTATTTGAATTACACACCATACCTTCAAGGAACAAAGCCAAAATAATACCTTGTAATTTCATAGAATTATCTTTTCTTCCAAACCTTTCACAGCAGCAATTATATTTTGGGCCTAGTAAGATTTTTTTTTTTTTTCCCGAGCCTTAGCTTTGAATAAGGGTGGGATGTGTGTGTTATGAATTGCACTGTAGCACCAAATGTATTAATAATATTGCTTCTTAAAATTTACACATAGTATTATTAAACTTAACTACATACTAAAGCTTTATTACAAGCAATAACGCTGTCTTTGGCTCAATTAGCTTAACAAATTGTCATGCTGTAAATGTTATGTTACTTACTGTCACAACGGCTTGTGTCAAGAAATGCATATCAGCGTAGATTTTGTTTTCACATCAGTGAAATTCTTAATTACTTCAAAAACAGGTCACTCATTTCTTGTATGTGATTTTTGACACTTGACGTAAAATTGATGAGAGGAGAAAAAAAAAAAAAAAATTCTGTTGTTACACATGGTTTCCCTACATCTAACAGGAGTCTCCATATGTGATGCTGAAGAAGAACCATGAGCAGCTCGTGGGAAACGATAAGTACGAGGGCTACATCGTCGAGTTGGCTGCAGAGATAGCCAAACACGTGGGCTACCAGTACAAACTGAAGATTGTTTCAGATGGCAAGTATGGAGCCAGGGATCCTGAAACCAAGATGTGGAACGGCATGGTGGGCGAACTGGTGTATGGGGTGAGTGGACAGATTTGTGTTGGATTATTCCCCATTTAAAGGTGGAAAATACACATAACGTCTACAGTTTTAAAATACCCCAGTGGTAAAATCAAAAAGACAAAGACTTGAAAATGACTAACTACAACAATTTTCACTGGGATAGCTTTTTTTTCTGCAACCAAAAGCTTACAACATGAGAATAATTTAAAGGTTGCTACAGTCATTTAACAGCGCGCTAGCTTCCAGCTCTGTTGTCAGGCACAGTGGTGCTTTCACCTGAATATGTCAATGCTAATACAATAACGTTTAGCAGGAATCATGTTTACCATGGTCACCATCTTAGTTTCATGTGTTAGCATGTGTACATGTGCTGATTAGTAGTAAACAAGTATAGCTGAGGCTGACCGACCTTAGCTTTCCCAGAGAAATGCAGCTAAAGGGTCTAAAAAGATTCCTTATTTTTTAAAGTTTATTACTATAGCTGGTCTTGCAATATGTAGGTGTTTGGTAAAGAACTCTGGTTTGCACAATCCTGTGGTTTTACCTTTAACAAACTGCAGAACATAAAAGACGGACAGATTGATGGTGCAGTGTATTTCTGTTTATGGCCCTGTCTGTCTTTGGTTTTTTCCGTCAGAAAGCAGATGTGGCTGTGGCTCCTCTGACCATCACCCTGGTCCGTGAAGAAGTCATCGACTTCTCCAAGCCCTTCATGTCCCTTGGTATCTCCATCATGATTAAGAAACCCACCAAATCCAAACCTGGTGTGTTTTCATTCCTGGACCCGCTGGCTTACGAGATCTGGATGTGCATAGTGTTTGCCTACATTGGCGTCAGCGTCGTCCTCTTCCTTGTCAGTCGGTTCAGCCCGTACGAGTGGCACGCTGAGGACTACGAGGAGGGAGGTGAGCCACAGACTCCCACTCAGGCTGCAGCCTCTAACGGAATGCAGCAGGGCCAGACGCCAACTCAGCAGAACACCAACCCACAGAGTCCTGAGCAGACCAATGAGTTCGGCATCTTCAACTCCCTTTGGTTTTCACTGGGCGCCTTCATGCAGCAGGGATGCGATATCTCACCACGGTAAGAAACTGAGGCCACAAATTTTGCTGCACTGCATCCACGGTCCTTTGAATCGCTTCTTTTGTTTGTTGGTACACAAAGAGACACTCAGCGCCACCTACATACAATGTATTTATGTATGCCACACCAACGCTTCAACATGCTGTGTTGCTTTGTTGTTCAACTCAGCTGAGCATTGTTTGTTGAGATTTGGTTCTTTGCCAGTCACTTGTCATACAGAGCAATGCTGAAAGTTTGATGAGGAGCAGCAGAGGTAGTTTCGGATGTGGTCATGTTGTAGAGTGTTGTGTTTTCATTCTTCTGTCTCCAGACACTGCCTGTGGTGGTATTAAGATACCACGAACTTCTCGGACTAGTACTGTTGTTAGTGTTGGTAGATCAGTCCGATCTATCTATCTATTTACCTATCTATCCATCTATCTATCCATCCATCCATCCATCAATCCGTCCATCCGTCCATCCGTCTATCCGTGGGTAAAGGTAAATATCAGACTCTTGAAAGGCTGTTATGAAGGATCCTGGTGCAAGTATTGAGTGGTATGTGTTGGCTCCCCTCGAGTGCTCTCATGAGCTGTGGCATGAAACCATTCTCAAAAGGTCACCAATTAAAAATCTCATTAAGTGTCTGAAATTAGAGACACTGAGGTCGACTTTCTGAGCTTTCCAGGGGGACTTGGAGGAGGAGATGAGAGGATAATGTCAGTATTATCACTGTAAGAACCAGCAGAGACAGGTTAGGTCATGGGTAGAGCTAGAGCATTGTGTCTCTTTAAACATTAAGCTACACATGCATTATGTATATACGTGCAGTGGGCTGGTGCATGTATGCATAATCTATCTAAACTGTAGTTACTATACCGTGAGGATGGAGAGGATGATGTTGTTGCTTCGGTTTGGATTAGAAACTGAAAAGTTTTTAATGTCACCATCTGTTCATAAATACGGATGTGTACTCAACAACTTGAAAGAAATTGTGGGA
Source organism: Seriola aureovittata (assembly GCF_021018895.1). Lineage (NCBI taxonomy): Eukaryota > Metazoa > Chordata > Actinopteri > Carangiformes > Carangidae > Seriola > Seriola aureovittata. The sequence continues at coordinate 20,493,278 of NC_079371.1, forward strand.
GACACTTTCATGTCTGTATGGTAAATAAGGAGGTGGTTTGCTCAGAGTAGCATAAAGGCTACAAACAGCTAGCCTGGCTTGGTCCAAAGGTAAAGATAAATGTCAGTTTTCATACAGATTAAACAAAACAACTAAACATTAGCTAGACAGGACAGTTAGGTATGAGAGTGGTATTGATTTTCTCATCTAACTCATCAGTGTTTGACTATGGTTTGAAAATTGATTCTCCCAAAATGCAAAATACAATACAAAAAAACAAGTTTATAGAGATAATCATTCCTCAGATAATCATTCCTGCCTCCACCATAAATCTAAAAGGACATGAGAAGAAGAATCCAGTAGCCATGTCTGTTCCCAGAGATGGTGTATGGCTGCTCTGGCGGTTTTGACGGAACACACTGAGAACTGTTTTCCAAAAGATCCCATAACTAGTATATAGAAAGAGTCCTTGTGAAGTAAGTGCATCATCACTGCATCATCCAAGCTGATCAGTGACCCACAATATGAGATGTGTTGTGTTGTAAGGCTCATAGGTCTGAATGTAAGTATTTGTTTTAGAAGGGAGTTGCTGAGAAATAGCAGTGGTGTTCAATCAACCTTCCCTGACTGAGTATCTGAAGGTTAAAGAAATCATAGCCCTGTGCAGCACTCAATTTTATTTATCTTGGCTTCCATCTTGTGACATTTATGGAATGTATTTCCACTTTGCTCTTACATTACACAAATATCAGAAGGAAGAAAATCTCTGCACCTACAGGGCTGCATCCTGCACATAGGTGCTCAGCAGTACATGCTGTAGGTACTGGATCCCTACTCCCACAGGCCCTCACTTGATATTTACCATGTTCTGCCTGGAGACTCCACTGCGCTTCGTGCAGGATGAAGCCTATTGTCCGAGTGTTTTTCTCTTACAGGCAGAAAATGCATCTCCAATAACTATTGATTTCCTTGTACGTCGTACGGAGAGAGGCAGAATGTCACCATGCTTCTGCAAATTGTACATTCCCTCTTTGTATCCACACACACACATGTTTTGTGTGTGTGCATGTGCGTGTAGGTTACCGTGTGTGTGCTTGACCGTACATGGATTTGCACATATTCGCATGGTATCTGCATTTGTTTTGCCTGCGGGGAAAACAATCTCTCCTGATGCAAGACCTCACTGACTGTTTAAAGGGACAAAACAGATCACTTCTGTTCTTGCAGCAATCCTGGTGATGCTGCCACTGACTGTAAAATTAGACAGCTGTAAGGCATATTTCATCATCGCTTGTAGAATAACTGTAACAAGGCTGTCGGCCTGAAGTTCCATTTACCCACTAATAAAGAGAGATGTGCCACACAGTAGTAACGATGAAAGTATGTCGAGTTTTTTCTGCCCGGTAACAGCAACAGTTTTCATTTGAAGTATTTTGGGATACTTAACCCACACTGAAGTGCACCCAGACATGTACTGGTCCATGTGCATGTTCTCATTTAAATAGGTTTCAGGTAGAACAGAAGATTTCCTTAGTGTCATCAGTGAGGGTGGCAGCTTCAAGGGCTCATATCCTGCAGGGACTTGAGTGAGATATCTTCCTTTACTTACAGTGTCCTTTCAAGGTGACTCTCATTGTCCCTTTTGTGTTGTTAATAAAATACTGTTTGGGAGTCAGTGTTGCAGCCTTAAAAAAAAAAAAAAAAAAAAACACACACACACAAAAACAAAATAAAATCCAGCAGT